>NC_136365.1:15997500-16597500 GCF_037039965.1 Doryrhamphus excisus
CGCTGCACTCTTGGGGTAATTTTGGTTGGCTGGCCACTCCTGGGAAGGTTCACCACCGTTCCATGTTTTCGACATTTGTGGCTCTCACTGTGGTTTGCTGGAGTCCCAAAGCTTCAGAAATGCCTTTATAACTTTTAACAGATGTAAAGGTAATGGTTTTATTTCATTTGAACATGCATCAGATTACAATTGAATGCATCACATAATCCGTTCACAGTTCCACATGTCCAAAAGGAGTAGGAAGAAGCAAAGCTTATTAAATCCTACCCCTCCATCTGGTACTTTTACAATCAGTAACTGTTACATTTGTTCACTTCCTGCTTTCCTAATATAGTTTAAGTTTTTATTTTTTTTTATACATTTTTTTTGTCACATACCAAAGTACGAGGTGATATGAGCATCCAATGACATAATGGGTACCATAGTAACTATCAATATAGTGATATATATAGCACATCATGACTGGTTCAAGACTCTTCATCCTTGTATTTAGCAAACATCAACTGCTTGTATTGTTTCTTGAATTGGCTCATCGTTGTGCATTGTTTGAGGTCCTTACTCAATCCATTCCATAGTTTGATTCCACATACTGAAATGTTATGGCTTTTTAATGTAGTTTTAGCATATAAGTGTTTCAAATGTAGTTCTTCCCTGAGATCATATTTCTCCTCTCTTTTAGGTAATTGGTTATTTTTAGCCTTATGCATTATTTTAGCTGTTTGAAGATGAACTATATCAGCAAGTTTAAGTATTTGTGATTTTAGAAATAAAGAGTTAGTATGCTCTCTGTAGGCGGCATTATGAATTATCCTTACTGACCTTTTTTGCAGTACATTTAGCGAGTGAAGATTGCTTTTATAGTTATTAGCCCATATTTCCACACAATAAGTAAGATATGGTAGAACCAGAGAGCAATAAAGTGTGGAGTGATTTTTGATTGAGAACAAATTTTGCTTTGTTCAATATTGAAATATTAATCGCCACCTTGTGTTGTATATTTGTATATTTTTGTATATTCTGCAAATTTCCCCACTGAGGGACAAATAAAGGCATATCTTATTTTATATTTGTTTTTCCAGCTCATATTTTCATCTATTCTGATCCCCACAAATTTGTTATTGTTCAATATTGAAATATTTCTGGCCAATGTAATATACAAAACATAATATATAAAAACTATTACTCTTTGAAATTGAGCATGAGATTTTATGAAAGGCATCTTAAGATATACAGTGTAATGAAGATGTTGTTTCATTTTGTTGTATTGTTTAAGTACAGCATTTTAAGTGTCAAGTGCCTAGTCTTTCCTCCTATAAGATACTATATAAGATACTATATAAGATAGTATATGTTTTGGGGGGTTTGAATGTTGAAATTGCTGTCTGGCAAACATCCCTGCCTTTCCTTTTGAAGCTTGGTGTGGGAATTGTGACACCTTTCCTCCATTAAAGTGCAGGTGAAAGGCAACAGTGGTGCGTAGCGTGTATAAAAGCCTCCTTGGATCACGCCACTACTGCACTGACAGCAAGGTTACCATTTGGGACCTTGGACCACACCACCAGGCAATCTAGCGTTTTTTCTTTTACTGCTTTTTGTAAAATATTATTTTTGTTGTCAGAATGGTTCATCTCATCAGCCTGCTCTTTTTGTCAACTTTGGCAGCAGCGTCCCCCTTCCCCTATAACACTTTGGAGCGGGCCCACAAAGTCTCAAATGGTGAATTTGAATCCTCTGGCAACGGACCGCGTGAGTCTGTCCAGGGGATCGTGAAAGTCGTGCAATTGGACCCACGTGCTTTGGCCCAGTCCGGCTTATTCAGAAGGGGTCTGGCTCCCCGGAGAGCCCCCTCCCTGCGCTCCAGACTGCCCTTCCCAGTGTTCCTGTCTCAGACACGACCCGGTGCGGCCCCGAAGGCCCCTGTGATCCCGCTACACCACCTGCAAGCTAAAAAACCCGCTGAGGTGGACCTGAAGAAGAGACAAGGCCTGCAGATGTGGCAAAGAGCCATGGAGAAGGGAAACAAGATTGCCGTGCCTTTGCCAGCCACCCTGAAGGATGCCAAACAGACGTGCACTGCTGTTCCTTTCATTCAGGTAAGGTGCTATCTACATATTATATATATTATATATCTACAATGGAATTATCTTATTATAGTTTATCTATGATTGGTTTGAAATATTGATCTCGTTTTCAAGAATGGAATTTAATAGTGCAGTAAAGATGCGAAAACCAATCCAATATACGTCAATATACATAAAGCATTTCTTAGCTGCAAAACAAGTGAGCATAAAAAGTAATTTAATAAGACAACTTGCTTTTAATCAGCAAAAATTAAAAAGAAATTACAATGTATGAGAACAATTATATAATTCTATGAGAATAATGTGGTAATATTATGAGGAAAAATAACATAATTTCAGGAGCATAATGTTGAAATAGAATAAAGAATAAAGTCATAATTTTATGAAAAGAAAAATTACAAACATTATTTAAAAAGAAAATAGGAACATTTTTAAAAAGAAAGCAAAATTATGGAGTGTGAAAAATGGTCAGCTTGAATGTCTGATTTGGTGTTGGACTGCTTGGAATGGGTTGAGAAGTGTGGAAGTGGTAATATGTGTTATTGGAAATATAGAAATTTAGGGGGTAAAGATTTTTTATGGATGTGGAAATTTGTTAGCCCTGAATGTTTTGATGCTATCATTGTTTGTATTGATTAAAAAATGTGACACATCTTTCATTTCCATGAGAATTTTTGTGCCGGAAAAATTTGGAATTCTGGGAAAAGTGTGTTTGGAATGTCAAAAAATACAGTAGATAAAAATTTAGATTTTAGTTTTGGAATTGTTGGTATCATGTTGGTAGTAATAATTATTAAATTCAAAATGAATTGGGGTAATTGAAAGGAAAAGCAGAAATATTAAAGAAAAAATATATATTCAAGAAAAAAGAATAAAGTCATAATTTTATGAAAAGAAAAATTACAAAGATCATTTAAAAAGAAAACATTTTTAAAAAGAAAGCAAAATTATGGGGTGTGAAAAATGGTCAGCCTGAATGGCTGACCTGACTGCTTGGAATGGGCTGAGAAGTGTGGAAGTGGTAATAATATGTATTATTGGAAATATAGAAATTTGGGGGTAAAGATTTTTTTCATGTGGCAATTTGTTAGCCCTGAATGTTTTGATGCTCTCATTGTTTGGATTGGTTACGAAAGGTGGGAAAACATCTTTCATTTCCATGAGAATTTTGTGCCGGAAAAAATTGGAATTTTGGGAAAAGTGTGTTTGGAATGTCAAAAAATACAGTATATAAAAATTTAGATTTTGGTGTTGGAATGGTTGGTATCATGTCGGTAGTAATAATTATTATATTCAAAATGAATTGGTGTAATGGAAAGGAAAAGCGGAAATATGATAGCTGTAGAAAATAGATGAATTATGAATGTTTAAAGAATTAACTGCTGTTGATCTGAAGTAGAGGAAGAATTGTTGATGTTGACTTGAGACATGTTGCACTAAGGACAAAGATCCTATATGACAATTAGTTCGGTTTTCTATGGTTATCATCACATTTTTTGCAATAATTTTTATTTTTGCAATTATTATTTTAATTTTGCAATAAATATTTTTTTTTTGCAAAAAACACACACAAAGCAACTATTTTTTTGGTCAAACTGGTACTTTATAAAATGTAATTATTTCCATCATCCTCCCCAGCGTGTGACATCCGAGGGTTGCGCCACAGTGACCGTACACAACAAGCTGTGTTTCGGCCAGTGCAGCTCCCTGTTCGTCCCCTCGGAAATGGACCCGGCCGGGAAGGGGTCCCGCCAGCGTGCGCCCTGCTCTCGATGCGCCCCATTCAAGGCTCACATGGTAACCATCCCCCTGCAGTGTGGCGGCAGGGTCCAAGAGAGGCGAGTGATGCTGGTGGAGGAGTGCAAGTGTGAAACCGGGCGTGAGGAGACCAATGCAGAGGAAGCTGCTGCTTTGCCACACTTCTAAACGCTTTATGGCACTTTTTTTTTGTTGTTATTTTCTAGGTTCAGGTAAGAAAATTGAGATGGTAGATTACTCATTTACCTTTATTCTCAATGTGATATCACCTGACATCTGACCTTTGTGATCAGTATACTATTGATGAGTATACAACATTAGGTACACCTAATCTAATAATAGCATATGCATGAAGGGTATTGGAAATGTAGCTTTTTTTATTCATAAACAGGAAGTAAACAATCACCAGTCACAGGTGTTCTATTAAATAAGCTCTGCTTCTTCCTACCCCTTTTCATGATAAAAATATTAGATTTTGCAGGCGTACCTAATGTTAAGTCTGAATGTTTTATTCAGTGTTCCTTCTTATTATTATTAATTTATTTCAGACATGCATACTATGTTACATTAATGTATCTCAAATATACACTTATAATACAATACACAATATCAATATCTATTTTTATACTTACGTATATATACACATATACACACACATATGTATCTATATACATTTAGCATACATATTCATACATATATATACACACATACATACATACACAACACCTCATTACTACACATGTCTGAAATCCTTATAATTTCAGCTAATTGTTGACAATGATACAATCATATATCTACATATGTACCTTGCAAGACAGACATGAATGTCGATGTTAAAACGACCTTTGACCTATCCAAAGTGAACCAATAAAAGAAGACAATGGTTCAGCCTCCTCTTTGCTTGTTATTTCCTGCCAACGCTGAATTAAAAATGCAATTTAGCTTCTATGCAAAACCCCAGTGAGAACATAAAGAGCATTTGTTGTTGTGCACCCCCAACCCGCCCCCAACCCAAACCCAAAACACCGCCACCACTCAACCACTTTTGTATGAAAGTTGTCGCCGCGTATGTTTTATTAAAAAGCCTTGTTCCATACACTTGGAGCACATAACAATTCCATCTGAGGACAGCAAACGAGCTATCGGGCTTGGTGGTACTTAGCAGTGAGCAAACATAATTGTTTCAGCATGGTCCCCTTGAATTATGTATAGAAAGCACCTATTCTCATGCCCAATCTTGCTTTCAGTGGAGTTGTGGGAATTTGAGCATCCTTCACCGCAGATGCGCTTAAACCAGAGGGTGCGCTTGATTATGTTTTTTTTTTTCCCCCCTCTCTCCTCTATCCAGTTAGGAGCCATAAAACCTATTATTCATTTATAGCCTGGCACCTGGGTTTGGTAAAGTGAACTCATCCCACAGATCCTGAGATAGACTCCCAGAGGAGCATAAAGAAGGGGGCTCTTTACGTTGTCTTGGCACGCCGTCAGATTGGCTGCTTTAGACGGCCATTTGCATTCACGCGGGCTCCTCGGCTAAAGTGAAAGCGCTCATTTGCGCCACGGGGGGTGCATTGAGTTCCTCGGATTGCATTAGCATGTGATTAGCATTTGTGGTTTGATGGCTATATTTTGCAAGATTGATGGGACAAATATTTGCTCGGGTTTTAACAGTGAGGAATTAGGGGCCCGCTTGTTTTGTTTAAGGTGGCCCCCAAATTCTGCTCTTCGCTCTCAACTTTAGTACGCTTAGTCTCCAAATATCACACCGGTGAGCAACCGGACATTCTTTTGTGTCGCTTGTCATGAAACAATCAAAAAAGGGTGCTTGTTGATTGCGCAAACAAGGTGCACAAGAGAGCGCAGCACTTAGCGAGACAGATGTCTGCCCCCTTTTTTTTTAAGCATTGTGGAGCACTCCTGCGTCATTAAGGATGGCCTGGTTCCCATGATGGGGGGAAAGCAAGGAGCGAAAAAAGGAAGGGCCCGTTGCCAAGTCCGCTGCCTCGGGGATCAGATCAGCGTCACGGGGTGCTAAGTGGCCTAGTTAGCGCTTTAAAACAGCACAATGAGCTGCCTGCTCTTTCTCCCTCTCGCTCTGTGACCGCCTTTTAACTGTCACACAAGGAACTTGTGGGTTGCGTCGGAGCGATGGCGTACACGTCTTATCGGTGCCATCAAGGTGCAGCATGGTGACAATGGCGTTTCGAGGTGAAGGGCTTGAGTCCTGAGAACATTCATTCATTCATTTTCTACCGCTTTTTCCTCACGAGGGTGCTGGAGCCTATCCCAGCTGTCTTCGGGCGAGAGGCAGGGTACACCCTGGACTGGTCGCCAGCCAATCACAGGGCACATATAGACAAACAACCATTCACACTCACATTCATACCTATGGACAATTTGGAGTCGCCAATTAACCTAGCATGTTTTTGGAATGTGAGTACCCGGAGAAAACCCACGCACGCACGGGGAGAACATGCAAACTCCACACAGAGATTACCGAGGGTGGAATCGAACCCTGGTCCTCCTAGCTGTCCTGAGAACAAAGGAAGTAAAAATCAGTGGTTTTCACCGAATTATGCTTATATGCTGTCCCGACGCCGTATAGATTAAGTGACGTTGGCGCCATTTTCAAGAAAGTCAACTCAGTTACTAACCACTGCGAGAACACATGTCAGCATATTGTTTTCTGTGTAAAACATTCATTCATTTCCTACCGCTTATCCTCACGAGGGTCACAGGGGTGCTGGAGCCTATCCCAGCTGTCTTCGGGCGAGAGGCAGGGTACACCCTGGACTGGTGGCCAGCCAATCACAGGGCACATATAGACAAACAACCATTCACACTCACATTCATACCTATGGACAATTTGGAGTCGCCAATTAACCTAGCATGTTTTTGGAATGTGGGAGGAAACCGGAGTACCCGGAGAAAACCCACGCATGCACGGGGAGAACATGCAAACCAAGGGTGGAATTGAACCCTGGTCTCCTAGCTGTGAGGTCTGCACGCTAACCACTCGACCGCTGTGCCGCGCCTGTGTAAAACAAATTTTTTTAAAGTTTTTGGATAGAATGCCAAGACAATAATGGCACGGTTCATGATGTTCGTCTTTTTAATTGGCCCAAAGACAAAAAAAAAAAAAAAAGTTGCCAAAAACTGGATCAAATTTGTCAGGAAGACAAGTGTGTGTAAAGGGCCATCGAAATGGTTGTTGTTATGCTTGGCGAATTTCAATGATTGCTTTGAGGAAGTTTGCAATGTTGGCAGAGAGCTGGTATACAAGGCAAGATTGAAGCCTTCAGCTGTGCCTAGCATAAAATATCCCTCTGCGACTTGTACATCCGACAAGAAACAATGTCTACTTTCTTGTCTGGCCGTTTGTCATCCGGTATAAGACTCCCGTATATACAGACAGACTGCTCTGAAATCTCAATGTCAGGTTATACAACTAGCAGGGAGGACGTCTTCCTGGCATTGCATTAAAAGAAGGCGGAGTACAAGTTGTCTCGTATTCTGAATGTACAGATTTATACATGTAAACCAACCAATGCCGCCAAATGACGACGATAATGGTAAAAATTACTTTAAAAATACTTTGTCCAAAAGCATTCATTCATTTTCTACCACTTATCCTCACAAGGGTGGTGGGGGTGCTGGAACCTATCCCAGCAGTCTTGAAGCGAGAGGGTACACCCTGGACTGGTCGCCAGCCAATCACAGGGCACATATAGACAAACAACCATTCACACTCACATTCATACCTATGGACAATTTGGAGTCGCTAATTAACCTAGCATGATTTTGGAATGTGGGAGGAAGCCGGAGTACCCGGAGAAAACCCACGCAGGCACGGGAGAACATGCAAACTCCACACAGAGATGGCCTAGGGTGGAATTGAACCTGGGTCTCCTAGCTGTGAGCCGTGCAGCCTGTCCAAAAACATCAATTTTCTACCCTTATCCTCATGAGGGTCGCAGAGGGTGCTGGAGCCTATCCCAGCTGTCTTTGGGCGAGAAGCGGGCTACACACTGGACTGGTGGCCAGCCAATCACAGGGCACATATAGACAAACAACCATTCACACTCACATTCATACCTATGGACAATTTGGAGTCGCCAATTAACCTAGCATGTTTTTGGAATGTGGGAGGAAACCGGAGTACCCGAAGAAAACCCACGCATGCACAGGGAGAACATGCAAACTCCACACAGAGACGGCCGAGGGTGGAATTGAACCCTGGTCTCCTAGCTGTGAGGTTTGCGCGCTAACCACTCGAACGCCGTGCAGCCTGTCCAAAAACAGGTCTTGAAAAAATGAGTGAGATCGTAAGGGTTGTCTTATATTCTGGTCAACATGTAAACATCCAAACCTGACCTCTCGCTCATACTTGATGCTTATGGATATACTGACATAGTGCTAAATGTCTGTAAGTGGTGGTAAATACGTCTTACTGCCACTAGGAGGCTCTGCTGCAAGTAAATCAAATGGATGAAAAAGTGAAAGTAAAGCCCTCAGTCAAAACATTGGCATGGTGGCAGTAATGCTAATGTAATGTCGTGTTCAGTCATATGCCAGACACTCTCTTGTCACTTGCATTCCCCCAGTAGTGTTTCAGTGATGGAAGTGTCAGGCTCTGGGTGTGAGGGTGTCTGGACCACGGCTAAGTTCTACCTCCCCACTGATGCTGCACTACATGCCCAGTGTGTGGTGTGAGTCTGGACCAGCTGGCCAAAGTTGGCCATGCTGGAGAAGGTACCCTGGACTAAGCCTGCCTGCCAGCCTTCCTGTCTGGACGCCAGCCTGCCAGCCCGCCAGGCTGCCTGTTGGCTACCAAGCAGGATGTAGATAGGTGAGGCCTGCTGATCTGGACCACATCAAAGTTTGTCATTGGTAATGTCCTTCCATGCTTTTGCTGTGGTGTTTGTACAACATTCACCATATCGTGTGTGTTATAATACTTATATGGCGGAACAAAAATGTCTCCATAATAGCACTTTTTATTTTTCCTTCGAATAAATTTTATTTCGTAAACCCTCCTAATATTACTATTAGGTAAGTGAACTCCTTGGAGACTGTGCCATACATTGTGATAGAGCTTAAAAATTATTATTTTAAAAAAATTATAAAATATTATAAATTATTTATATAAATATTATAAATATATAAATATTATAAAATATATATATTATAAAATATTATTATTATTATTAAAGATACATTTTGTAAAAACAAACATGGCGCAGCTGCTTAATCTTTAATGCAATAAAATAAAATCTCAATTTGAACAAATATATATATATATATATATATATATATATATATATATATTCAATTTTGTTAATTATTAACAGATTTTTTTTAAATTTTGCCCAGCCATCTGATTTTATCTTCAGTAAAACTGAAATAAAATTAACTAATTTACAATCATAAAAATGAAAAGTGTAATATTATTTTGGGAAAACATGTCAGATAATTTTAAAACTATTGTGCTGCCGTGCCTCCGATGACATGCTATATTTTTGTATGTTTTCTTTTACTCTAGTTGGTGCAAATTACTCGTAAAAAAATTTATTAATTAAAAATAATACTAACAAATTCAAAAATAATTAATTCGAACAACAATATACAATTTTTATTCTCGTGGTGTTGGATACAGAGACGACTTTTCATCTGGTACACCTGTGGAAGTTTAGATAAGGGTTGTTTTGTTTTGTTTTTTCAATGACGTCACTTCCTCCACTTACATTTGGGCCGACTTCCTGGTGTGTTTCCCGCCAGGTGGCAGCCCAAATCAACAAACATCTCCCAGTCTAACCAGCAAGAATTTGGATAAATGAATAAACAAAATGAAACCTGTTTTACGAACACCGAATGTTAAATAATTCTTGGACATATTACTTTACAATCAATGTCTTCAATGGACGAGTTCAAGAGTGGACAAAAACCTCCGAAACACGTCAACATTAGAATTGTGAACACAATCCGCTTGGAACTAATCTTGTTTTTGGATGTTGTACATCAGGTAAGATTCCTGTCATTTACAACGTCAACGATGGTTATTTAGCTATACGTGTTGTTTTTTTTAACAGTGTGTCTAATGTTATTTCCTATATACCTTTATATTTATACTTTGGATGTTTTATCTTTATGTTTAACAGTATGTAATTTTGCGACAGGTATATATTTTTTACGGTGGAAGTGCAAAATGACAGTAAACGTTTACGGCCTTCCTTGTAGCCATAAGGGATGGTTGTACATATCGTCTATATTCTTGATATCCTTGAAGGTTTCTCGGCTTTGTGACTTCTTGGTGTAAATAATTTCATTTATTGCATCAAACATCTTCATAATTTTATATGATAAATAGTAGTAGTTAGTCAGAGGACATGGAACAGATTTTGTATCGTATGTTTTATTTCCAAAACCATCTCAAACTGTCAAAAATGAAATTAAATACGAAATACCTACCTTTTTAAAACCAAAATATCTGAAAACATTTGATAGTTTACTTTTCTTTGGCCCAATGCTTTGGTATGACAGCCATTTTGAGGAGACAGGTCTTGTATTTTATTGGCTAAATTACACTGGCACTTCAGTTAGCATTAATGCCTTCCAACTGACATAAATCAAATCAAATTTCCCATAAGAAAGCATGTAAATCCAAGTAATCCGTTCCAGAAAGCCCCCAAAACACAAAACATACTTTTAGAGTTTTGCAATTATAGTTTTACATGCAGAAAACAATTAAAAATGCATGTAGTTGCATATAAATGATGATTGAAAGAGATAAATGAACATGTGAGGTTACTTCTACCTTCATTGTCATTTGTTCATTAATTCAAAAGTATTTGTATCCCTTTCATTTGTTCATCCATCCATATGCTGATTATCCTAATTAGGTTTGTGGGGGTATGCTGGAGCCTATCCCAGCTGCTTTCAGGCAAGAGGCGGGATACACCCTGGACTGGTTGTCAGCCAATCCAGGGCACATATAGACAAACGACCATTCACACTCACATTCATACTTATGGACAATTTGGAGTCGCTCATAGAGGACAAAAATGCATTGCTGGGTATCAGTAGGATTATTTTTATTCTATTAAACCTGCTGTGAGCTTTAATACCAATTAGGACAAATAACATTAGTGCATCTGGGTGTTTGCATTCAATTGTTGCCGCTGTGTTGCAGCATGGAGTGCACTGAGCTTACCTTGTGGGATGATGATGATGATGATTGGTGATGATGATCATAGCTATGTTGCTATGACAGGTGTGTTCACATGCCATGCAGGTGATGTCTCACATGCTCATTTAGCTAATGACACCAATTAAAGTAATTAAGAGCGGCATGGGGAAACCTCCATTCCTCCCCCCTTTTCTCTCACTCGCCACCATCACACCACCAGTTCTCCATCCTTTCTCATCCCACCTGGTCACATGATCAGCATAACAACACACAGCTAGCACTGCTACATGCCATTGAAGACGACATTGTGTTATGTATAGTGTCTGGCTGTCTTCCATGATCTGTGGCTTTAAAAGAATCGTAAAGGTTGAGATCAGCACTGAACTTGCACTTGAGAGACACTTCTTGTCACGGCGGTGCAAAGGAGAGGGCCTGCAGGAGAAAGAGCGGTGTTCAAGAGGGTGCAGGGGCGATGATGCCAAGCCAGGTCCTAATGAGGGGAGAGATAATTGTTTTGTTTTGTCTGACAGGAGGGGTTGGGGATAGGGGGTGGGGGGGGATGAAATGACATGCCACACATGGTTTTTGGATGACGGAGGGAAGGGTTGTGGGATTGATGCAAGAGTATTGAAAGAAGTACAGGATAGAAAAGCCATATGGAGAGCATGAATAATATCCAAGAAAATGACAACTTTTTTTAAAATAGAAATTTCCATTCTGATCATACATGCATGTCTCCCACACAAAAGAATGATGTCAAAATAAACATTCATAGATTAATTTCTCAGTCCATAAATTGTGATAGCGAGAAGGCTCACATCTGGACATAACTTATACCGTCACATCTGCTCGCATTTATAAAAGTGTATGAAAGTTTGCTTTTATTTCTCGGAATCCGACAGGCGTGCCTGGATTTGATGCTAGCGGCCCAAAACACCTTCACCAGAGTCAGACCGCATATTCTCTGGGAAAAGGACTTTGATGTGAACTTTGGGTTATGTTTTCTTCATGTGTTTTTATTATTTATTTTTTTTTAAATTTGGACACAAATGGAATAGGACAACCTCAGCTTAGATTATTATCATACAGGGGAAAAGAGAGAGCCACAACATTGGTGATTGAAAGAGAAAATACTGTTACCAAAATGACATCTGAGCGCACTTTGGTATTCTGGCGACTCACGGCATGCAGTAAATGATGCGGGTGGGCTGTGCTTTTTGAGCCAGGATGGGGAATCAACTCCAGACGCCTGTCATCGCTTCCACCAAGATAGATGGTGTCGTTAAGACAGTCTCCATCATGCAATAGCTAATCTGGAGTCACCGCTCATGTATTAAAGTAGAAGGAACAGTCTGAATTTATTTGTATACAAATGTAAATGTACCAAGTTAATCAAATGGTTTTGGTGATGTCACTGGACAGCCAAAAATAAAACAACAATTGTGTCAGAGAGTGCTAACTCAAGTCAGTTTAGCAATAGTGATCTGACTTTCTTAAAGCCTATAGGTCACAGCCGGTTGTACGGACTCCTTAGGCTGGTCTACATGCAGAAAAAGCCACAAGAAACACACAAAAGGCACACGTGTGATGTGCTGATTTTTGAGTCGTAGACTGGCCACAGACCGGCCGGTCACATCATGCAGTGAAACAGAGACCCGTTGGTTGTATAGTCAAATTTAGGGCGTGAGCTTAGCAAACACGTCTATGAATAAAAGCACAAAAGCGAAAATGTCCGTTCCAGTGTGGCTGTGCATTGGGGCCTTTGTCTCTTGTAGTGTTCTGTCTGTTTTTATCCACCAATTGCATTGCTGTGTGTAGTTCTTTTGACACAGTTCTTTTGAGTAGTATTGGGATTTGAATTGGTGACCTCCTGCTATTTGTCAGCATTCATGAAGTCAGCTTTCGTGTCTCACAGGGATCAGTATCATTGTGCGTAAATGTGACATAGCACAATGAACGTTTATTGATTACCTTAAAAAAAATTGTTACCTTAATGAAAAAAAATGTCTAAAAAAGGTTGAAATTATTGTGACAGGCTTAAGTCTACTTGCAAAGTTCCTGTTTGGGGTGGGCTGGTCACTCTCTGCTGATGAAGAATAAGAAATGTTGTTTATTTGCCACCATGGAGTCGAGAATTAGTAACTTAAAGCAGCGGCGGTGTACATTTACCACGCTAAAAAAGAAAGAAATCACAGTTTCTATGTGGACTAGCCCTACAGAATTAAATTATATTGGCCATGGTATATAGTTGATATCGCACGTTTCTAGGCTCCATTTTCTGCCTAGCAACAAGTGGCTGTGCAAAAAAGTGATAGGCCCAGCAAGACAATTTGTTGTTTAGTACATTGTATAAAATACATATGTTGTTTTTTTTTGCTTGTAGTCAATAAAAAACACCAGCGATCCATACCAGTATAAGCTCATGCCGTACTCTATGTGGCCCACCTTGCCAGGCTCACAGATATCAGTAGACAAGCAGTCATGTTCGTTATAGGCCGAGGTGTGGCGTGCCAGAGTGTGTGAAAGAGGAAGATTGAGAGAAGAGGGGAGCAATGCTGTGTTGAAGAGAGATAGGCCCAATGAGAAAGTGTGTGTGTGTGTGGGTACAGAGGAGGGGTGCAGGTGGCACCGAGCTGGCGTAGGCCCGGGCCCACTGTCCCCTGGCAGTGCCAGCCTCCATCTGTCATCAGCAGGAACATCTGCAGCCCAAGGTGCCCTTGTCACCCAGCGTTAGAGTAACGAGTTTGGCGTTTCTATTAGACCGTCGCCATGGCCTGCCCGCCTGGCTACCCGGCATCGGCCAAGACTGTGGCATTTTTTTGGGTGTGAGCTTGCGCGTGTGTGTGTCTAGATATGAGGCCGACGATGAGGGAGCAAGCTGGAGATTTGTTTGTTGGTTTGTGCGCCTGTGTGTGTTTATGTTTGTGTGTGTGTGTTTGTGCCAATACAACATGGCAGCGCAGTGCGTTGACCCAGCTGGGATGAGCCGGCATGTTGAGTCATGTCCCCTCCTGATGAGAGCCTGTGCCCAGTGCGCTCACGCCACTGCCAGACCTCCAATCTCTGGTCCACCCTGCTCTCCCCTCTTTACCCATCCTCACATCTCCCCGTGCCCCATCTGTCCACCCCCTCCTCTTTTCTGCCCTCTCTGCTCCCTCACTCACCTCTCTGCGATCCGTCCTTTCCTCCCCCGTGCTCCTCACATTCTCCTCCGCATCTGAGCCATTCTCACTTCTGTTTTTTTTTTTTTTTTTGAAAAATCTTCCTGGTCTCAGAAAGCAGATGGTACTTCTTTCCTTCTTCTTTTCATCCTTGTTTCTGTGCAACCCCCAAACCGGCATCCACCTCCTTTACCCCCGCCTTGTGCTGTGTTTCTTCACATCACTCCACTGTCGCGCTTTTTCTTCTTTCTTCATTAAAAACTTATTTTCATTGATGATTTAATTGTCAATAAACAACAAAAGCAGTCAACAGCTTGACAAGGGACACAACTCCAGCAGTAGCAGCAGAAAGAAGAAAAAGATAAATACATTGAAAAAGAAAATATAAAAAAAAAACATCAAAGAATATTGCAAAGCCCAGACTTCCCTGTCTCTGGCTTCTTTGTCCAGCTCCTCCTGGTGGATCCGGAAGTGTTCCTAAGTCAGTTTAGAGACATAGTCTCTCCAATATGTCCTGGGTCTTCCCCGAGGCCTCCTCTCGGTCAGATGTGCCTTGAACACCTCCCCAGGGAGGCATCACCGCCAGATACTCAATCCACCTCATGTTGCTCCTTTTAATGCGGAAGAGCAGCAGTTCTACTCCGAGTTTCTCCTGGATTGCATTGCTTCGCACCTTATCTCTAAGGGAGAGCAGTATCACAAAAAATGGCATTATGCCTTCCTGCCAAATTCTGTTGAGCCACTTGTACCCGTGATCTTGTCCTTTCGGTCACTACCCAAAGCTCATGTCAATTGATGATGGTATAGGAACATAGATCAACCGGTATATTGAGAGCTTTGCCTTTCGCGCAGAACCGGGGAAGGTTAATACGACCAACCTTGTTGTGCATGTGAAGCATATTTATTTTTTTTCTCTTGAGTTTTCTTTTTTATTTGTTTTTCCTGTGAAGCACTTTTCTGAAGAATGGAAAGTGCATTATTTTTATTTTTATTTTTATTTTTATTTTTATTTTTATTTTTATTTTTATTTTTATTTTTATTTTTATTTTTATTTTTATTTTTATTTTTATTTTTATTTTTATTTTTATTTTTATTTTTTAAATAAATGCCATTATGCTTCAAAGCCAAACTCGTTTCAGCCACTTGTACCCGTGATCTTGTCCTTTCAGTCACTACCCAAAGCTCATAGTTACAGTGAAGAAAATAAGTATTTGAACACCCTGCTATTTTGCTATTTCTCCCACTTAGAAATCATGGAGGGGTCTGAAATTTTCATCGTAGGTGCATGTCCACTGTGAGAGAGATAAACTAAAAAGAAAAATCCAGAAATCACAATGCATGATTTTTTAACAATTTATTTGTGTGATACAGCTGCTAATAAGTATTTGAACACCTGAGAAAATGAATGTTAATATTTGGTACAGTAGCCTTTGTTTGCTATTACAGAGGTCAAACGTTTCCTGTAGTTTTTCACCAGGTTTGCACACACTGCAGGAGGGATCTTGGCCCACTCCTCCACACAGATCTTCTCTAGATCAGTCAGGTTTCTGGGCTGTCGCTGAGAAACACGGAGTTTGAGCTCCCTCCAAAGATTTTCGATTGGGTTCAGGTCTGGAGACTGGCTGGGCCATGCTAGAACCTTGATATGCTTCTTACGGAGCCACTCCTTGGTTTTCCTGGCTGTGTGCTTCGGGTCGTTGTCGTGTTGGAAGACCCAGCCACGACCCATCTTCAATGCTCTGACAGAGGGAAGGAGGTTGTTCCCCAAAATCTCACAATACACGGCCCCAGTCATCCTCTCTTTAATGCAGTGCACTCGTCCTGTCCCATGTGCAGAAAAACACCCCCAAAGCATGATGCTACCACCCCCATGCTTCACAGTAGGGATGGTGTTCTTCGGATTGTACTCTTCATTCTTCTTCCTCCAAACACGCTTATTGGAATTATGACCAAAAAGTTCTATTTTGGTCTCATCTGACCATAAAACTTTCTCCCATGACTCCTCTGTATCATCCAAATGGTCATATGCAAACTTAAGACGGGCCTTGACATGTGCTGGTTTAAGCAGGGGAACCTTTCGTGCCATGCATGATTTCACATCATGACGTCTTAGTGTATTACCTACAGTAACCTTGGAAACGGTGGTCCCAGCTCTTTTCAGGTCATTGACCAAGTCCTGTCGTGTAGTTCTGGGCTGATTCCTCACCTTTCTTAGAATCATTGAGACCCCACGAGGTGATATCTTGCATGGGGCTCCACTCCGATTGAGATTGACCGTCATGTTTAGCTTCTTCCATTTTCTAATGATAGCTCCAACAGTGGACCTTTTTTCACCAAGCTGCTTGGTAATTGCTCCGTAGCCCTTTCCAGCCTTGTGGAGGTGTACAATTTTGTCTCTGGTGTCTTTGGACAGCTCTTTGCTCTTCGCCATGTTACAAGTTAAAGTCTTACTGATTGTATGGGGTGGACAGGTGTCTTTATGCAGCTAACGACCTCAAACAGGTGCATCTGATTCAGGATGATACATGGAGTGCAGGTGGACTTCTAATGGGCAGACTAACAGGTCTTTCAGGGTCAGAATTCTAGATGATACACAGGTGTTCAAATACTTATTTGCAGCTGTATCACACAAATAAATTGTTAAAAAATCATGCATTGTGATTTCTGGATTTTTCTTTTTAGTTTATCTCTCTCACAGTGGACATGCACCTACGATGAAAATTTCAGACCCCTCCATGATTTCTAAGTGGGAGAAATAGCAAAATAGCAGGGTGTTCAAATACTTATTTTCTTCACTGTATAGTCCATAGTTGATCACCAATTCACCCAATACACAGTTCTTTATTTAATAATTGAAAAAAAAAATCTTAAATGTTGTTTTTTGTATTCTACATACTGTGTTTATAGAGTTTTGGTTATTTTGGTTTTGAACTCCCGTCACCATTGTTGGTTTGAGAAGAATAACTGTAGATATTTATGGAAGGACTCCTCCTAAGTTGAGTTCATGTTGGTCTTCTTTTGAAACTAGTTAAGACTGAATCAACAGTGCCTCTGCTGGTGACAACCAAATAGTGCACCCCATTTTACTTCAATTGCTTTTCTTGATAATATGGAAACATGTTAAACACACTCTGCTTCTTCCGAGGGTTGTCCCGATCCAATATTAATATCTGCCCAATGGAGCCCCTATGATCACAACAACATTGTGCGCTAGCATGGGGGTAGGAGTGATGTTGGCTATGTGGCAGTATTTTTCGCTTAGAGTGTAAAACCTGTCATGTGCATGTTTCCCATGGTGGCGCAGAACCAGGGAAGGTTAATATGAACTACAGCATCACAAAAAACTGCATTATACCTTGCCGCCGCTACATTGTTGCTGAAACTATAACCCAAATCAAGTCATTCCACACTACAAAAACAGTCACAAAAGTCGGTTGAAATATTTGTATGGTATCAGAAGTTGTATCAGGACACCTCTACTTCTTGTCGGAGATCTTAAATGTAACTTATGTTGTAATGTTATGTTTAAAAATTAACTAAACCATGACCATTATTTTATCATCATATATCATCATCCAAATATAAATAAATAGCTTTTACATGATGTGATTTTATCCATCCTTAATGTGCTCAACAGGGCTCCACTCTCAGCAACATGACTGCTGTTTGTGTTTGCAAACACATGGTGGCTCTAACGAGCAGCAATCTGTCTGCCCATTAATGGAGCGAGGCTTGGCGGCAATTGTGTCAATTACCAGCAGAATACTAATCAGAGCAGCATGTCCGAATGAGACACGATTGATTATTCTTTTTCATTTCTGGTGTTACCACCTTATGAGTCAGTTTGGCCGGCGTGGAAATATGGGGAAAAAATTAGACACCACTTATTAAGAGCTGAACTTTTTTGACCTTCTAATAGCAAAAAAAAAATGCTAATGTAGGCTTTTTTCACACTTTTGAGTCCAGTTTCTTTCTAAACGAGCATTTTTGTGGTTTTTCCACTCTTGGCACATCTCTCTCGTGGCCCTATCAACACTTTAAAAAGTGTGTTGTTGACAGTGAGTGAGTGAGATAAAGAAAAGGGAAGCGACAACTGCTAATCAATAAGATTTCTCCAACCTCTCCTTTTTCTGCACCACCTCCCTCCCCCCAAGAGGCCCATGGCATTCAAGACGCGCCAAGATGAGCTTGGCATTGTCGAGCACGCCTTAAAAAGAAACACCTGCGAGGTGGAAGACTTAAAAAAAAAAAAAAAAAAAAAGTAGAGAGAGGGAGAGTGAGAGGAAAAAAATCCTGCTTTTCGCAGCTCTTAAAAATGTTGGCAAATGTTCCATGGCTTTTTCTGGGAACAAAACAGTAAAAAGAAAGCATGCAAGTGAAGACAAAAGGGGGATGCTTTTCCATAGAGACAGAGGTGTCATTACACTTGAGACACTTGCCAAATTTGTACTTTATCTTATCCCGTATTCTCCCCACCCCACATTCCGTTATCCATACCATCTTCATTTATTAGCACGTTTTGGGAAACAAATAATAAATAGCAAGTTTTTTTTTTTTAAAGGAGGGATTTGGGAAGGGGAGACAAAGATGTAGCACGGCATGGCGAGCGAGGGTGAACTCAAACAGATGGCACTCTTGGCATGCACCTCTCTCTTAAATCTGTTTCTGCTGTTTTTCCTCATGTGCACGAGGCTTTAACCCCGTGCTAACCTGTGTCCTGGCCTGACCCCGGACCACAGCTGCTGTTTGTACTCATGTACTGCAGTGTGTGCACACAACGTTACCTGTGTCTCTGTCCAGCTACTGACCTTGCTTGACTTTTGAATACCTAAATTGAATACTGTAATTGAACAAAGCATTTATGCACAGAATACCTGTTAAATTTACAGGGTGTATAATATAGTATAATATAAAACAACAAATTTTGTAGTAGTCATCTTATAACAAATTTTTACTTGATTTTTTTGTTTTTTAAGGTGGAAGAATGACTAGCCATGCTGCTAATCTTTGATTTGACCCAAGGCTTGCGAATCTTTAAAAGTGAAAGGATGGACTAAATGTACTCATTCTTCCAGTATTCCAGTGTCTCATATGCTGTGAAACAGTATGAAGAATGTACAACAGTTATAGGACAAGTGCAAATTCAACATAGGATTCTATGGATGTTGGAGCACAACAACGTCTTTCACTTAAGGGAGGTGGTAGAGTCTTTAAACTGTTTTCCTTAAAAGCTTTTCTCTGAAAGAGACACTTTTTGTCCAGAGAAACTGCAGTTATATTTAAAGGGGACCTATAATGCTCATTTTTCGACACTTTGTATTGATTTGTGGACTCCTATAGAGCAGCTACACATAATAACCAGCACATATAGCTTTCTTCTTATAGTTATTCCAGAATCTGCACCTATGCAGCTGTATTTCTTTGGATTTTGTGTCTTCCCACGAAAATTGTTTGTTTTCAAGACAAAACTTACAATGCATACTTTTTTAATGTGTGTGTATATTTATACTTAGAACTCACTTGCAAATTTCTTTGTTTTCCAAAGAAAAATACATTTTCATGCATTTCACAAACATTCATTCATTCATTCATTTTCTACCGATTTTTCCTCACGAGGGTCGCGGGGGGTGCTGGAGCCTATCCCAGCTGTCTTCGGGCGAGAGGTGGGGTACACCCTGGACTGGTCGCCAGCCCATTTCACAAACAATTGTTTCCATTTCACAAACATATTATCCATTTATCCATCCACAAACAATCAGATGATTTTCAAAGAAGAGGCCTACTATCAACAACTGTCAGTCCGTATGGCTGCTTATCCAAGTTAATCATTTTATAAGGCTAATAGATTATTAGAAAACCCATCTCAAAATCTAAACTAAAACTAAAATCTCTCACCAACTAGTCCCTTCAGAAAGCAGCACAAACGGGGTCTAACAAGGACAGAAAAAGTAGTGGGAGGCCCCGATGCACAACTGTCCAAGAAGCGAAATATCTGAGAGTGGGTACTTTTAAGACAAAGACGCCTCACAGGTCCTCACCTGGCAGCTGTATCAACGGTTACATCAAGGCAGACTGTAGAAAAACAAAGATGACCAAGGTCAGTCCCTGTAGTATATCCCAGTATCTTACCAGTAGAACAAAGGGCTCTTGGCTTATTTTTGTTTCCACTAGTCGAAGAGGAAGCAGAACCTTTTAGCTATCAGGCTCCTCTCCCGTGGGACTGCATTCTGGTTTCCATCCAAAAGCGACAGAAAACACACACAGTACATCCTCTGTAAAGTGTAGACTTGCAACTGATGATATACTGTAATGCCGTCATGCAATGACGCTGTCACTGTAGGTCTAAACTGCCTCAAAATGGACTAAACCGTCGTAGAATAATCTTGCAGTTGAATCATATGAAAATGTCACATGATCAAGCACATACAGTAAACACAGCCTCTCTTCTAGATATGTAGTTATTATTTTGCTGATATGGGTCTGGTTTAACATCTTTTTGTCACCGATCTTCAACTGGTCCCTGATGTCTCCAGAGTACCAGAGTCTACACACGCCAGCCAGCCAGACATAAGTGCTTGAATGCAACGTCAATTATGTAAACAAAGGTGATGAATGCATTTTCTACGCTAATGTACGGTATCTCGTGAATAAAATGAACACGTTATGACACCACATCACCCACAGTAAGAGACTTTTCGACTGCAACATCATCATTTTTAACGAGACATGATAAACGGTGAAGTACCGAACAATGCCATTGAGCTAGTTAACCCACAAACACTTTGGTCTGATACTGGAGAACAGAGACTAAAAACCAAAAGCGGAGGAATGTATGTACATCTATGTCAACTGCAGTCTGATTTCATATACATGGCATTTGTAGATCATATTCCAAATTATTCCAGACCATGCAAGTTCAGAGGGTCCACTCCACAAGGTATTATCATTATTAATTATACTAACAATATGAAGTATCTTATTGCATGACAGTAAAGTGGGTATAACTGCTTATTTGCAAGTCCTGAATGTGGCGCCATGATGCAAGAAACACCTGGTGTGCCAATTGAGGACACTTCCGTCTCAGTGTGAGCTCATACATTCATGTGCTGACTCCCATAGACAGACTATAGATTTTACTCAATGCACATCACTTATATGTATGTGAGGAGTTGGGGGGGGGGGCTGAGGTGGTGTGAGCTCATTTGCATAATCTCCCATTTAAAGGAGGGATGTGCTGCAAGCCGATGGGGTTGGTGGGGGTGTTTGATAGTAAAGGGCTGGGTTTTGGAGAGGCTGTACAAAGTCTTCATTGTGCAGTCACAGGATAGGGAGAATACCCCGTCGGGTCTAGTTTGTGTGCGTGTGTGAGTGTGTGTGTGTCTTTTCAATGTTTATCTATGTGTGTCTGTGTGTGGGAGCCACACCTGTCAGGAGAGCCTGAGGGAAAGCAATGAGACCATGATAATGAGTGTGTGTGTGTGTATGTGTGTGTGTGAAACAGATAGTCAATGGGATTTCATTAACATCGACAAGAGCATTAAAATCTTTGGGCCAAATCAAGGTTTTTATGTCCTAATTGTTTCCCTTTATTAACTTGGCTTGTTATCATGCCATTTTATTCCCTTTCTCTATATAATACATACACACATTCACATACACTTTCTCAGCTGCAGCAGCAGGATTTAATTACTCGTCTTTCTCATGCCAAATCATAATCTGCACAAGCAGGCCGATTGGATCAGGCTGAAAAAATAATGGCAAAATTAGAATTTTTTTTATTTATTTATTATTATAGTTTTCCGCAGAGAAGGGTGGGGGACTTAATAGGGAAGGGAGGCCAGAAGTGCTGAAGTAGCTTGTGGCTGTGTCTCCAATGGTAGACAGTAATGCTCCGCAATCTGCTTAATATCCCCGCTGCTCTCATTAGATTAGAGAACATTAAGGAGATTGGGAGATTTGCACTCCATTGTTTCACTAAGACAACACGAGGGTAGAGAGGCCATACAGCCCCCGGTGAAGAACACAAAGTACAAAGTGGGAGAAGACGTGGGGGTTAAATAGATAAGCTACCGGGGGTTTAACAGCTCAGGTATGGATGTGATGATTCCCAAGCTCACTGCTGTTAAGAAATCCCGACCACTGCCTCGCACACCAAACACCACAGGGTCAACTTGTCTGCGCACAGCCAGCCATTTTTTTGTACGGGTTTCTTTGAATCGCAGTGATGTTTTAGAGTTGAAGTACTTGAGAGTTCTAGGCCAAAAATTAGTCATTAGTATTTACTAATTAAAAATAGTATTTATGAGTTCGCTTAGGCCCGCAGGACACTAGTTTGAGGCCCCCGCCTTGATATGAAAGTTTAATGTTAGATATGGATGCTGTATGGTATCATGTACCCAGAAAAAAATATTATGTTTGATTAATGTTCATGTTAAAGGTTAAATAACTGTTAATAGTTATCCTCCCTATCTGTGTGGAAGTGGTACATTTTTGGCTTTTTAAGTTTAAAGGAAATAACTTGGAGGCTACCGTTTAGGTCGCTAGCGCTCTAGTTTGCCAGTTAG
Source organism: Doryrhamphus excisus (assembly GCF_037039965.1). NCBI lineage: Eukaryota > Metazoa > Chordata > Actinopteri > Syngnathiformes > Syngnathidae > Doryrhamphus > Doryrhamphus excisus. The sequence goes on from NC_136365.1 coordinate 16,020,251, forward strand.
CATGTGTCTCAAGACTCTGGAGTTGTGCAATATGTTGTAAATAAAAAAAGTATAAATGTGACTATAGTCGTGTTTTGTCATGTCTACAGGGCTCTAATAATGCTTTGTTAATTTTAATCTGAAAAAAATTATTTGTCTACCCACCAACTATATGTGGTTTCTTAAGTTTTAATTATTTGCCGTTTTATTATTATTATATTTATTTATTACTGATTGATTGTCTTTATTCTTGATCTTATTTTGTGTAGAAAAAAAATTAAGATATTTGAGAACAGTGGAATGTTTTTTATCAGAGCTTTTCTTGTAGAAAATCGAAACCAAAGCAAAGTTTATTCATTTTTATGTTTTTATAGATGCGTTTTTTTTTTTTTTTGGAAAACCTGATGCGGCCCAGCCTCGCCCAGACCCAAGCTCCAGTGGCCCCCAGGTAAATTGAGTTTGAGACCCCTGGCTTAGAGTATTACAGTTGTGCAATTAACAATATAGGTGGCTGCGAATGTACCTCCATACAGTCTTTTAATTAATACAAAAACAAAAAGAAATAATCCCGTATGCATGGTGGTAGAATATTTGCCAAGTAATGTTTTTTTCAGCTAACCTTTTAACTTTGACCTCCAGTATGTCCTCCAGCAGTCTCTTCAGGTGGAAGTGCGTAAAAGAAAAGAAAAATTAGTCGTAGTAAAACGCTTAATGGAGAGAATTCAACGTTGTCTCCCCCTAGTGACCACAATGCTACATAGCACTTGCATTTAAATCTGTTTTGATTAATAATAAGCCATAATCGACCCCAAAACTCATTCATTCATTCATTTTCTACCGCTTATAGTCCCGAGGGTCGCGGGGGTGCTGGAGCCTATCCCAGCTGTCTTTGTGCGAGAGGCGGGGTACACCCTGGACTGGTGGCCAGCCAATCACAGGGCACATATAGACAAACAACCATTCACACTCACATTCATACCTATGGACAATTTGGAGTCGCCAATTAACCGAGCATGTTTTTGGAATGTGGGAGGAAACCGGAGTACCCGGGGAAAACCACTCCTATTTTATACTTGTTAATTTATCTATGACAGCAGTATAACAAAAAATTATATATAAATACTAGGCAGAAATTCACTAATCGTGGTTGGGTCACTCACATTCAAACCTACGCCAATTTTTACACGTTTTTTTTTGGAATGTGGGAGGAAACCGGAGAAACTCAACACAGAGATGCCCAAGCGGAGATTCGAACCCAGGTTTTCCCGATATCCTGACTGTGTGGCCAACATGCTAACCATGCGGCCATTGTCTGGAACCAGTTAATTGCAATAAACAAGGGATTACTTTTTATGTTATTGGATCTGTATCAAAATATGTTCTGGTTTTGACAGAGGTATTCATTTAACAATGTTTGTTTTTGTGTTTTTCATATGTAGTAATCTAGAACTTAACTGCATCATACTGAGAGCTGTGTGTAATATTTCAACCTCCTTAATTAGCGACACAGATCATATATTAGAAACAACAGTACTACAGTACAAGCTATGAAGTATTTTTTCTTAACTTGTATCCTACCACATTCATATCTCCAATCAAAACTGAGCATTATCATATTTTCATGCATTTCTGATGTATTTTTGATGACCTTGTGAGAAACCGTAATAGCCCCCTTCCTTAATAACCACTGAGTCAATAGCCATGTTTACATGAGGAGTTTTTCTCTTTCCGAATGGAATCTTTCCGAATGACCTTTCCGAAAGCAATGGTATTCATGGAAAGGAATATTCCAATCGCGTGTCTACATGCGCCGCTATAATCAACCAGAATAGTCAATGGGGCATGCGCAGTAAAACGTAAACACCAACATCACGTGATACCGACTTCCTCGAGTTTTTCTTTCACTTGTTGGAATAACTCCGTATTGCCAGTTTTTCCTTCGTCCAGTCTTGAAATTTAGTTTGAATCAAAAACAAACTTTCCGCAGCAGTCCAATGCCGATTGCTCGCCTCCATTTTTTAAAAATCGAAGAACGTCTCGAGGTGCGTGTTACGTCATATCTCAGCATTCGCTGAAAGAACGCACTCGGGAACAGGAAAAGCTAAAGTTCAATCTTGCTAATATTTTATTATTAAGAAGAATTATTTTCTTTTTGAATAAAATTGGACTTGTGAATGGCGTATAGAAGGGTTTAGATTCTGTTCCACAGATGGCGGTAATGCACACGGAAGCTGCTTGCCAACCGCCAATAAACAACAGAAGAAGAAAAACACCACGAAGAAGAACGTAGTCTGACAACTTTCCGATTGAGCAGGTACAAGATACCTCAATCGGATTGGGGAAAGGAATATTCCACCCCTGTGAATCTGATTATATATTCATTCGGATTTGCACTTTTCTTTCGGAATGAGGTGTATACAAAGGTTACATTCTTTCTGTTTGAGCAAATAACCCGAATGGAATTGGAATATTTGGGTCCATGTACGTATACGTGGCTAATGACAGGATTGTCTCAAAGCAAATTGATTCAAGTGTGTGATCAGCACCCATGCACTCATTGCAGTTGCGGTATTAGGATTCAGTAGCGTCATCCGAGCTCCTAATTCCACATTGGGAATGCTGCCATCATTAACATAATAAGTCTACTTTAGCTGTGAGGGGGCGTAGAAAGAAAAAGTTGTTTTTTTTTTCTTTCCCTGTTGCACGCTTGGCTCATGTAGTGGGTATAGTTCCTCAGGCAAGTATAAACAAATTAACACACAAAAAAACAGGCTTTTTATTGTGCAGGCTCCCAACAGTCATAGTGGGTAGAACCATTAAACTTACTGTATGTGCTCACAAGCCCAGGGAGGCAAATGATATGGCCTCAGCTCATATCTGAGTAGACAAATACATTATTTCTACAGCTGGAGGGACAAAACTCTTTACTCTTTTGTTCAGGGAATAAAAAAAAAACTATACGAAAAAGTTTTATCCATAATTTGGCACCCTAGATAACTCATTTGGCTTCCTGGGTGACTAATATGAGAGAGATTATTTTTCATGGTGTGCTGGCTGATTTCGTAAAGCCATGCTGGACGGCAGCTTGGCCACAGAGGCACACTTTGGCAAAGTCCCGGATGATCTGCATTCCTGCTTGCTTGGAAAGGTCACATGGGCCTCGCAAAGAGTCCACTGGATGGTCAGTGAATGCAGTGGCCGTGGAACAAATGGCGCAAACTCAAAGGGAAATACACAATAGTCGACACTTTACTGGCTTTTCTGTCTTGGATTCAAGCGAACTTTTTTCCTGGCACAAACACAACACATGAGAGGGTCATCAATGTGTTTTATTGATTTTAAAATGAGCATATTTTCTTTATTTTTCTTTTCTGTGAAGCTCGGTTTAACAAGATCTTGCTCTCAGTAGTACACTAGATATGCGATTCTTTTAATCAACAAATGTAGTCGCATCCTGAAAGAGTCTGACGCTGCACTATATACTCCTTCCTGCTCGCACACCTTTCTCCATCGCTTTCCACACTTGCAACACCACACTTCCTCTTTATCCACCAATCACACTCATGGCAAGATGCGTTCTGAACATCACCCTTACAACGCAAGCAGGTCGCTACAGTACAAAATTCACTTTATTGTCTTACTCCAAAAGAATTCAGCTCACTGAGTCCAGAGAGTTCACCCCAATATCACATACCACCACAAGAGGCCGCTAGAGCCTCTGTTCAATGCATTGGCATAATGCAAGCACGCACTTGTGATGGACTTTTCCTATACTAGTAGGAGTATACTAGTTTAATTATTTAATCATACAATAAATGTAGGGGATCAAAAAATTCTCAATTGTTTTCATTGACTATATTAAAAATATGGTTTCACTTATGTAATCAAATCAATCAATTAACTTAATTTTAAATATAAAACTATCAAAAGTATAATATTACTTTTTATTAGTATAATTAATATTGTTGTATTATTATTCATGTGTGTTTTTACTATATGTATTTTTTACTATATTATGTTAAAATCAGGAATGTGGTTAGCACGCAGGCCTCACAGCTAGGAGACCCGAGTTCAATTCCACCCTCGGCGATCTCTGTGTGGAGTTTGCATGTTCTCCCCGTGCATGCGTGGGTTTTTTCCGGGTACTCCGGTTTCCTCCCACATTCCAAAAACATGCTAGGTTAATTGACTTCAAATTGTCCATAGGTATGAATGTGAGTGTGAATGGTTGTTTGCCAGGGTGTACCCCACCCCACCTCTCGCCCGAAGACAGCTGGGATAGGCTCCAGCAACCCTCGTGAGGATAATGGTAGAAAATGGATGAATGAATGTTACAATCAATAATATTGGTGTTATGACTAATTATAAATTACCATCATGTAACAAAAACAAGCCCAATATATAGACAATAAACAATATAAATAAATGTCATAATGTCAGATATTTAATACAGCATATATAGATATTTACATGCATTGTCAAAACTCAATAACATACAAATATACAAGTAATTTAAAACAATGATAAATTCAATACATTGTATTTAAGTGGAAAAAATGCCAACTCACAAATTGGGTCGAAATATGTATGCTTGATAAAAATAAGTCAAAACAACCCCCCCAACTCTTTCTTCATACTTATCTAAAATAAGTCTATAGTGATGAGACTTTAGTTTATTGCTGCATAATAATGACACCTCTTCTCTTACACTGTTGATTGATTGTTTCTTGGACGAGAGTGTAAATGAACAAACACACACATTAGCCGAGAGACAGAAAGATGCCAGTGAGAAAACATTAACCATCAGTGGCAATCAGGAGCCAATTTTAAAGCTATATAGCTCTTTGGATTTGATGTGCGTTCAATACAAACATTGTGTCAGAGAATGCATCCTATTGTTTACTTTTAGTCGGTACTTTGACAGTGGATTATACCGTAATCCCTTTTAACTGCCTTTAAAGACGAGAATGGAATATTTTCAATATTTTAATATTGTTATAGTCTGCTATATGGTAGTGGATTGACAGCAAAACGATGCTGCTATGTGTGTTCTTGCTTGTGGGGGTGTCTGGACTATACTGGGCATAATGGAACCCAGTGGTGTTTTTGCTGTGGGTGGGTTTGCTAACAATGTCTAAGCGTTTAGTCGAGGTTGGCACAAGATGTCCGTGACACACACACACACAATTGTCCGCTTTATAGGATGCCCGCTGATGTCATGGCAACCCCATATCCTCAGCAAGGCGGAAGATGCCCCGTGCCAAAAATGCCATGGTAACTTTTTTTGTTTTTTTTTTGGAGTTGCCCAGAAACCTTTGAAGCTTATTAAGTGAAACCGGTGGGGAGACAAGTGGACAAGGAGAGTGAGAGAGAGAGAGAGAAAGAGGAGGGAAGCTGGGGAAAGGCAGAGGGATTGGGAGTGCGTCCTGTCTCGGCGCCAAAATTGTGTCTTTGTTTTAAGGAAGGGAACACAACCAGCTTGCTAATGGTGCCTTCAGTTCGTTTTTTTTTGTTTTTTTTTTTTTTAAAAAAAAGTCCACCCAAACACATTGCAGTGAGCACCGTGCATCAGAAAATGTTGTGCCAACATCTCTTCATTGGTAGCTTGTACCAGTCTGCTATTGTCTGCACAAAACCTTTGCAATATATGGACCTGCGATTGGCATCATTGATGAAGCAATAAGAATTCAGAATTCAGTCAGTTGTAAAATTAATACTTTTACACTTTTTGTAACCAGCAGAGGAGCTTCAGCCTTAACTAGTTTGCTGTCTAAATAAATACAATATAATGCTAGCAAGTGCAGAATTAATCTGCTCCATACAACATTGGCGTTGAAACAGGAGTTCAGAACATTCTTCATTCATTTTTACAAATAACTCTTAAATGATCAAGTGACGCTTGACACATTACTGGAATGTGTGTACTACTGATATGCGTAAGATAGTCCGCAGGAGCCATGCTTTTTTTAACATGCAGGTAATTGTGTCTTTAGGTGTGTGTGTGTGTGTGTGTGTCTTTGGTTAGGTAATTAAATGAGTCCATTTCTCCTTGAGTTAGCTTGCGGCGCCAGTAGTGCTGCCCAGTGAGACAGTGTCGGGCTCTGCCAGTTTCATTAGTGCTGATGGATGACCTCGTGACAGGCATTCCGCTCACCTCCACTTCAAAGAGAGCAACACAGCAACTCTGGATGAGCACAAGTGTGTGTGTGTGTGTGTGTTCCCTTAAAGACTGATACAATACTGTGCACAAGTCTTAAAGATGTGTTAATAATGGCATAATAACCATTAAATTTAAATTTTTTAAAATTTGAAACACTTATATGCTAGGACTACGTTAAAAAGCCATAGCATTTCAGTATGTGGAATCAAACTATGGAACGGATTGAGTAAGGAACTCAAACAATGCACAATGATGAGCCAATTCAAGAAACAATACAAGCAGTTGATGTTTGCTAAATACAAGGATGAAGAGTCTTGAACCAGTCATGATGTGCTATATATATCACTATATTGACACTTACTATGGTACACATTATGTCATTGGATGGTCATATCACTTTGTACTTCAGTACGTGAAAAAAGAAAAATGAAAAAAATAAATAAATAAAACTTAAACTATATTAGGAAAGCAGGAAGTGAACAAATGTAACAGTTAGTGATTGTAAAAGTACCAGATGGAGGGGTAGGATTTAATAAGCTTTGCTTCTTCTTACTCCTTTTGGACATGTGGAACTGTGAACTGATTATGTGATGCATTCAATTGTAATCTGATGCATGTTCAAATGAAATAAAACCATTACCATTATCATTAATGATTGTTTATTTAGTATTTAATATTTAGTAGAGTGCATGTATTATTCATTGTGACTCCCACTTATACTACATTTTCATATTCACGTCCAACTACACTCAAAAGTTAACACTCAATTAAGGCATAATAAAAAAAAACAACCTACAAGCTGTAAGGATCCCTACATAATTAAAATAAACATAACCTAAAAAACATAAAACTGCTGCTGTGACATAGAATAGCATGCAAGAGTTTTTTGTGGATTTTAATGGCTTAGCGCTTTGTCACTTGTTATCAAAGTTAAGGTTGTCTCTTATTGTTTTATGTTTCATAATCAACGTTAAATACACAATCGGCATCTGCTGCGGTTTTCTCGTTCTTCCAATACTGTGTATTCCAATACTACTGTATCAAAACAGAGTACACAACATCAACATTACATTGATATTAGTCTGCTAAATTGTCATGTGTACCATTAGCATTGACATAACTTTTGTAGCGTTCTTAATCAAAGCTTTGTTGTGTATGTTTACAAGTTAAAGAGTCACCGTGTTCCATGTGATGGTGCTGTTGTGTGCGTGTTGGTTGCCCACCGTATACACTGTGAGCGCGGGACAGAGCTCCCTGCGCTTAGTTAGGATTTTTTGGTGGCAATTTCCATATTGCCTGGGGTCATGTGGGCATGGTGCCCACTCCTGGTGCTGTGGGTGCCTACTGAGGCGTGGGGAGATTAAAGCGGGCGCACTGTGCCACAAAAGGGCCTGTCTAGTGCTTTTTAATTCCCCCTATATTAGGGCACGGTGCCAAGGTAGCACCCTGCTATGGCAAACACTCCATAACTGGCACCACAAGTACCCTCAGCAAGAAAGAGCGAGAATGAGAGCATGAGAAGACTAGCGTTCTCTTTTTCACACACTTGGACACATGCTTGCATGCTTGTAATTAGCAGTCTGTTGCCTTTGCTAGTTTGCAGGGGACTCCCAGTGATTTTCATTCATGTCTTATTACCTCCGCCAGGCCCCAAGGAAGGAACTAATCTTTTTATGAATGTGGGTTTAGTTATTATCTTCACTAACAGAAGACCGAGTGTATTTTTGCTTTTGTATATTGTTACAAACATAACTCAAAAACAATGTGACAACATTTTCATTTTCAAATCCAGGAATTTTTAATGTCTGAATTTTTCATTCATCGACTACACCTGCAGGACACAGGTGTTTGGCCTTGGCTGAGGTCTACGCTCCACTGAGTGGGATTGTATGAAGAATTACCGACATGGAACTATTGAACTGATTTCCACTAAATAGATAAATGTCCAGATCCAGGATTTGGCTAATGTATTTATCATTTGTGACTGACCGAGAGAGGTTGGTGGATGTTACCGTCCCATGGAGGACACAGGTGTTTGGCCTCCGTGGAGGCCTTCGTTCTTTGGAGCGCTCTAGTTTCTCTTTATTTGTCAGGATTGTATTGGAAATAGGGTTAGCGCGCAGACCTCACAGCTAGGAAAGCCGGGTTCAATTCCACCCTCGGCGATCTCTGTGTGGAGTTTGCATGTACTCCGGTTTCCTCCCACATTCCAAAAACATGCTAGGTTAATTGGCGACTCCAAATTGTCTATAGGTGTGAATGGTTGTTTGTCTATATGTGCCCTGTGATTGGCTGGCCACCAGTCCAGGGTGTACCCCGCCTCTCGCCCGAAGACAGCTGGATTAGGCTCCAGCAACCCCTGCGACCGCCGTGAGGATAAGCGGTAGAAAATTAATGAATGAATGTATTGGAAATAGTTTAACCTTGGCAGTGGTCAGAAACGGATAGCGGTAGTTAGAACTACCGCTACCAACGCTATACCGTTGGTTTATTTTGTATAATCCTGCAGACAGACTAGTTATACACTTGATTGGTCTTGATAGAGGTCTATGATGGTGAAGTGTTTTTTTTCGCGCAAAAACAAGGCCCAATGGTGAATATGAGCCATTTGTATTGCTAGTTGTGTTGTTGTGTTCTTTAACTCGTTTATTTCTATTTAGTACTTCCAACAATTTACACTGAACTTTGTGTCGATGTTATTGTTTTTGATGTACATATTCATTCATTTTCTACCGCTAATCCTCACCAGGGTTGCGTGGACTGGTCGCCAGCCAAACACAGGGCCCTTATAGACAAACAACCATTCACACTCACATTCATACCTATGGACAATTTGGAGTCGCCAATTAACCTAGCATGTTTTTGGAATGTGGGAAGAAACCAGAGTACCCGGAGAAAACCCACGCATGCACAGGGAGAACTCCACACAGAGATGGCCGAGGGTGGAATTGAACTCAGGTCTCCTAGCTGTGAGGTCTGTGCGCTAACCACTTGTTCACCGTGCAGCCCTGATGTACATATAATTACACTTATTTTGAACAGCACTTGCCACTTTTATATTTATATTGTTATTCCTTGTTTTATTTTTATCCTTTTCCTTATTCTTATTTTTTATTCTTTTCTACAAAATGCACCGTGGAGTTGCACTCAAATTTCTTTGTACGCAATACAATGACCCACCCTCTAAAGTGTAAAAGGGGAAAAAAATCTGAAATAAAAAATTTGAAAGAAAAAAATTTAATTCACCTCTAAAAAAATACATTCACCACCGAAGACCTCGGCTTGATTCTCCGCTTGGCATCTCTGTGTGGAGTTTGCATGTTCTCCCCGTGCATGCGTGGGTTTTCTCCGGGTACTCCAGTTTCCTCCCACATTCCAAAAACATGCTAGGTTAATTGGCGACTCCAAATTGTCCATAGGTATGAATGTGAGTGTGAATGGTTGTTTGTCTAAATGTGCCCTGTGATTGGATGGCGACCAGTCCGGGGTGTACCCCGCCTCTCGCCTGAAGACAGCTGGGATAGGCTCCAGCACTCTTGTGAGGATAAGCGGTAGAAAATGAATGAATGAATACAATGACAATAAAGGCGATTCTGATTCTGATGTGGGGCCTGGGTCAATGAAAACAAAATCTCTGGATAAAAGTGCAGACCCAAGACTTTTGACAGAGACCTCTGCAAAAGCAACTCCAGTCTTTCCCTGTGGAACTCAGGAGTTTTATTCATTCTTGTGGACTCGACTTTTCTAACTGCTCGGGCTGTGGTGGAGTGAGGTCTCTGCTCTCGGTGTCTTTGTGATCAGTTGCAGTGATGTCACCAGCAGAGTGTGTTTGCTAGATATTCATGCACCCTCATGCCCTGAGGGTGGTGGCATGCTGGTAAAGGGCTCGTGTGTGTCCACTGGGGTGTGTGTGTCATGTCTCTGAGGTCTTCTTCCTTACTGTTCTCGTCCAAATTCACCCTCTGAGGCTGCACGCTGGCATCGCTGCATCATCCAAACACACTGGCAGGGTCCGCCATTGATTCTCTGATATCTTTTGTTCTATGTCTTATATTTGTGATCCAGAATTTAGTTAGAACAGTGAAATTCATGTTCCATGGAAGCGTCTTCTCGCTGCTTTTGTTGTCTTTATCACGTGTTTCTTCAGCCACACTTTCAGACGGAGTTACGTGCATGCATGATGCAATACATGGGTGTGTGTTTGTGCACGTGTGTCTGCATACAAACGCCTGTTTTAATCCAAGTCTCTCAGAGCATCTGGAGCCTCGACACAGTTTAAAGGGCTGGCTGGGTCTGCTACGAGCTGGACTAGTGCTTACAAACACACACACACACACACACACACACACACGCTGCTACAGCTATCTGGGGCACCAGAAGGCCTCGGCAACGCCAAGGCAGAGGCTGCCCACCTTGGCACCACGAGGTGGGGCTGTGCTGGCGCTTTGAGGGGGACAGAAATGGCAAGGGATGGAGGGAGGAGATGGATGGGAATGGGGAGAGGCACCTGGCATGGGATAATAACCCTGGGAAAAGGCCCGAAAATGCAGAGGGTGGAGGAGTGTGTCTGTGTGTGTGAATGAATTAAGGTGTGTGAGCAAGTGTTTGGGTGTTAAAGGCATGTTGTTCTAATGGCGTCATAGCTTTGGGTTTGTGGGTGCTGCTTTCTATCCATGTGTTTATCCTTCTTTGCTTCTATTGCAGTGATTTTTTTTGCCAGAAAAAATAAATACTACTACAATAATACTAAAAAAGCTTTGCAGATAACCTAATCTCAAATAATAGGTCTGCCTTCCTCTGTACCAGAATACAGTGGGGCCTCGGAATCAATCATGAACACTCACATTCATACCTATGGAGAATTTGGAGTCACCAATGAACTTAATATATTTTTGGAATCGTAATGGTAATGGTTTAATTTCATTTGAACATGCATCAGATTACAATTGAATGCATCACGTAATCAGTTTACAGTTAAACATGTCCAAAAGGAGTAGGAAGAAGCAAAGCTTATTAAATCCTACTCCTCCATCTGGTGCTTTTACAACCAGTAACTGTTACATTTGTTCACTTCCTGCTTTCCTAATGTAGTTGAAGTTTTTTTTTAATTTTATTTTTGTCACGTACCGAAGTACGAGGTGATATGAGCATCCAATGACATAATGGGTACCATAGTAAGTGTCAATATAGTGATATATATAGCACATCATGACTGGTTCAAGACTCTTCATCCTTGTATTTAGCAAACATCAACTGCTTGTATTGTTTCTTGAATTGGCTCATCGTTGTACATTGTTTGAGTTCCTTACTCAATCCATTCCATAGTTTGATTCCACATACTGAAATGCTATGGCTTTTTAACGTAGTCCTAGCATCAAAATATTTCAAAAGTTCTTCCCTGAGATCATATTTCTCCTCTCTTGTAGAGAAGTATTGGATGACATTTTTAGGTAATTGGTTATTTTTAGCCTTGTGCATTATTTTAGCTGTTTGAAGATTAGCTATATCAGCAAGTTTAAGTATTTGTGATTTTAGAAATAAGGACTTAGTATGTTCCGAATTATCCTTACTACCCTTTTTGTAGTAAATGTTGTATGTGGGAGGAAACCGGAGTACCTGGAAAACCCACGCTCACACAGGGAGCACATGCAAACAGAGATACCCAAGTCGAGATTCAAACCCAGGTCTTCCCGATCTCCAGACTGTTTGGCCAACATGCTTACCACTCCTCCATCATGCAGCCCGTACATTGTTTAGCAATATTTAATTATTGGTGAAAAAATGACATTTGATATTTTTCAATATTCTAAAATTGTACCTCGGTAGGTGCTGCTGTTTTGATTCGCAACAGTCAGTATTTTAGTTCAAATGGGCTCGGTAACGTACTTTCACACTTTAATAACAATTGCAGTAAAGTCTCGTTATATCGATATCGGTTATATCGAAGTACTGCTTATTACGATACTATTTTCATTTCCCGGCAAATTTCTAGTCTTTTATGATATAATTAGTTCCGTTAGTACGATACACGGTTATTATGATCATCCGGTTACTACGATGCCCTTTTCATCTCCCGCCAGCCAATTTGGTCTGCTTATATCGATACAAAAGCAGCTTAAATCAATCTTTGCTTAAGGATTTCAATACCAAAAAAGAACACGGCGAACGGCTGCTTCCAGTCAACTTTATTTTTCACACTTCCACCACTAGAGCGCAGCACACACACCGATTCCCGCACTTCCTGGTTCACAGGTCATGCTCAACCCGCCCCACATAGCTGGCCAAACACATGCCTGCAACAGAAGAACCAACTGACATAGCATACACACCTATTCCAACAAAGACCAAGCGTACAAATACATGTATTTAATTGTGTTGTATTCAGATATCTTTTTATCGCTTGCAATAATCACTGTTTTTCATATGTACATGCTGGCGTTCGTGGTTTCTCTCGTGTGTATAGAAACTATACACACGAGAGAAACCACGAACGCAGTTGGTTCTTCTGTTGCAGGCATGTGTTTGGCCAGCTATGTGGGGCGGGTTGAGCATGACCTGTGAACCAGGAAGTGCGGGAATCGGTGTGTGTGCTGTGCTCTGGTGGTGGAAGTGTGAAAAATAAAGTTGACTGGAAGCAGCCGTTCGCCGTGTTCTTTTTTGGTATTGAAATCCTTAAGCAAAGATTGATTTAAGCTGCTCGACATTGTTCTATAGTATAGAACAATGTCGAGTGCATTATTGCCCACTTTTAATGCAGTTCGGCGCAGGATCGGATATATCGACAGTTCGGTTATATCGATATTTTTTCCGACTCCCGACAATATCGATATAACGAGACTTTACTGTATGTATGGTAAAACTGTTCCCAACAACAATATTCCTGGGGAGCACTAATAATTATCAGACTATCCTTTGCGGTGTAGTAGTCCAATAACTTTGTGTATGTTTAGGACCCTTATGGAAGCAGACACACACATATATAGAGGTTAGACAATTTTGAAGGGAGCATGTTCTTAATGCAGTGTGCAGCCCCCTACAAACACCCCCCCCCAACATCCACACAGCCATACCCCCACATGATTTCGTCTTCTCTGCTTAGCACCGCAGATGCCCAAGTTGCCCTGCAACAGCTGTCCCACCATGTGCCTGACCAAGTGTTGCCACCCAATGGAGGGGAGAGGAAGTGAGTAGCAGCAGGACGAGGAGGGAAGGGGGGGCAGACAAAGTCATGAATATTCATTTGAGCCGTTTTGTCTTTAACCCTCCTCCCATTATAAATAATTGCATTTTTTATCATCATGCGTTGAATTTCACTGCTTGGATGTTGCGAGGAGTGTTAATCTGAATGTTTGTCTCATTGTTTGTCTCTCATTTGGTGCTGGATTTGGTGGTGGATGGTGATGATAGCCAGCGCCCCGTGTGCGCACACCCCTCCTCCTGCTCCCAATTTCCTGGTCACAGGACGCCCCCTGGAAGCAAAACGAAGAGGGAGGAACCCTAAAATGATAGGCTGCCCTCCTATTGGCGTCCAATACTTTTTGGTGACCAATAATACGGCGAGGCAAGCATGGTAACAGCGGGGGGCACGGAGAGTGGGGTATTTTCAAATGCAAACTCTCATCCAAAAAGTCAGGCGCCGGATCCAAACTCGATTCCAGCGATGGAACAAAATGGAGGGCAGGCGTGGTGCGCCGCCATTTTGGGAGCAGTGTTTGGCGAACGAAAGCCGTGTTTCCTAATAACATTGAAAATAACAGTTTGGAATGCAGGGTTGAGGAATCAAACTGGCCTCAAGCGGAGCCAACACCACCCAAGTAATGAATTAGAATGTATTATAAACAGTGGGCCACAGTTGCTGGGATGCTGTAAAAATTGCCCTGCATTGGCCAATTAAAGCACTCTGACCGGCCACATGGGCTGTATCAAAAAAGCTGCCTGTGCAAAGATAATAATAATACTCCGTTGTGATTGACACTGCCAGAGGTTTGCATTTAACCATATGTCATTATGCTTGTTAACTCATATTCTGGTACTTTACACTTCACAATAATCCTAACCCAATGATGGGCATAGAAATTATACAGTTAGATTCTTAATAATGTATATATACTATGAGTAATGGACGCATTTTGTGAGTATGGATACAAAAAAATGTATTTATGATAATATAACAATGTCTAAAAGACTGTGTGTTTGACCAAGTAACTCGGGAGCCCACCACTTTTCCGACGACCTTTTTGCGCAATTCTACATTATTTGAAAATATTATTTAACATAATTATTAGCTTAATTATAAACAAGTCATACACCCTTATTTTAAAATGGTACCTATATTGTTAAATGAACACCTCACTGAAGTGCCAGCCAAAATTGGCTATTATCTTTGTAAAGGCATGCTTGGTAACTTAAGGGGGTGTTTAAAATATTCTTTGGACCCTGCACACCTCGTTATGATGCAATACAAAATGAACACATTTTTCCTAACCAATAAATGAAAGAAAAACAGTGGTAATAATGAAATATTTATATGTATAAAAGCCTTTTATGAGAACAGTGAAAAAGCTCAAAACAGAAAAGCCAATTATTTTCTGGGGGGAAATGTGAGCTTCAAAGCAGGTATTGACATTTATTTTTATTTATTTATTTTTTTACAGATATTTGTAACATAATGTTTGGAAATCTCTCTAAACGTTATTAGCTCCTGTTTCTTAATGTACATATACTATGTATGCATGGCTTTGCTTTAACTTATACCTTTATCCATCAAGGGGGTGTTACAGTACATACAGTATATTCTTTGATATGAAACATTTTGAACAACCATAAACAAATAAGTCAAAGCTAACAATAATGCAAAGGAGAAGCCACTCTCCTGTGACTGAATACTTTATATTTCTGGTGTAATACGTAAATGTGCGGCACGGTGTACGAGTGGTTAGTGCGTAGGCCACAGAGTCAGGAGATCGGGAAGACTTGGGTTTGAATCTCCCACATTCCAAAAACATGCATGTTAGATTAATCAATTTGTCCATAAGTATGAATGTTAGTGTGAATGGTTGTTCGTCTATATGTGCCCTGTGATTGGCTGGTGACCAGTCACATGCCTCTGCGACCCTAATGAGGATAAGCGGTATAGAAAATAAATGGATGAATGGATAGACTGATACGTAAATGCAGATTTTTTTAAAAAGCAGTTTGCCATCATTGTGCCTCAAATTGCAATTAATTCTTAATTAACTCAATTCTTACTGATCAGTTAATCGATTGTTATCCACATTTCGGTGCTTTATACATGAAATAGTTAAATTAGTAGTTTTATCTTAATATGCAAGGAGGTGTGCAGAACTCAAGGACAGATGGATGCAAGTGTCGAGTGCGATGCCAGAAAACGATGCCGCTCCCTTCCCCTTATCTGCTGTCGTACGCCACACTAAATAAACCAGGATGAAGGTCTCAAGTTACCCAATAAAAGAAAACAAACTTTAGAAGAGAAAAAAAAAGTGACTTGTGTGTTTGCTCGTTTAATTTTGAAAGGATGAAAGCAGACAGGCAAAAAAAGAGGGGCAGACGCGGGGAGATCACGGCGTTGTGTCGCGTGTTGGCGAGTAGAGCGCCACACAGTCTGCCTCCTAAAGCAATAAATCTGAAACAGCATAATAGATAAACGCAACTCAGAACACAAAATACCCTGTGAGGGAAAACTAATAAAAAACGGAGTGATTAAGTGGAATCAGAGCTCTTAGGCGCTATCTGGAGATGATGAGGGTAGGTTGTGTGTATGTGTGTACGTGGGTGTGAGTGTGTGTGTTTGTGTGGGCGGGTGGGCGAGGGGGGTGGCTTCACCACACAAAGACCAGAACGGGCCAACACAACAGATGAGAGAGCATAGGGATGGGGGGCCCGGGAAGACGAGGGCTAAAAGCAGAGAGGCGAACGACAGAGAGACAGAGAAAGGAGAGATGGAGGAGAGAGACAAAGTGAGGGATGGATGGGGCAGCGGATCAGAGAGAGCCTCTAGTGTGTCTTGCTCTCGCTTTAAAGCTGAGCCAGCAAAACAGATTAGGACTCCTCTTTTTCTCCTGGGGGAGCACACACATGCGCACACACACGCACACACATTCACCATCCCTCCTCTTCTTCACACAAACTAACTCCTCCTAACTTTGACACTGACCCGCCCCGCCCAAAGTGTGCTGCTGATGCTGCTTACACACACACTCCAGCAATTTAGGCCCGTTTAGGTGACCTCTGGTCAGGTCACGTTTGCTGATGCTTTAGCACACAAAAGCTCATGAACACACTCGAAAGGCAGAGGGTGGGACATTGTGTTCTTGATAGATTGATGTGTAAGTCCTTTGGGCAAGGAACCATATTTGGTACCCCAAGCAGGTTCTCTTAATGCACTGGAATGGCTCACAGTGAGGCAATAGACCCTTGTGATGATACTTCCAGCTGTAAGAACTCGAAGTTTATTTCATTATATAATTTTTTTGTTTTTTTTTACTTATATGAATTACTTAATGTTTATTATTGATAGTATGTATTAAGATTTTAATTCTTACATGATAATTAATGTATTTTTGGTATTGGTTTTATTTTATTTTGAAAGTGCATACAGGTTCCATTGGACATGTTATTATAATTCACAGTTCCACACGTCCAAAAAGGAGTGGGAAGAAGCCAAACCTATTTAATCTTACCCCCTTTTGGTTTCACATCAATTGTTAATACATTTGTTTGTGCACTTCCTGCATTCAACTTGTACCATTTACCGATGTTGAAATAGAACACAATATCAAAATGTATTGCAATATGAGTTAAAGATTTTGATATATTAATAACTTATGGGGCATTAACAATACGTCATAATAAATATATCATAATTAGTGATGACAGAAACTTTGTTTGTTGTTGAGTGAGTACAGACAATGTAGTACTTCAGGTAGCCCTACGAAATGAGAAGTACTAGTACTGTTCAAGAGTGGTTACACATGACATGGCATGTACTAGAGCTGCAAAGATGGTTAATCAATCACCCAATTAAATGACAACTATTTTGGTAATTGATTAATCATTTTTTTATTTAAATATGTACATATCCTCTGATTTTAGCCTCTCAAATGTGATTTTTCTCTTTGTGATCGATGAAAGCAGACCTATTATCTTTGTGTTTAAGCTAAAACAAGATATTCACACATATATCAGCTTTGGTCCATCTTTGGCATAGCCGATTACATGAAATTAAAAAAAGAAACAGATTGAAACAGATCAACTTCAGATTAATCATTAATAATTCATCATTTTAGCAGAATATTCAAGAGGCAACCTGGTGTTTGCGCACTTATTTGCTCCGTCAAAGCTTCTATTTCTGAATAAAGAGAAGGAAATTAAAAATGTGCTCTTTTAAAAAAATGATTAATGGAAAAACTAATCGACCAATTAATCAGTTTGTACACACAGTGGTTGAGGACTCTTGAGTCACAGTGGTGTGAAAAAGTGTTGGCCTCCTTCCTGATTTTTTTTTTTTGCAAGTTTGTCACACTTCAGATCACTTTCAGATCATCATTCGTAATTGAAATATTAGTCAACGATAACTTTGATAACGTTAACTGTAGCAAACCACAGTGAGAGCCATTATCTCCACAAACAGTGGTGAACCTTCCCTTGCCGGCCAACCCAAATTTCCCTAAGAGCGCAGAGTGACTCGTCCAAGAGGTCACAAAAGACCCCACAACCATATTCAAATAACTGCGACCCTCACTTGCCTCCGTTAAGGCTGGTATTCATGACTCAACCATAAGTAAGACACTGGGCAAAAATGGCCTGCATGGTAGAGTACCAAGACCAAAACCAAACTGAACAAAAAGATCTGAACATCTTGATGACTCCCAAGACCTTTGTGAAAATACTCAGTGGTCTGACGGGACAAAAATGTATCTTTTTGGAAGGTATGTGTTCCATTATATCTACCGTAAAAGTTCAAAGAAAGAATATCATACCAATAGTAAAATATGGTGGTGGCAGTGTGATGGTCGGGGGCTGTTTTGCTGCTTCAGGACCTGGAAGGCTTGCTGTGATAAATGGAACCATGAATTTTGCTCTTCACCAAAAAAACCGGATGGAGAATGTCTGCCCATCTGTTTGTGACCTCAAGCTGTAACCAACTTGGGTTCTGCAGCAGGACAATGATCCAAAACACACCAGCAAGTCCATCTCTGAATGGTTCAAGAAAACCCAAATGAAGACTTTGGAGTGGTCTTGTCAAAGTCCTGACCTGAATCCTATTGGGATAACCTTAAAACAGGGCTTCATGCTGGAAAAGCCTCCAATATGGTTGAATAACTACAATTCTGCAAAGATGAGTGGGTCAAAATTCCTCTACTGTGCTGTAAGAGACTCACCGGTTATTAGGTTTAGGGGCAATCATTTTTCACACAGCATCATGGAAGTTTGGATTTTTCATTTAAAAATAGCATTTTTTATTCAGTTGTGTTGTCATTGGCTATTATTTACATTTGTTTGATGATCTGAAATATTTAAGTGTGACCAAAATGAGCAATGGGGCCAACACTTTTTCACACCACTGTACATTATCGTTTACATTTTTTTATACTTTGGTTAGTGATTCCGTCCAAAAAAAATGCAAGGTTCTGCTGCTATCATAGTTGACCTTTGTGTCACAGCTGCGTGTTTACCAAAAGTCAACCAAAAGAAGTACAACAGGTTCGTCCTTCATGAGAGCAACAAACCCGCAATTAAAGAGCCCAATTAAAGATTAAAGCATTTATCCAGGTTAGAGGGCCTGCCGAAGAATCAAGAGAAATGCTTCCTGGTGTTACATCATTTAAAATTATACCCATGCATGATAATTGTTGACATAGTTAGTGAAGCATGGCTCAGACTAGCTTTTCAACAGCATCACCTTGGTGACCTTAATTTGTTTCAGACATTACAAGATACATTATGAGACATTACGTGGTTCTGTTTGGTCCGCAGGAGTTGGCAGAATTCTGTGTGAAATACGGACATCCATGTAAGTAAAGAGTGTGATACCAGGGTCACAAAAGAACCCATTAAAGCTGGATCATCTCCAGAATCTTAATGGCACTGACCATTTGCCCATTATCTTTGCATTAACCAGGAAATAATTCATTCATTTATTTTATACCGCTTATCCTCACGAGGGTCGCGGGGGTGCTGGAGCCTATCCCAGCTGTCTTTGGGCGAGAGGTGGTGTACACCCTGGACTGGTCGCCAGCCAATCACAGGGTACATATAGACAAACAACCATTCACACTCACATTCATACCTATGGACAATTTGGAGTCGACAATTAACCTAGTATGTTTTTGGAATGTGGGCATGCAAACTCCGCACAGAGATGGCCCAGGGTGGAATTGAACTTGGATCTCCTAGCTGTGAGGCCTGCGCTCTAACCACTCATCTGCCGTGCAGCCCTAGTACGTCTTACTTATTTTATATATATATTGAATTGATTATGTAGTAATGGGTGATGGAAATTATTAGAGCTGCAACAATTCTTTGATAATTATTCTATGAACTGTTTTGGTATTTGATAATGTTTCTTTGATTACAAATATCCTCTGATTTCAACCTCTCAAATGTTAATATTTTCAAACATTCCTTCAGACTGATTATCTTTATGTTTTAGGCATATTTAGTGCTGAGCATTTAGTTGCTGACCAAACCACAAACTATTTGTGTTCATATTAATTTGGTCCGTCTGGGGTTTAACCGATTAGTCAAAACACTTCAGATTAATCGACTGGGAAAATAGTTGTTAATTGCAGCAGTAGAAATGATACAACTTTGGAGATAGTGGTTTTAATTCTATCGCCCTATCAGAGTAATGCATATTGATGAAGTAATATAAGTAAACATGGCAGAAAGCGAACAGCAAAAACAGGTGAAAAAGACTAGTCCAATATCCATCATTTGGACTTGGTTCGGATTCAATCAGCGGAAAAATACACAGTGCAGTAGCAATACCAGCAAAGAGTAGTAATCTGACCAATTTTTATGTCTCCAGGATGCTTCCCTGGGGGGGCGGGGGGGGGGTGTTCAGGGCAGGTTCGACCGGTAAGAGGCCTTGGGGTGACCCAGGACACATTGGAAAGACTATCATGCTGTCCACACGGAACGTTTTCAGGTCAGTAAAGTATTTCAGCCTTTCTTCCACACGGAAACAGCATTCTGGGTGGCCTGAAACTGTACTTTTTAACATCTTCCAGAGTGGGAAAATCTGAAAACGCTGACATATCGTTGCAGTGCTGACAAGTCACATGACCAGAAGTGACAAAATGAAAACACATCTGAATACTTTGAGTGGCATGACTCAACCCAGTCGATATTCTCCTGATTTTTTTTTGGTCTTATACCCCAAAGTAACTCATAGAAATTATTCAACTTTGTCATCTAGACATTTTGGTGTCATGTGGTTCTGTCTGCTAATCTTTTTAGAGTGCTATAGGTACATGTTTCTTATGTATTATATCATTTTCACCCAGTGACCCATTCCCTTCTGGATGTAACAATTTACTAATTGAACCTTAATTTTTTCTACTCTCCAAAAAAAAGACAAAAATCCCAGGAACGTTTCCGTGTAGACAGGGCCTATGTCTCTCGGGAGGCGTGGGAACGCTACAGGATCCACCAGGATGAGCTGGATGAAGCAACCGGGGAGAGGGATATCAATCTCAGATAAGCGGAAGAATTTAGATGGGATGAATAGACCTTAAAAAGAGACACATAGTTGACGGTAGGGTTATTTTTAATTATGTGGGTAAAGGTTTGTAGCTTTTGATACAAGAAACATATAACCCTAAACATATCATGCTAAGGTCTATGTCGCCCAACCCTAGTTGACTCTAAACAAAAATACTACATTTAAAACTAAAATTACCGCCGACTGCACTGTTTTGCACTTTTTGCTTGTTCTGAACTCCTATTATGATACCAGAACAAGACTATTTCCCCTGAGGACGTCATGTACTTCATTAGACAGCAAACCGGTAGAGACTGAATCAACAGCGTAACACACTCCATTTTGACTCAGTTGCTTCAAGATGTGTTTAATCCAACGAAGCCAACCTTTCTGAACCCATGGGCCGGCTCGTGTCGTGCCAACCTCCTGACGGACAGTGTTGGTTTGGCTCATTAGGAAGTGATAACCGCCGTTTGGCTCACAGGACCGCCGTGATGGCATGCGTCCAACTTTGACCCCAAAGTGACATCAGAATCAGAAAGTATACAAAAAATGTCCAAATTTGTTTAAATTTGATGTAGTTCTTATACAAAACCGGTGGTTTATTTCAAGTTTAAAATAGCGAAAGTCATGGACAACCTTGGTTCACCTTTCAAATGCAATCCTTTATACCAAGGGTCTCAAACTCAATTTACTTGGGGGCCACTGGAGCTAGGGTCTGGGTGAGACTGGGCCACATCAGGTTTTCAAAAAAAACCCCAAAAAAAACCGCATTTATTAAAAACTGAAAAATATACAAACTTTTTCAGTGCTTTGGTTCCGATTTTCTACAAAAAAAGCGCTGATAAAACATTTCACTGTTCTCAAATATATTAATTTTTACTTTTCTGCACAAAATAAGATGAAAAATAAACAAATCAAGAATAAAGAAAATCAATCAATCAGTAATAAATAAATATAATAATAATAATAATAAAACGGCAAATAATAAAAACTTAAGAAACCACATATAGTTGGTGGGTAGACAAATTATTTTTTTCAGATTAAAATTACCAAAGCATTATTAGAGCCCTGTAGACATGACAAAACACGACTATAGTCACATTTATACTCTTTTTATTTACAACATATTGCGCAACTGCAGGGTCTTGAGACACATGCTATCTCGCAAACTAGAGATCTAGCGACCTAAACGGTAGCCTCCAAGTTATTTCCTTTAAACTTAAAAAAGCAAAAACTTACCACTTCCACACGGATAGGGAGGATAACTATTAACAGTTATTTAACCTTTAACATGAACATTAATCAAACGTAATATTTTTTTCTGGGTACATGATACCATACAGCATCCATATCAAAATTATGTGGGCCGCACTAACATTAAACTTTCATATCAAGGTGGGGGCCTCAAACTATTGTCCTGCGGGCCGCATGTTTGAGACCCCTGCTTTATACTGTATGTCGGCGCATGCAACTTCAAATATGAATTTCATTATTGAATGCAAGCACTTTTAGACACATCATTCATTCTGATTTGGGGTCATATTAGAGGCCCTTGTCTCTCTAAATGCGGCAGTGAACAACCTCCTGCAGGAAACCACTGTTGGCTTACAAATGTTAACCTCTCCAAGAGTCTGGAGTGGGAATGTGATGGGCTGGCAGCAGTCGGATGGGGGGGAAAAAAAGGGCACCCTCCATTTCATTCTCCTGTGCCAGGGTCGAGCATTCCTCACCCCTTGAAAGGCCGCTTAGCAGCTTCTCTTTATTTCCTTTTTCTGCTGCAATTTAGCCTTCTCATTTTGCGCCTGCACTTGCTATATGTGTATTTCCTCTCTTCGCTCTAGTCCACAATTGCTGCTGCTGCTGCTGCTTTACTAGCATAGCCATGGCGAGCGTGCAAAGGGCCTCCCTGTGTCCATCCAGGCCAACATTTGGACATTTGTGATGCTAGACAACACTTGTGCACTGTGCCTGCCCGCCTAGCCCACCGCTAAAACAAAAAGGGCCTTGTTTATCCTCTCATACCTCTTATTGCACTCCTCACACGTAGAAGCAAACATCTTTTAGGCCTATTTTGCCTTACTATGTTGCCGAATTTAAAGGCAACACGCTGGCCATAAGATTAGGTACGGTGCTGATCTGTATTAAAGAAAAATCTGTCTTAACAACAAGAATAATGCTCTCTTAGCATTACCACTTATATGATATATGAGCATATTTTAATCCTCTCATAAAGGTAACCTAAATATTATTTTGTAAATATTTGTACATGTATGATGTGCCCCTTTACTACAATTTTTCCTGTGGTTTACAATTTGTGGATAATTTTGCCACTTTATTTATGCACTCCCATAACATTATTTACATCAGTGCATTGAGAAAGGAATTATTGCTGCACTTTCCCCCTCTATATTACTATACATAATCACAACAGAAGCCATGTTTTGATTTAATTTCCACCCTATGAATATCTGACTTATTCCAGAAAAAGTGAATTGGAACTTTTCTAATGCCTCTTGCTGCAAAATCCCCTCCTCTTCTCGCCCCAGTGAGGTCTGATGGGGTTTGTAGGCCACATAAAACTGCTGCCTGCTCTTTAAAACAGCATGCCTTTAGAAGCTTTATGCTGTGGTGTGATGAAGTGCTTTACATTTCTTGGGGTGAATACTCTGGACTCGTTCAGGCAGCACATTTCACCTCATAAAGCATGCCAATCATTCATGTTATTTTAGGTTTTTATAAAGAGCCCAAATGTCATTTAAAAATGTATTATTTAAAAAAAGGGCAAATCAAGCAGGATTATTGTATATAATTGCATTTGTATGTTTTTATCCACATATGGTGAGGCAGCATACATTATTATTTAAGACACATTCATTGACAAAGAGTGTGTCCTCACTTTTTCGTTAATGATCCAATTTAATGTTTTAATAAACACATTTTTCTAAAGTTAGCAACACACTTTTAATATTCAAATCAAATAGTTTGTGTACTATGATGTTGTCATTTACACCCATTCACGTAACCCTCTCTGCACCATCAACTGCGACTCTATTTATTCATTTTATTGAATTAAACACATTACATATTTCACTTTTAGTTTATGTAATATCATGTATAAAATAAAGAGGCTTATTTAGATTTTTTTTTAAAGAAAGAAATAGTTTCACCTGAGATCCCTGGGCCTTCAGAGGCACACACAACTCATTTTTTAAAAATCTAATAAAAAAATGCTTGAAGTAAAAAAAATGTTTTTATGGTTACACCTCTTTATTTATTACACGTATTAAAAATGTATAATGTTATTCACGTTTTTTTTCTCGATCAATTGGTAATTCCTCCAAACAGGCCAATGTCCATGCAGCAGCTCCCAGTGCCTGCAACGACACAAAAATAGCATTATTATCGAATAATAATAATAATACAGTGTATTATATTATACAATTGATTAAATTTTTAAAATAATATATATTATTATTATTTATTATTATTATTATTATTGCCATTGAATTCAGGAAAATTAAAATTATCCGCTACGAACGGGTTTCTTATATTTTGTCATTACTTAATCTGTAAAAATATCAAAAAGAAAGACAGTTGAAGGTAAAATATCACACCAACCAAAAAAACGACAATATAACGGATTGGGATTGTGTATTTGGCGGGAAAAGACGTGTAGATTTTAATGTGTTGTCTTGACAAAATGCACATGATGATGCTGTATTATTGACACTTGATCTGAATTACATAATATGTCATTTTAAAATGAATAAACATAATCCTATAGCTTTGGTTTTTGTAAGTGAGCTCAATCACATTTTAAAGCTGGATAAGTCTGAAATGTTGCGTGTATGGAGTGTGTGAGTGTGTGTGTGTGTGTGTGTGTGTGTCCATCCATGTCAAATTGGGCCATAAACCAAAAAAAGCAAATAAAAAATTCTATTAGAAAATGAATAATTGAGATAACCAAATGCGAGGGGAGGCCATCGGTGAATTATTCATACATTCATACATCCGTCATATTGCAGGAATGTAACAGACAACCACACACACATCAATGTATAGCTTTTAAAGTCGTTTTAATTACATTTATTTCAGATGTCATCATGTGTTTTTAATATGATTTATTATGTTGCAACACTTTGTTTCCGCTTTTAACACCGACTTTGTGTGTGTTTTTGTGCACTTAAATAAACTAAAGTACGGTGTTGACCTCCTTACAGGTCATGACCCCCCCACACCTTCAAACCCCGGGACAATATTGTTGACATTACGTTCCCGCCCTCATTTATATGAGAATTTCACGTAACATGACCAATAGGCTATAACTTTTGTTTTTTTTTGTGACATATTCTCTTTATTGCGCCACATTGGACCATTCCAGGCGCGCGCACGCACGCATACACAGAATAGAGGTATAGTCTAATCCCCGCCGTCCGTGATTTAACCCCCCCGGTGCTAATAATGCCCCTAAAGCCCCAGCTGCTCTCGGTGGCCGCTCCACAGTCTGCTCACCTCGGCTCTCTTTATTAATAATTCACCCCTCCCTTTATATACATACAGTGTAAAATAATAAAATATAGGTTTTGTGTATATATATGTGTGTGTGTGTACGTGCTCCCTCGTGTGTGCTCTTTTTTTTATGCACTTGAAACGGTTCATTTTACGCACCGATTTACGCATGAAGTTCAGATTTGGAAGCTCTAATCATCTTTAAGGTGGAGGCAGTGGAGGCAATAAGCCCCTCCACCCTATTTCGTCGACTGCGCGTTTCGATACACACACACACACACACACAGAGAGAGAGAGAGATTGAAGAAGCGAGAGAGAGGGAGTGAGAGAGAGAGAGAGAGAGTAAAACAGATCGGACGCACGACTCGCGAAGCAGCCAGCACTTGTTATTTTTTTAAGCTGGCGAGAAGCAGCCAGACAGAAAAAGAACACAAAGGGAATTGTACTTACTTTGCATCCCGTCCGCTTGTCTTCAACGTTTTTTTTTGTGTGTGTCTGTTTCGTATGTGAGAGGGGAGTGAAAACGCGAAAGCAATCTGCAGGACAAGTTTGGCTCTCCTTTTGGACACTTTTTGGCGCGGACGTCTCCGCAGAGCATGGCGGAGTGACGTTAAAAGCCCGAATCAAAAAATCAGAAAAAGGAGCTTTCCTTGTCGTCTTTTCCTGCGATCTTGCAGAGTGGACTCACTTTTGAGAGCGGCTGCTGTTTTTGTTTTGTTTTTTTTTTGTGCGTGTGTGTGTGTGTGTGTGTGCGCGTGTGTGCGTGTGCTTCCGGCAACAGCCAAGAGAGCAAGTCTTGCTCCCTCTCTCACTTTTTTTTTGGGAAGCTGAACTTTTAAAGGAAAATGGGGCATTGAGAGTGTTGGCAGATCTCCTCACACTATAATGGTACGTGCTGTGTAACTCAATAGTTTGTCTTTTGTTGGCTGCATTCAGTGTGTGTGTGTGTGGGCTTGTGAGTGTGTATTAAACTCACTGGTGTTTGCTCTGTTCAAGCATAGCAGGCAGTAAATGCTATAAAGTCTGACATGATGAGAGCTGCATGTCTTAAATGACATTTTCTGCAATGACTGATTTTTGTCTTAAACACAAATGCAGCATGCATGGACCTTGCATCCTCAGCATCAACCTTTCTGGCATTTTTAAATATAGCTATATCAAGGAGCGCTCCATTTGTGAGGCACCGAGTCGTTGTAACCTCCTAAAAAAAATTCAAAACCTCTCCCGAATTATAGATTTGTAAAAATCAGTGTAGCCCAGGGATCATCCCGCACCTCAATTTTCATTTGTACTGCGGTATAACTCAATAATATTTAAAAGTTGTAATGTTACAAGAACTGTGATTGGCTGGCCACCAATCCAGGAGGTACCCTGCCTCTCGCCTCAAGTCAGCTGGGATAGGCTCCAGTATAAGGTTGAAATATTGAACCATACCATAGCTAATTAGTAAGGAACTTTCACATTTATCATTTTATGAAAGACAAAAAAAAAATTGAATTCATGTCAAATTGTATGGTTGAATGAAGTCCTGACAAGAAGCATCACATGATGTTGAAATGTTTATTTATATTTAAATATTTATATAAATTAATATACATTTATATATATTTATTTTTATATTTATATGTTTATTTTATTCATTTTGTTTAAAAAGGACTCATTTATATGAAATAAATCACTGTAATATGGCATGTTTCCAAAATGTTGATCATTTTCAAGAAATACTGTAATCAACAAAACTAGACTGTTTACATAATTCCTGCCATTTTTAATATGAATGGTCTTCTTATCTTTTTGTTGCCTGTATTTGCTATAGATGGCCTCATCTATCATCTAAAGTCAATCAAGACACCAAAAACAGTAGAGCCTTAAAGGCCAAAAAGTTTGACCTCTGGTTTGTTCATATTTAAAATACATCTTCCCATTAGAAAGAGTTCAAATGGAAAATAATCTGTTCCAGAGTCAAACTGCCGCTACCCTAAATCTCTATTAACTCTACAGGCAGTGTTTAAAGTAACAAGCGATGAAAAAGTTTGATGTGAGTGGGGGTGGGGGGGTCTCCAAACATGTCCGGTAAAACCAGAAAAAGTCGCTACTTGTGTTACTTGTTACTTGTGTTTTTTTTGGAGTCACTAAGCCTGGAAACACTGAATTCCCTTTTGCTACGTATTCTTATTCCCTGGCAGATCAGGTGTATGATATGCGTGTTAAGAAGCAGTGTTATGATGCCTATATTGTACGGAGTTGCAACGACATGCTAGAATGTAGCATGTCATTACTCTTTGTCATCACTGGTTAAAAATATGGAAAAAGCCAAAGAAAAAGCAACATTCACTTAATTTCATGGTTGCTGACTGAAGCTGAAGTCACATGCATGTCTTGTCTAGACCTCCCACGTTTTTGTACAATTTTTGATATATTTCCTTAAACTGAATGAGTCTCGGGGCTCCATGGCGGTCGAGTTGTTAGTGCGGAGACCTCACAGCTAGGAGACCCGAGTTCGATTCCACCATTCCATTTCTGTGTGTAGTTTGCATGTTCTCCCCGTGCATGTGTGGGTTTTCTCTGGGTACTCCGGTTTCCTCCCACATTCCAAAAACATGCTAGGTTAATTGGCGATTCCAAATTGTCCATAGGAATGAATGTGAGTGTGAATGGTTGTTTGTCTATATGTGCCCTGTGATTGGCTGGCGACCAGTCCAGTCCAGTACCCCGCCTGGGGCATCCAGCACCCCCCCCCCCCCCCCCCCGCGACCCTCGTAAGGATAAGCGGTAGAAAATGAATGAATGACTCTCGCTAAGCAAAGGTTGGATTAAACTGGACCGTACCATAATGTGTACACAGTGGGAAATACACTTCTATATCCCACTGAAAAATCCAATCGACCATCAATAAACACTTAGCAATATCATTTGTATCACCATGATTGACTGGTTCACTTAACATGAATTCTTTAAATTCCAGTATCCAATACAAGACGTTTTGTGTCTGCATACCAGAACGTCAACAAGAGCATCTGTAAACTAGTCATTTGTAACATCACCCCTCCAATTATCTGTCAATAAAGTCAAGGTAAACGCACCATTACAACGACTGTGTGTCATCGGCAGTGATTTTGCTCCCCGTGGTTGTGTTGTGATTGTACGTCTACGATTTCACACTTGGTTGCACCCACCGTTGTTGTCGAGAACCAACCGCTGAACTTCTCAGGCAAGTGGAGGCCAAGATGTTGGTTGGTGCCAGGGCCGGGAGTGGGTTGGAGAGGAGTGGTGGTGCGTTATGGGGAGGGCGCCACCTCCCCTATTACATAGGATTAAATAAAAGAGTATTGTTTCAACTAAGATGTAATTGAGTGGGACATTTGATACAGGCTTAATGACTTGATTTACTTAGTCGTGCTCTCCGTACGTTGTAATGCAATTCCATGCTTCCTGGCTGTTGTGGTTAACTCTGCTGTATTAGAAGCATAGCCGCAAAAAAAAAAAACACCCCTAGTGACACAAAGGACTGATTGTACCAGCCCCGACCTCATTGTTAAAAGCACTCTGAGGCCGTAGCGGAGTGCGGTTTGGCCTGTGAAAAGGCCCGAGTAAGGCCACATGGAGAAGTAAGGAGGTATGAAGTTCAAGCGGTGTAGTAAAAAAAAAATTTTGCAGCTTAGCTGGAACGCTTTGTGTTTCAATTGGCATGCTATTATCTGAAGGCAGCAGTTATGGATGAGCCTGTCGAGCAAGATCAGTATAGTTTACAGGCGGAGTGCCAGTCTGAGCTGATGTTCAGGTGTGTCACAATGCATGCAAACTTGTCTCCCTGTCAGTTTGGTGAAATACTGCATGTCTTTATTACATTTCGCTTGGAAAAACAAGGTCGGCACAGGTACCCTTTACTGACATCCACTCATAGAATTTACATTTGGTATTTTACACCCCTAAAGGGAAAGTGCAGTCTCTTTAAGGTGTGTGCAGCACAAAGCAGTTTAGTAGGCTCCATGAAAAGGTTCATCCAGCAACATTGCAATAAGAGACATGCTGTACTTGGCACCAATGGCTTTCTACAAATATGGCCGTCATCATTCAGCACCAAAATGCCATATTTAGTCACAAAACTGCAACATTTTGCACCCCTTAAAACATTCTACCTGGAAACTTACAAGCTCTTTTGTTTGTTTTTTTTGTACAATAACACATAGTATCAAAATGAATGATTACAAAATGGATTATTGTTATCTGCACCACAATCCACAGATATGGCCAAATTAGAAACACCACATATTGCCTTAAACAACTCTATTTTGACACACAAATTCACACAAAGGGCTGCACAGTGCTCAAGTGGTTAGCGCGCAGGCCACACAGCTACGAGACCCGAGTTCAATTCCACCCTCGACCATCTCTGTGTGGAATTTGCATGTTCTCCCCGTGCATGCATGGGTTTTCTCCGGGTACTCCGGTTTCCTCCCACATTCCAAAAACATGCTAGGTTAATTGGCGACTCCAAATTGTCCATAGGTATGAATGTGAGTGTGAATGGTTGTTTGTCTATATGTGCCCTGTGATTGGCTGGCCACCAGTCCAGGGTGTACCCCGCCTCTGACTTGAAGACAGCTGGGATAGGCTCCAGCAACCCCTGGAGGGTTACCCTCGCAAGGGTAAGCAGTAGAAAATGAATGAACGAAAATTCACACAAAAACATTAAAATTTGTGATATTTTCTTGTGTAGAATGACGGAAATTATATAAAATATTTACATCTGAATATTTCAGCATAGTGTTTCTAAACTGTCAACATTTTATTACCAGAAATTTGTGGAAAATCTCACAAAATGAGCACAGACATTGGTCCAGATCCGGACTCAGTGATGGCCCTTTACGGACCCGTGACCAATTAAAGTGAATGGGAACTATACCGTATTTTCTGGACTATAAGTCGCTCCGGAGTATAAGTCGCACAAGGCCAAAAATGCATAGTGAGGCAGAAAAAAAACATACATACAGTGAAGAAAATAAGTATTTGAACACCCTGCTATTTTGCTATTTCTCCCACTTAGAAATCATGGAGGGGTCTGAAATTTTCATCGTAGGTGCATGTCCACTGTGAGAGAGATAAACTAAAAAGAAAAATCCAGAAATCACAATGCATGATTTTTTAACAATTTATTTGTGTGATACAGCTGCAAATAAGTATTTGAACACCTGTGTATCATCTAGAATTCTGACCCTGAAAGACCTGTTAGTCTGCCCATTAGAAGTCCACCTGCACTCCATGTATCATCCTGAATCAGATGCACCTGTTTGAGGTCGTTAGCTGCATAAAGACACCTGTCCACCCCATACAATCAGTAAGACTTTAACTTGTAACATGGCGAAGACCAAAGAGCTGTCCAAAGACACCAGAGACAAAATTGTACACCTCCACAAGGCTGGAAAGGGCTACGGAGCAATTACCAAGCAGCTTGGTGAAAAAAGGTCCACTGTTGGAGCTATCATTAGAAAATGGAAGAAGCTAAACATGACGGTCAATCTCAATCGGAGTGGAGCCCCATGCAAGATATCACCTCGTGGGGTCTCAATGATTCTAAGAAAGGTGAGGAATCAGCCCAGAACTACACGACAGGACTTGGTCAATGACCTGAAAAGAGCTGGGACCACCGTTTCCAAGGTTACTGTAGGTAATACACTAAGACGTCATGATGTGAAATCATGCATGGCACGAAAGGTTCCCCTGCTTAAACCAGCACATGTCAAGGCCCGTCTTAAGTTTGCATATGACCATTTGGATGATACAGAGGAGTCATGGGAGAAAGTTTTATGGTCAGATGAGACCAAAATAGAACTTTTTGGTCATAATTCCAATAAGCGTGTTTGGAGGAAGAAGAATGAAGAGTACAATCCGAAGAACACCATCCCTACTGTGAAGCATGGGGGTGGTAGCATCATGCTTTGGGGGTGTTTTTCTGCACATGGGACAGGACGAGTGCACTGCATTAAAGAGAGGATGACTGGGGCCGTGTATTGTGAGATTTTGGGGAACAACCTCCTTCCCTCTGTCAGAGCATTGAAGATGGGTCGTGGCTGGGTCTTCCAACACGACAACGACCCGAAGCACACAGCCAGGAAAACCAAGGAGTGGCTCCGTAAGAAGCATATCAAGGTTCTAGCATGGCCCAGCCAGTCTCCAGACCTGAACCCAATCGAAAATCTTTGGAGGGAGCTCAAACTCCGTGTTTCTCAGCGACAGCCCAGAAACCTGACTGATCTAGAGAAGATCTGTGTGGAGGAGTGGGCCAAGATCCCTCCTGCAGTGTGTGCAAACCTGGTGAAAAACTACAGGAAACGTTTGACCTCTGTAATAGCAAACAAAGGCTACTGTACCAAATATTAACATTCATTTTCTCAGGTGTTCAAATACTTATTAGCAGCTGTATCACACAAATAAATTGTTAAAAAATCATGCATTGTGATTTCTGGATTTTTCTTTTTAGTTTATCTCTCTCACAGTGGACATGCACCTACGATGAAAATTTCAGACCCCTCCATGATTTCTAAGTGGGAGAAATAGCAAAATAGCAGGGTGTTCAAATACTTATTTTCTTCACTGTATGTCACAATTTTGCAGGTAATTTATCTTACAAACTACTTGACCAAAACAGACATTACGTCCTCTTGGAAGGCAAGTTCTAACATTAATAAAAGAATAGATAACAGGCTGAATAGGTGTAAGATATGCTAACACAATGGTTATTCAGCTACACAAAAAATAAACATGAACAGAAAAAGATGTCCAGTGTTTATTTAATATAAACAGTTTTTTCATTTATAAGTCGCTCTGGAGTATAAGTCGCAGGAACAGCCAACCTATGAAAAAAAGTGCGACTTATAGTCCGGAAAATACGGTAATATAATCATGCATGCTTTGCGGGGGCGTGATTACTGTACTTCAGTTATCATGATGACAGCACACGCGTTAAAATGAGCCATTGAAATCGTCTTTATGTGCTTAGCAAATGAATAACATCCATCCGTTTTCTATGTCCCTTAGTTCTCCAATAGAACCATGGCTTGCTCAAAGATAATAACAGTTAATCGAGAAAACCCGTCATTTAAAAGTGACAGGATGGACCAATATATGTTCATTCTTTCAGAATCCAGTGCCAAATGGCTGTGTCTCATGTACTCTGAAACTGTAGAGCCCTGAATGTTTTCCCTGAAAATCTTTGAGTCACAGCACATTCATTTACAGCACAGCAACGTGCAAATGAGTCTTCACTAAGGATTGTATGGATATTGGAGCAACACAACACAGTTGTGGAGCGCTACTGTTGCACAGATCTATCTCAAAGGTAAACAATGTGCTGTTGCAGCTTGTCTGTTGTTAAATTATTTGATATTATAATTTTCAGAGCAACCGGATCAGTTTTATTTAACTTAAAAATAAGCCTTTTGTGTTCATTCATTTCTTGTGTAGTCAACCTTTTTATTATTTTTGGTTTATTTTGAATATTGTAGGGCTGTGGTTCTTGGTTATTTTCTGTCATGCCCCAACAGGGAGACAGAAATATGCCGCCAATTTGAATTAAAATGTAGAAATATAATAATAATAATAATAATAATAATAATAATAATAATTGTTATTATTGTTGTTATTATATAATAATAATAGTTATTATTATAATAGTATAATATTATTAATAATAATAGTTATTATTATTATTATTATTATTGTTATTATTAATATTATTATTGTCTGTACGGAACAGACTGAACTAATATTGAAACTCCTCAGTTTACTTCGTCCCCACTAGTGGGGCCCGCCCCGCTATTTGAAACGCACTTCTTGTCGGGTGATGTGCAAGGTTTCATTACATTTACATATTCAAATGAGCCAGTCTAGTTGACACAATTAAAGTCAAAGTAAGGTTCGGACTTTTGCTGTGGGAAAAAATGCATAAAATGACTTTATTTATTTTTAATTAAAGACGCCTGACCAGAGTTTAACTATTTATTACAATTAGCATCGTTTTGGCATCATTTCAAGCTGAACTCAGCTGAACTGAAGATGCTGATTAGACAGCATGCACAGATGTAACCTAGGTTGGCCACAATAAAAGGCCACTCCAAAATGTGCATTGTTATTACACCGCACAATGGCACAGGTGTCTGAAGTATGGAGGGAGTGTGCAGTAGGTATGCTCACTGCAGGAATGTAAACCAGAGCTGTTTACCAGGAATCGGCTCTTCACTTCTCTACCAACGGCATCTCAGAGGAAATATTCTCAGGGCAATGAATCCGTCACAACTAGGCCGTTCAGGTTGTCTTACAAGATGTTTCGTGTCTCTTCCGAGCAGTCTTCATCAGTTATTGCTCAAATTAGACTGTCCTATCTAGTCTGGATGGTGTCCCACTTAGTGTTTGAGCATGAACTGGTGGTGAAGCCTGGTGAAACGTCTTCTAAGACAGTCTGAACAGTCCAGTTGCTATCGATTCAACCCCAGTTCCCTGAGAATACAATGACCTAGATCAAGGGTCTCAAACTCACGGCCCGTGGAGGCCTTGATATGAAAGTTTAATGTTAGTGCGGCCTGGTCTGTTTGATATGGATGCTGTATTGTATCATGTACCCAGAAATGACAGCTTAAATTGTTTATTAATTTTTTCATCTTATTTTGTGTAAAAGATATTTGTGAACAGTGGAATGTTTTATCAGAGCTTTTCTTGGAGAAAAGCACTGAAAAAATGTAAGGTATATCAGATTATATTATAAAAATATAAATAAATATTATATAAATAAATTATAAAATCTAAATATATAATATTATATACATTATTATATAATATTCTATAATAATTATTATATATAATATTATTATATAATATTATGCAAATTGTATAAATATAATAATAATAATAATAATAATAATAATAATAATAACAATAATAATAATAATAATAATAATAATAATAATAATAATAATAATAATAATAATAATAATAATATTTATTTATTTTTCTGTTTTTAATAAATGTTTTTGTTTTTTTAAACCTGATGCGGCTCAGCCCCACCCAATGGCCGCCAGGTAAATTGAGTTTTAGACCCCTGACCTAGATGAATGAAAATAGTCACAGGCTCAGGGAAAATACATACCAATAAATGCAACACTGTACATTTTACCGTGTTGCATTTACTGGTATGTATTTTTCCTGAGCCTGTGACTATTTTCATAATAAAAGGCAATAAATAAGGCCAAAATGGACAGGCCTTTTATTGTTCCCAGGACACTTGAGTATATTATGTAGGATGATTCGTACACTCAACAAAAATACAAATGCAACTTTTCTTCATCTTTGTGTGATAAACTCAAAGATGTAAACATTTTAATATAATAAAAGGCCAATTTCTCTAAAATATTTTTCAGAAAAATGTCTAAATCTGTATTATTTAAAGGCCTGTTCAAAATGGCCTTTTATTGTGGCCAGTCCAAGGCACACCTGAGCAATCATAGTGTTGTCTCACACAGATTTAGACATTTTTCTGAGACATATTTGAGAGAAATTGGCCTTTTATGATATTACATGTTTACATGTTTGAGTTTCTCGCACAAAGATGAAGAAAAGTAGCATTTGTATTTTTGTTGAGCGTACGAATCATCCTATATGGAGGATGGACATTTAATATACTGAAGTGTCCTGGGGAAATGACAATAAAATCTTATGTACTTACTTTATGAACTTGAGTGAGTAGGGAGGTTGATCCAGCATGGTCATGTTCTTCTCGGCCAGGAACTGTTGGATACTGTTTGATGAGTCACTAGTCATTGTGAGCAGCCACTTGTTGTCCTACCTCCTACCTCAAGATCTCTTTGTAGCCGTACTGGCTGATCGTCTGGTTCTGTGGTAAAAACTGTCAGTGGAACGTGATCACCATGAACAGTCCTAGAACTTTTCTGAAGCACCTCGTATCAGCTAAACAGGATATGGCTGTACTCCTAACCCTAAGACTCACAAGCGGAGCAAAATAATTATCTATGGATCCATCTACACTTTTTCATTCATCCCTTCATCTTCTTTTTTGCTTAATTTTGCGCCCCCACCCCCTCTAGAAATGGCTGTGTGGAAAAATAGTATTTTTCCACCATTTTTCCCTGAGGTAGCTTTGGCAGGCGCTCACACGGCGGCCATGTCTGCCTTTCATACGTCCCCTCGCACTCGATGGAACAGATCGCCGGTGCCGCCCGATGTCTTTTGAAGAGTCTGCCATCTCTCTCAGGTTGGCTGGACTCTCTTTTTTTTTTCTCCATTCCTCCATCCTTACCTTCATTTTTAATCGTGTACCTGAAGCATGGAAGTTTTATGTTCATGGCTAACAAATCAGGCTTCTACGACCAAAATGGTGGTGATGTTAATCGGAGTTTGGTGGATTTGTAGAAATAACAATACTAATTGTAGGCATGTGTGTTGTCCTTTATGGGGAGCATGCATTCATACGTTGTCGTTCATGTGCTTTAAAATGGAGCAATGTATTGGAAAATGTCCCAAAAGGTTCTTCAGTACACATTGCTCTGGCTATTTGGCCTTAAGTGGTCAACACAAAAAGGCAGAGAGGACCAATAAGCCAGGCAGTCACTGTTGGAGTGTAAGAAGCAACACAAATTGCAGTGTCTTTTTTTTATATAATTTGCACTTGAGCTCTGTGAGAGTGCCCCACTGTGAGACTGCAACAAATAACATAAAAGTGCCTAGTCATTTCTTCTTATACAGTCGTCCCTCCTATATGGTGGCTCTTGTCTTGTCATTGTATTCTAATGGGAGCTTGAAATGGCTTTACACTTCTATTACCTAAAGTAGTAGACACAAGTAGAGTAAATAAGCCATTTAAGATCTAAATAAAGCTCCACCTCGTGTGTGTCACAATAAATGTGTTCCCTGGCGGACAGGAAGTGACGTCGGACGCCGACGTTTTAGGTTGTTGTGGGTTATAGCTCCGACAGTATCCCATGTTGTTATTATAATTCTTTGTAGGGCTGTCAAATGATTAAACATTTTAATCAGATTAATCATGTGTTCGAAATGAATTAATCATGATTAATCATGAATATTTTCTGAACAGAGACAGGATTATATATTACATTGTTATATTTTGCCATTGTGAGAGTGCAAGAAACAATGCAAATGGGTAGAATTTTGCATTGGTATTTTGCTGTTATGAGGTATTCAGGTAAGAAATAACTTACAGTAGAGAGAAACAAGAAACAACCTGAGAGTGTTGTTAGCAGACCTTAGTGGCGGACAGGAAGTGAGGTCGGAGCTTCAGAGTTGAGTTTTAGGTTGTTGTGGGTTATGGCTCCAACAGTATCCTATGTTGTTATTATTATGATTCTTTGTAGAGCTGTCAAATGATTAAACATTTTAATCTGATTAATCATGTGTTTGAAATGAATTAATCATGATTAATTATGATGTCTGAATTTTTTAGGTATTTTATGAACAGATACAGGATTATATATTACTTTAACATATATTATGTTATATTTTGTCATTGTGAGAGTGCAAGAAACAATGCAAATGGGTAGAATCTTATTTTGCTGTAATCAGGCATTCAGGTAAGAAATAACTTACAATTGAGAGAAACAAGAAACAACCTGAGAGTGTTGTTAGCAGACCTTAGTGGCAGACAGGAAGTGACGTCGGAGCTTCAGAGTTGAGTTTTAGGTTGTTGTAGGTTATGGCTCCAACAGTATCCCATGTTATTATTATGATTCTTTGTAGAGCTGTCAAAAGATTAAACATTTTAATCTGATTAATCATGTGTTGAAATGAATTAATCTTGATGTCTGAAATTTCTTTTAGGAATTTTATGAACAGAGACAGGATTATATATTACATTGTTATATTTTGCCATTGTGGGAGTGCAAGAAGCAATGTAAATGGGTAGAATCTTATTTTGCTGTTATCAGGCATTCGGGTAAGAAATAACTTACAGTAGAGAGAAACAAGAAACAACCTGAGAGTGTTGTTAGCAGACCTTAGTGGCAGACAGGAAGTGACGTCGGAGCTTCAGAGTTGAGTTTTAGGTTGTTGTGGGTTATGGCTCCAACAGTATCTCGTGTTGTTATTATGATTCTTTGTAAGGCTGTCAAATGATTAAACATTTTAATCTGATTAATCATGTGTTGAAATGAATTAATCATGATTAATTATGATGTCTGAATTTTTTTTTAGGTATTTTATGAACAGAGACAGGATTATATATTACTTTAACATATGTTATATTTTACCATTGTGAGAGTGCAAGAAACAATGCAAATGGGTAGAGTCTTATTTTGCTGTTATCAGGCATTCAGGTCAGAAATAACTTACAGTAGAGAGAAACAAGAAACAACCTGTGAGTGTTGTTTCTTCTTTGGTTATCGCTTTTGCCATTGTGCAAGAAAAATGAAGTTTGGTGTTGTCTTTTGTTATATTCAGGCACTTGAGAATGAGAAACAAAATATGTATACGTATTTATTTGTGTGTGTGTGTGTGTGTGTGTGTACATATATGCGTTATACTCTGCACCACTGAATATTACGCTTGATCAGATGGCCTAGACAAACAACAAAAAAAAAGTCCAATCGCATCCCTTGCATGTTTGCGGAGTGGGAAAATCTGTCTCAATTAACACATTTGCATGGGGCGATGATGACGGACTCCAAATAGGTCACTGACTGAATCTCCTGCCTCCGAATCTTCCCTCTAAAATGTTAATTAAGGACTTTGAGAGTTTTCTGCTCAGGGCTGGCCATATGGGCTGGGCATATGTTATATATATATATAGTACAATCTATAATTCATACACTGCTGCGGGAGGGAGCGTTTGAGGGCCTGGAGTTTTTTTTTTTGGGGGGGGGGGGTGTTACTACAAAGGGAGTCAGTATGTTCTGGCCTCCCAAGTGGCAGGTAGCAGCCTTAGCCTATTTATTAGCTGCATGTTGTTCACTGTTTCACAATGGGATCAACACCTGTTTCTTTGGCTGATGACTTAAAAGAGCATTAGGATGTCTGTGTGTTGCTTGGTTAATAGGAAATGAATACAAATCATCTATTGTTTTGGTGTCTTTTCAATCAGATTACATGATGCTCCATTAAAATCTATATAAAGCTCTCTATGGGCATTTGACTGCACTTCCTCTCATTCTAATCACGAGGCAGAATTGCTCTCTGAATGTTTCCAACTCCTTTTTCAGTGTCATTTTTCTATTATATATTATGATATAGTAATAATAATGATTATGAGTTTGGATGTGAGAGTATTTTGATGGTGTTTTATAGCAGGACTTCCATGTATCATATTTATATTAGTCTTCCAGCGCTGAGATAGACTGGTCGTCATGTTCGACAAATTCAATTCTGTTCTGGGTTATTTTATATTAGCTATATTATTAGCTATTAGCTATATTAGGTTATATTAGCTGCCGTTTGACTGATGATCACATCGTGAGCTTCGAAAACTCAGCATACTGCGTCAAATTAAACCTTTTTAATGTGCTACTTAAAGAAAAAGGCATTTTGCGGCATATGCTTTTTCACGGAAATCAGCCGATATTGATCGGTGGCCGATCGATTTGGAGCATCCCTAAAATAAATCTATTTATACACCACAGTTGCAATTTATACAATTATTGAAAAATGACAAAAAAAATACCCCACTAATTGCAATGTTGTGTCCCAAAACTTTTGTCCTAATCATGTTTTGAAAAGCATGTTCCCTTCCACATGTATTCCCAGTTTAAGCCAGTTGTCCCTGGCACACCCAGAGCCCACATTAATCATCAGAACGAGCCAATGGAAAACATCCATTTTGGGCTGCGTATCAACCAATCAGACAATGCTTGCATGTGCACCTGACCTTGTCTCCGGCTGAGAAAAGCCAATGGTAGAAGCTGCAGCACACCTGACGCGCCGTGCTTTCTTTGGCTGGCGTCAACTCCTGCACAGGTGCCATGCATGCAGGCGGCCAATCAGATGCAAGACACGTGTGGCCCGGCAGAAGAATATTAGTGTTTCTATGTCACTGTCGCAATACAACATCGACTGAACAATGCGTAGTGTGTTTTCCCCTAAAGCAATGTTTACGGACTAATAAAGATGATTAAAGATCACACAATGGCATAAAAATGGAAGGTTTGCAAGTGCAGATTATCTGTAATAAAACGGCAAGGGGAAAAGTGTGTGTGGGGGGGGGGCGAATGGGAGCTTTAGCCGAGGAGGCCTCTCGTTGCAAAGGATATGAATAGCCTTTGTTTTCTCCACAACTCAGGGCTGTGCGGTCTGCCAATGTCTGGCTCTTATTATAGAGTTTGTGTCTGTGCGTCTGCTTAAGTGACACACGTGTGTGTGTGTGTGTGTGTTGCTATGTGTTTTTGGGGACAGGTGATTATATTTTGTCAGATTGTATGCACACATTTAAACATATGAAACACTGTTTTCTTTCCCTGCTTGTATT
Source organism: Doryrhamphus excisus (assembly GCF_037039965.1). NCBI lineage: Eukaryota > Metazoa > Chordata > Actinopteri > Syngnathiformes > Syngnathidae > Doryrhamphus > Doryrhamphus excisus. The sequence continues at coordinate 16,060,106 of NC_136365.1, forward strand.
CTTGCTGAATAAATGTGTCACGGGGTCCCGGGCTGGCACAAGAGCACGTGTTTGCTTTTTTATCCGTTAAAGTTGTGAAATGAAATAGGATTTTGCAGAACGGCGTGGCGGCGGCGGCGGCGGCGGCGGCTCTGGGATTTGGGCTCCCTTCGGCTCAGCAGAGAGGGATAGCTTGATCCAATCAACGGCAGAACTGCGAGGAGAGCCCATTTCACAGCTCCGGGCTCTGCCAGAACCCTGCCTTGCTCGAATTAGAATACAAATGAAGCTCGCTCAATGCATGCGTGTATGTATACAGAGCGTGTGGCTTAGGATGGGCCTTTAGGAGAAAATATACACTGGGTTATCTTTTTTTTTTTTTTTGTAAGGTTGTCTACATTAAAAGAGAAGAAGCTTATTATAATTATTATTAGTATAATAGCCTGGACTTATATTCTTCTAACTCTGTTTTTTGTGGATGTTTTAACAGAAAATTGTACAAAAACAAAGCACTGTGCTATGTTCATGACGGCACTATTTGTGTGCGTAATCTCCATGCTCACACCACCCCCCAAAAATGTTGACTACTCCTGCAACACTTGCACAAATATAGCTTTCAAAACACAATATTTCGACACAGAAACACTAGATTTTGTAATTCTTCAAAAGCATTTTGTGTTCTCAAAAAAAAAAAAAATACCTCAAACAATTCACTATATCATTAAACACAATTTCTCTCTTCTTAATATTCTGCACTTGTATGCCAGTGTTGTATAAAGCAGACTAATGCCGCCTGATGGAGTAGTGCCATGGCTCAACGGTGCATAGGATGGCTTCATGTTGTTCCTCTTTTAACTACAGACTAGCCCACACCGCATCAACAGCGCCTCTGCTGGTTGAAGCCATGCAATGCACTATTTTCTTTTTTTGCTTCAATTGCTTCACTACCTCCACTGAATAGATAATAAATCATCCATTTAATCCTCTTTTTCTATTTTACAGGCTACCGACACTTACCTGGTGAACGACGATCCTTCCAGAGGCCCCGGGGTGCCAGAATGTTTCCTTGTGTCCGATACATACAGGGTATATATACACACACACACACACACACACACACAAATGGATGGCAGGTGATTCATTTTGTGGTCAAACAAATGTCCATTAAAATGAGCCATTGTAGACTTATGGGTGTGTTTTGGAGATTTTCTATTAAAATAAAATAAGAAATAATGACAATGCTAATGCAGGTTGATGTTAAGCACAGTAACAATAACATTTGATATGGAAGACTACATACGAAGAAGAAAATTAAAAATAAATAGATACTAAACACTACAATTGGCTGGTGACCAGTCCAGGGTGTACCCGCCTTCTCGCCCAAAATCAGCTGGGATAGGCTCCAGCATGGGACGGATGGATAAATACAGTAAATACAGTAAAACAATAAGCATAAAACCATGTACAGTTGACAGAAGTGCTTATGTGCTATAATATCAGAACCCGCTGATACATATTTTACATATTTTTGACATATTTCTTACACACAAAAAATGTGCCACATAATTATATATATATTTACTGTACGTAGTGAGAAATAGGTTGTAATTTTATGAGATTTGTATGAGATTAAAATCACATTTTAATTTTATTGTAATTTTAAAAGAGAAAACAAAATGTCCAAGGTTTTTTTTTCTCATAATTTGGGTATTTTTCTTGTTTTTTGTAACCCAAATACTGCGATATAATTCATCAAATGTACAGTTTTACCTCTTAGATCAGAGGCGACCATTCAGTTTTTCAAAAACGTTTTTACATTTTAAAAACACAGATTAAACAAGATTTGTTTTAAAGCAGTATTCAGTACAAGAATAAGGATGAAATAAAATGAAAAGGAAAAAAATAACATAAATTGTAATATTTTAATAGTTTTATTGTCATTGTAAAGACAAAAAACAAAAAAAAAACAAAACATCAACTGCTTTATAATAATTTCTAAGTCAAAAGTATCAGCAATACTTGGCCTTCCTTACAGTGTTGCCCACTGCATTTCTGCATGGTTCTGCTGTTTTTTTCCTCTCCTCATTAGTAACACTTCTACGTCTGACTTACGCGTCTCTCTTTGTCTCCTGGAGTCGGGCCTAAACGGCCATCTCAGTATTCAGCACAAGTGCGCTAGCAGGCCAAATAAACAAACTATAGCAACCGCAGGAGGACTTGCACAACACAAAGCTCAGGTTTACATCATAAACTCCCCTTTTCCTACCTTAGACCCCCCCTCCCCCTCCTCGATTGCAATGGGTTTTGGCGGTTTGTGAGACTGTTTGCCACACAAGAAAAACCGCATGGTGTGACAACACTTCAGTGTGTTGTGGTCTCCCGTTGACATGCGCCGCTGGCCACATTTTCTGTTTACCATCTCCTGTGGTCACGCTGTACATTAAAAGCCAACGCTGATACTGGGATTAGGGCGCTAAATGTGCGAGACAGGTGGTTGTGGCTCTTTTTCAAGAGCAAATATTGCTTGAATAAGATGTTTATGTGGGCATGCTCGCCACTTACAGTACAGTACAGTACAGTACAGTACAGGCATATGCAGTCAGACTGGCCGCTATGGTTAACAAGCACGGCCTGCACAGTGTCAAACACCAGAGACGCTATGGATCTGTTTGCAATCTCAGTGTGTGTGCGCCAGCGTGTGGAGCAACGTGTTTGGCCTGCTGCTTTTTAAGTGTTTACTGTGTGCAATGGCAGCGCACATGCTCACTTGGCCTGCTTTAGATTTCCCACTCTGTGCCATGTTTACATTTTAACAGGAAGGAAATGTATAGATCTTCATCTAAGACAGGGGTGTCTAAACCTTTTTCCACAGAGGGCTGCATACAGAAAAATCTAAGCATTTTATTTTTTTAAAACCAAACAATGTCGATATGATCAGACGTTTCTGTATTTAAAGAAAAAAACAGCCTGCATCATAGTTTTGTGTTATCGTTGACACAGAGTATTATTAGTATACTGGAACTTTTTCCTCTTATATTACACTTTTTTACCATCTTTTCGAATTTATTCTCATGATATTCTCTTTTATTTCAATTTCTAAAATAAAAAAAACATTTCTTCCCTTTAATTCCATACAAAACATACATAATGTTTTATATAAATATAACAACATGTAACAATATGAACAAATATGAAAAACACAGATAAAGAGAACTGAAAAATATCAACCTCATTACGCGAATATCCATCCAATATTGATACTAGCCCTCGGTTTCGATGCTATCGATATTTGGATCAGTACGCCCAACCCCTTCATGTATAGCTCGGGTCCTCAATAGGGAGTGCAGTCTACATCTACAAGTAGATACTTTTTTATGCTTATTTTTTTAAATAAAGATTTGGATTTGGATCACACAGACCAATCACATGCATGGTAACTCCTACGTTTTGCGAGTGGAGCTAGTGGGCGAGTGTGTGAGAGAAGTTCAGTATAAACAGATGATTTAGGCCATAATAGAAAAAGGAATTACATTTATTTATAGTCAATCACCTAAAAAAAAGGTGTATATATTTGTAATGATAGAATTACTTTTTTTTTTAGAGAAGTTTTTGCACGATTGCCCGATAAAAGGGTTAAAACAAGAAAAATCTAAGAAAAAATCTTGACTGTATCTACAATTTTGGCTTGTTTTTTTTAAACATTTGTATATTTTTCATACTAGTCAATTCAAAAGCATATCAATTGTTTACACATCCTTAGTGTGAAAATATAATAAAATAAAACCTGAATTTGTATTTGTTTTTTATGCTTTGTGACGACGGTGATACAAACGTTCACCCCGATTAAATATTTTAGGACTGGTTTGTATTATCGTATTTACAACCTTGGCATGAATACATTTTCCTGGACTGGACCACTGTAACTTTTTACTTGAATACTTGTGATGTAGACTGAAAAGGGAGAAAGACTTCGAAAAGGAAAATGTAAAAGGCAGATAAAGAGAAGGGGGGGGGGGGTAGAGGCTGCACAAAAGGTTTGGGGTTTGGACCTGAGCCTTACAGGGGTGTGGTTTGGACGGAGGAGCGACTAATGGAAAGAAATAGACTCAATATCCTTCACCTTTTTGCCTCCCCCCCCCCCGATTTTTCCACTGTTGCTTGCCTGCATGTGTATCTTTCAGCACAACTTGTGTGTGTGTGTGTGAGTTGTGGTGAGGTTGCAAGTATCCCACATAGACTGAGGTCTCATAAAGCCTCGTACCCCCACTGCCCCCACTTCAAGAAAACTTGGCATTGGAGCAACAGGGGTGACTTCAACCTCCAAGACCGCACCCTATATAGCACGCACACACTGGTGCTTCTTGCACAATGTTATTCACACACTACACAATACTCACACACACACACACACACACACACATATACGGGAGGCATGCACAAGGCAGGGGCTTATGTGTAATTGCAGGCACTGCGCCTGCATATATGAGTTTGATTAGGCCAAGAAGCAGGGGAGCGGGCGAGGATAAAGCCAAGCCTGATTAGAACCAGAGAGTATCACTTGCATACAATAGGAGTCACATTGAAATGTAGACCACTCGCTCCAAGTTCAGGTATCAACTGTCTGCCTATACATGCATAGCGTGCAGGAATAGGAGCAAGGCAAAGTCAAAAAGGGGGGGGCCGGGGGGATAAATTACAAGCATCCAAAAAGCGAATGTTCTTTTCACTGTAGAATTGTGGACTTGTTGGTTTCTTCAAAGCATGCCAGAAGGTCCCGTAGAAATAGTTAGAAATTTTTTTTTGTATTTTTATGATATTCTAAATATGATGCGGTGGCGTTGATGACATATACAGACGAAGATAGCGTGGCTCCTCAATCGCCTGGAAACCACGTTGTAAAGTTAATTCACTGCAAATTTGGGCAATGTTAGAGCCAGCGTTTCCTGCTACTGTATGTCAAACGCTGTTTGCTGGTTATGTTTGAACTGAAAGAAAGTTTACCATGGATAAAAATACATTGGCACTTCTAAGGTCAAACGCCATCTGTTTCCCGAATATGCTCAACCTCTGATTTGGTCGTTTTTTGAAGCATTTTTCCAAATACATGTGTTCCAGGCTCAAAGAAAACCTTAGCCAATGTTTCTCTGCAAGTGCATGTTCTCCCTGTGCATGCGTGGGTTTTCTCCAGGTACTCCGGTTTCCTCCCACATTCCAAAAACTATTAACATATTATTAATTAAAACATATTAATATGGCTGCATGGCGGACGAGTGGTTAGCGTGCAGACCTCACAGCTAGGAGACCCGAGTTCAATCCCACCCTCGGCAGTCTCTGTGTGGCGTTTGCATGTTCTCCCCGTGCATGTGTGGATTTTTTTCCGGGTACTCCGGTTTCCTCCCACATTCCAAAAACATGCTAGGTTAATTGGCGACTCCAAATTGTCCATAGGTATGAATGTGAGTGTGAATGGTTGTTTGTCTATATGTGCCCTGTGATTGGCTGGCGATCAGTCCAGAGTGTACCCCGCCTCACGCCCGAAGTCAACTGGGATAGGCTCCAGTATACCCCCGCAACCCTAATAAGAATAAGCTGAAAAAAAAACAAAACAACCTTAATAGTTTTGCCAGCCTTGCTACATGGACATTTGCATTTGCATTCACAAACAGGCTGCATGACAAGAGGGTTCACTACTGGGTGCGTTGATTCTGTAGCGAACTGAATGGAGTGAGTGTCCCAGTTGCTTTGTCCCAGTGGGGAGCGGCATGGCGCACGCTACTGGCTAGCAAGTGCACTGCTTGCTAGATGTACATGTCGTGTGCTGCATGATCAAATATTTCCTTCTTGCCTGTTGTCTATAAAACACATTCATTCATTTTCGACCGCTTATCCTCACGAGAGTGCTGGAGCCTATCCCAGCTATCTTCGGGCGAGAGGCGGGGTACACCCTGGATTGGTCGCCAGCCAATCACAGGGTCGCCAATTAACCTAGCATGTTTTTGGAATGTGGGAGGAAACCGGAGTACCCGGAGAAAACCCACACATGCACGGGGAGAACATGCAAACTCCACACAAAGGTGACCGAGGGTGGAATCGAACTCGGGTCTCCTAGGTGTGTGGCCAGCGCGCGAACCACTTGCTAACCAATCTGATGTTAATTTCCACCAGTTTGCGCATCCACGTTCTGTAACATAAAAAAAATCACCTCATTGTGCAACGGATTTTAGGTTCTTATAAAACAGCAGTGCTTTCCTCGCATGTTGTGACACCGACTAGCTTTTTTTTGCAAGAGGTGACAAAAAACTGCATATCACTCCTACCATATAGAGGATCTTTGACGATAGCTTTTTTGCAGTCAGTTCTTAAAAATAGCACAGCCCCCTGTTATAGAGGGTTTTTCACAAGTGTTTTTGGAGTAGGTGATAAAAAACAGCAATGTGCCCTTGTTGTATTGAGGATCTTAATGTAGCTTTTTACAATAGGTCCTCAAAAACAGCAGCGTGCCCCTGTCATATTGAGGATCTTTGCCAAGCAAGTCGGTTCTTAAAAACAGCACAGCCTCCTGCTATAAAGAGTATCTTTGACTATCTTTTTTGCAATAGGTGACAAAAAACAGCAGATCACTCCTGTCAAAAGAGGAACTTTGACGATAGCTTTTTTTCCAGTTTGTCCTTAAAAACATCAAAGTGCCCCTGTCGTATAGAGGACATTTGACTAGCGAGTAGGTTCTTAAAAACAGCTGAGCTCTCGCACATCATCGACACTTCCTGTCACCAAAAACATTGACGAGTGTTTTTGCCGTAGTCGATTAAAAAAAAAAGAGCTCCCCTAATTTATTATCTTTTTCGCAATATATGATAAAACACTGCAGCTCACTCTTATCATAAAGAGGATCTTTGACAATTTGATTGATTTTGCAGCAGGTTCTTAAAAATAGCAGAGCACCCCTGTCATATAGAAGAACTTTAAGTAGCAATTTTCCAGTTCTGCTGTTTCTTAGTAATCTCCTGTTGTATAGAGGATCTTTGACTAGCTTTTTAGCAGTAGGTGACAAAAAACAGCAGATTGCTCCTGTCATAAAGAGGATCCTTAAAAACAGCAGAGCACCCCTGTTATATAGAGGAACTTTAAGTAGCAATTTTCCAGTAGGTTCTTAGAAACAGCAGAACCCTCCTGTTATATAGAGGATCTTTGACTAGCCTTTTAACAGTAGGTGACAAAAAACAGCAGATTGCTCCTGTCATAAAGAGGATCCTTAAAAACAGCAGAGCACCCCTGTCATATAGAAGAAGTTTAAGTAGAATTTTTCCAGTAGGTTCTTAGAAACAGCAGAACCCTCCTGTTATATAGAGGATCTTTGACTAGCTTATTAACAGTAGGTGACAAAAAACAGCAGATTGCTCCTGTCATAAAGAGGATCCTTAAAAACAGCAGAGCACCCCTGTCACATAGAAGAACTTTAAGTAGCAATTTTCCAGTTCTGCTTTTTTTTTAGTAACCTCCTGTTGTATAGAGGATCTTTGACTAGCTTTTTAGCAGTAGGTGACAAAAAACAGCAGATTACTCCTGTCATAAAGATCCTTAAAAACAGCAGAGCACCCCTGTCATATTGAAGAACTTTAAGTATCGATTTTCCAGTAGGTCCTTAGAAACAGCAGAACCCTCCTGTCATATAGAGGATCTTTGACTAGCTTTTTGGCAGTAGGTGACAAAAAACAGCAGATTGCTCCTGTCATAAAGAGGATCCTTAAAAACAGCAGAGCACCCCTGTCTCATAGAAGAACTTTAAGTAGCAATTTTCCAGTTCTGCTTTTTTTTAGTAACCTCCTGTTGTATAGAGGATCTTTGACTAGCTTTTTAGCAGTAGGTGACAAAAAACAGGAGATTGCTCCTGTCATAAAGATCCTTAAAAACAGTAGAGCACCCCTGTCATATTGAAGAACTTTAAGTATCGATTTTCCAGTAGGTCCTTAGAAACAGCAGAACCCTCCTGTTATATAGAGGATCTTTGACTAGCTTTTTAACAGTAGGTGACAAAAAACAGCAGATTGCTCCTGTCATAAAGAGGATCCTTAAAAACAGCAGAGCACCCCTGTCTCATAGAAGAACTTTAAGTAGCAGTTTTCCAGTTCTGCTTTTTTTTAGTAACCTCCTGTTGTATAGAGGATCTTTGACTAGCTTTTTAGCAGTAGGTGACAAAAAACAGGAGATTGCTCCTGTCATAAAGATCCTTAAAAACAGTAGAGCACCCCTGTCATATTGAAGAATTTTAAGTATCGATTTTCCAGTAGGTCCTTAGAAACAGCAGAACCCTCCTGTTATATAGAGGATCTTTGACTAGCTTTTTAACAGTAGGTGACAAAAAACAGCAGATTGCTCCTGTCATAAAGAGGATCCTTAAAAACAGCAGAGCACCCCTGTCACATAGAAGAACTTTAAGTAGCAATTTTCCAGTTCTGCTTTTTTTTTAGTAACCTCCTGTTGTATAGAGGATCTTTGACTAGCTTTTTAGCAGTAGGTGACAAAAAACAGCAGATTACTCCTGTCATAAAGATCCTTAAAAACAGCAGAGCACCCCTGTCATATTGAAGAACTTTAAGTATCGATTTTCCAGTAGGTCCTTAGAAACAGCAGAACCCTCCTGTCATATAGAGGATCTTTGACTAGCTTTTTGGCAGTAGGTGACCAAAAACAGCAGATTGCTCCTGTCATAAAGAGGATCCTTAAAAACAGCAGAGCACCCCTGTCTCATAGAAGAACTTTAAGTAGCAATTTTCCAGTTCTGCTTTTTTTTAGTAACCTCCTGTTGTATAGAGGATCTTTGACTAGCTTTTTAGCAGTAGGTGACAAAAAACAGGAGATTGCTCCTGTCATAAAGATCCTTAAAAACAGCAGAGCACCCCTGTCATATTGAAGAACTTTAAGTATCGATTTTCCAGTAGGTCCTTAGAAACAGCAGAACCCTCCTGTTATATAGAGGATCTTTGACTAGCTTTTTAACAGTAGGTGACAAAAAACAGCAGATTGCTCCTGTCATAAAGAGGATCCTTAAAAACAGTAGAGCGCCCCTGTCATGTAGAGGATCTTTGACTCGGCAGAGTGCCCCGTCTTATAGAAGAGTAGCGATTTTGCAGTTGATTCTCAAAAACAGCAGATGATTTTTGACTCACATATTACTTGTAATGTAAGTGATGACTTTATTGAAGATATACTAGCAATTTAGTGAGGTAAAAGCATGATTTTTTCTAAATACGCATAATAGTGACAGTAAAAGTCAGTCCCCCAGTCTTGAGCTTTGTAAAAATGTGGTCTCGAACACTTTAGTTGAATAGCCGTCCCCTATACTGTACAATTATTGTTACATAAACACATGTATACATGTAGAATCATGATGGCTATACTTTATGCATGCAATAGGAAATGAAATGACATCTTTGGCCATGTGACTATTTGTTTTTTATTCAGGCATTAAGCCTTACCATTGATTTATGATCTATACATGCATTATTGTATTTTGTATACATAATTGCTAAAGTGGTGGGGTGTTTTGTATACTTTTTTAATGCAGTGCGTTCATTTTCATACATCAATACGTGTATTCGTTTTGCTCAAAAGACGATTCTGTGATATCAACAGCATATTTATAGTAATAAATAAGTATAATGTACAGTTGCTGGGAGGGCGAGTGAGAGAGAGGAAGGGCGCTAGGGCGGGAGGGAGGCAGTGCAGGGAAAAAACTTTCCCCTAAAAGTTGTTGCGGAGCTTGGCTGCACTAGTGAGCGAGGCGGGGTTAGAGCCTGGACCGAGCCACACCACCGATCCTCGGCAAGCCTTTGCAATGCGGCACCGGAGCGAACCTCCATCCAAGTTAACTCGCTACCGCTCCGACCGTCAACTGTAGACTCAGCCATGTACTCACCTTACTGCTTGACACAGGTAAGCACTTTTTGTGTTGTTGTTTAAAAAAAATATATTTTCATCGCATTGGGGCTGCCCTTCTTTTCCGGTCTTGTGCGCCTGTGTGCAGTGTGTACGCCGGGTACAGTATGCAGTTGTGTCGCTTCTTTGCTTTTAACCAAGCTGCTTTCCCACTCATATTCGCATATTCTACTTGTTCGTCATAACAATATTTAACATTTCTTACTCTTCTCTACTGTTCTTTTAATGGCGCTATTCTTGCAGACTTTCTAACACGCTGCAATGCCGCGAAGAGAAAATGGCGCTTCTGCCGAATGTATTTTATATAAAAGTACACTCGGGGCAGTGTTGGCGGTGTTAGTACAACTCGTCACGTACAATAACGTGTACAATAAACACAAAACAAACCTAAATTTCAAACGGACTTGTTGCATTCACGGACGACACCACCACGCCACCCCCCACCCTTCAGCTTCGCACTGCCGAGCTCGTGCTGTCGTGGTGCATTCAGGGTCACAGCGGACGCCTGTATAAACAACTTACGTGTATTTAATTCAATATAATTACAGTTTTAACCTGGATCTTTGTGTGTTATTGTGTGAATAGGTAGGGGCGGTGGTGCCTTGAGAGATTGATTGATCCAAAAATAAAAAAAAAATACACTTAACCTCTATTTGCAAATGCGATACTTAAAGCGTTTTTAATTCGCCAGCAACTCGCTTTAATTAAACACGTCAATATAATCGGCATGATTTATTTATTTGTTTATTTATATGCATGCCATTTCCCAGATAAATTATGTTTAATTATGTTTTTATTATAGTTATAAGCAATAATAATACGGAATATATTTTTTTGTGTTCTTACACATTCACACTGTTGCATTTTGCATGGCTTGGAATGATTATTTGACACAAAAATATATTTTTTTCAAAAACACTGACATATTAAATAATGACATTACAAAATATAATGCGTTTATTTGAAACAAAAGGGGTCAAGCTGCAGTAGCTGTATTGTTTTATTTCACCATTTCAAAATATTTGCATTATTATTTTTTCTAAATAACATACAAAACCCCTGCTTGTTCCATTGTCAATAATAACTGTTATTAAACAAGAAACATCACAATCTAAATGATATATTTATTTTAATTCCGCTTTTTTAAACATCTGACAGTAACATGCTAGAAAAGTGGCGTTGTGATGCATATAAAAGAGAAATTATGATATATGAATGTGTAATTTGATGTGTATTTTGTGTCGAGGCAGTAAATGGCATTATTAAGGTAATGCGTAGTTATTGTATATTTATTAAAGCACTAGTTTTGCACTGTAAGACCACAAGCACATCCATCCATGCCGTATTGTTTTAAAAACATACATATATAAGCCTATATTTATTTGTTCTTTGAATGGTTCAACATATATTTCATAAATCCGAGTATCTGTGATCACTTCTCTTTTTAAATAGGGCAGTGTGTGTGTGTGTGTGTGTGTGTGTGTGTGATCCATGATGGAAAACACGTGGATTTCCTCTCAGGCCTTCCAAGCAGACTTTTAAAGAAGTTTGCACAAGATGCTATAGACAAAAAAATAAAATAAATACACACTCACACACACACACACACACACCATGACTTGTACGTGAATGCATCACATTGCATTAAAACGCCTCCATGACTTCTTCCACGTCCCTTGACCTTTCAGCCGCCTGTCACATTGGCAAAAGTGCGTGTGACACATTTCCTAATCAGTATTCTATTACATTTTTTTGCTTCTGTAAAACGAATCCAGCTGCATATTTAGTGCAGATGATTTTCCAAAGCTTCTGGTGTCAATGTCCGAGTTCTTTCCATTGATGAAAATTAATTGTCAGCAGTCCACGCGCATGCTCCTGAAGCTCACTATCTATCATAATGTCTGCAGAATATATACAAACATATTTAAAGTACTTTAATTCCATTTTTGCGTTTCACCCATACATGCACACTGGGAGTTTTTGTCTTCATTCCTCGATCTCAGCTCGTCAATAATTAATATTTCACAAAAAAACGATGTAAACAACCTAGAATGCATTATTAATAGCGCTAAAAAGCTTTTGTTGCAATGGCCTGGCATGTAGGTGCACGCCAAAAGTGGAACTCTGGCAATGATTCACACACCCTTGTGACGGCATAAAGTATTTACATAAAGTTTTGATGCGGTATGAAGGTTGCGGGGGCGTCTTTAATTAAAACTTTTATGTGCAGCGTTTTCAAATCAATTATCTCGGCTTCCAGTGAAGTCCCCGCGAAAGCTGCCAACTTCCGAGGCTGGATGCAAACTAATGAGATGTTCAACTTGGTTGCCGGAGACGCTAAAAAAGACCGCTTCTTTCGCAGTAACTTGCAGCAAACGTTGATTTTTTTAATATTCTAGCCCATTAGTTTTTTTATAATGTCTAGTTATGATGCGTTTTAAAACATTTTCTTTTTTTAATGAGGTTCAAGTTCTACTTGAAAGCATGCAGCCATCAAGATGCTGCAGACAACCATGCTGTTGCATGCTCCCATCAGGTCAACAAAAGCACTGTTTGAGAATCAGTGTTAATAAGTTAATAAGCATCAAATGTTGCAATATGTGTGACAGATATTGGCCTAAATATTCCAAGAACTGAATCTCGCCTTCTTCCTCTGAGGCTACTTTTTTATTATTCTGTTTGTCCCTCTTTTGTCACACAGACATTGGATTCTGGGCAGAAATGATGAAATGAAAGTGCTACTAAACACATGCATCACAGCATGCCATAGCAATCCCATGTAGCTACTCTACTATACATGGAGTGGGGATGTTAGCGGTATGGATGCAACATATCATGTCTATAATATTGCAGGAAAAAAGTAATAACTGGAGATTGAGCCAAGCAAAAAAAGTGTAATAATAATAAAAATAATAACATTATAATTAACTATATCAACATTTATGCATTATTGATTTGTTTGATTTTAGAAAAAAGACATTGCAGCATAGATGAATATACATTTGGACAATGTGCAATAATTATGTCTCCGATTATTGCTGTTTTTAATTCAATTTTCCTTATTCAGCATGCTTTGCTGCTATTGCAGATACTTTCTTGCGTGCTGCAGATGGTCTTACTGCTATTGGGACCTCATTTTTCTTGACGGCACACGCCCATGGTGTCAATAAAGTTCTATCTAATCAAATGTAATGTAATGCTTGTATCTCAGAATTTATTATTATTATTATGATTTTTGGCACAGTGCAATGGAAATTTGAATGTTTGACATGCAATCCAGACATACTTCACTATGATTGTCTCTTAGCATTCATGCAGTTTGTTTTGGTGCACAAGAAAGCACCAGAAGTGAGTATTTTTGTAAATACACACAGTAAAATCAGTAAACATCAATGTATTTTTTTGTAAAAATTTGAATGCTTGCCTCTAAGCATTCACAGATACATATGAGACACACAGCAGCATTAATATGAATGCTTGTCTTTTAGCATACATTTTCTACAGTTCTCTTTGTGCTCTGTGTGCTTGCTTGTACCTGGATATTGACACCGTGCAGATTTTTGGCTAACAAATGCAGGATTAAGTGTGAATCTCCCAGCAAGTAGACAAAAAAAGTATTTTTGTCTGCAGCAGCATTCCTCTGAATGCTCAATTATACATATTATGACGCTTAATTATAGATTTATGGATACACCATAGCCTGTTTGGACAACAGTGAAGTTGCATGTGCGTTTCTCAGTAGTTTTGGGGCATTTTTTTGATAGATTAAAAAATAAATAAAAGGTTCTATGGTACACATTAATGTGAATAACTAAGTATTTTTGTTGAGAAAAGCCCGTGTGAATGCTTAATTTAAAACTATATTTTTTGACACTCAATACAATTTATGCAATGCTTGTCTTTCAGCACGGATGGATTTTCTGATTTTTAAAATGCTTGATTTACCCAAAAAAAAAAAAAATTCTCAGTGATTAAGCAGTGTTGACATAGCAAAATGATGACACTCACAATTCTAATGACTTCGCATTTACACATCAAAGTGTCATTGAGCAGTGCTTAAAAATAATACTTTGACTCAGATGACTAAAGTAAAAAAGAAAAAGCATTTTTTGACTGCTTCATTCAAAAATCGAGAGTGTTCCTTAGCATCGCCATAGTTTGAATATTTCATTCTTAAATGAAATATTGTGAAACACAGGTTGTCGTACTCATTTCCCATTTTGGGGCTGATGTCTCTGCTTTTGTTAGGCCTCGTATAAACCAAGGTTGGCATACCAAACACACACTGTTGCCTGGTAGGCCCTGCAAATGCAGGGAAGAATGGGTTTGCTGTAGTGGAAGCAAGGCCGGCAGAAAGTGGCTAGGCGGCCATGCCAGGATGCCAGGCAGGCGGTGGGATGTAGTCAGGCAGGCAGGCAGGCAGGCGCGACCCCAGGGGTACATTGTGTTCTTTTATTTTATTCATCCTTCCTTCTGGAAGCAAACCAGGTCCACCTTATACTGCTTGGCCCCCTAAGTGAGAGCTGTTGGGCCGTGATGAAGGGATGGAGAACGACACAAACATGTCACTTAAGCAGATTCGTGGGGAAGCCTGATTTGCCGACAAGAGTTGTTTGGTACATTTTCCAACAAACGGAGGCAGGATGTCTTGGTGTATGTGTGTGCTCATCATCCCTTATCAGCACTGTCTCCCTGACTGCCCATTCAAAATGGATTTATCCGGCTTAACTGAGGCACTTGGCACTATGGAGTAATAGGTAGCTGTCCCTTGTGTGGATAGACGAGGGGTATATGTGTGTGTATTGAAGTTGTGTATGCAGTATGTGTGTGTGTGTGTGAATACAGCCTCCTTTCTTGCCTCCCAGTATGGATTAGGCTGATCTGTGGCCAGTGGAGTCAGGCGTCCCCTATAGCAGTCTTATGTTGTTTTGTGATATACTTGTATTGAGCCGATGCATATGTATTCTAGCATCATGTAAAATTAGACCGAACCACCACATATGTTGCAGACAGATAGATAAAAGTGAGAAAGACCCCCCCCCCCTCCTTTGTTTTAGTCATGCAGCTTTTTGTTATAGTCTATGAAACCACCAAAGCTGACGAGATACTGGTCATCTTCCAATTTGTTGGATATATATTTTTTAACTTTTTGAAATGTAATTCATTGCACCGAATATAATACAGATTCTGTCACTCGTTAATCCAAATTCAAAATATGCCACTTTATTGCAGGTTTTGATAATTTCGTAATAGATACAACGATTCCTAACACAAGCTACTGTTGCGGCCGTAATCAACGACAAACTAAAACTCATCTCTGAACCCCTGACGTCACTTCCTGCCCAATTCCAACTACCACCAGAACACATTTACACCAACACACACAAGCATGGGTCTTATTTTTTTTGTCTTGATTACTTTTTGAATGTTATTATGTCTACTGTATTGGATAATATGAAAGTAAAAGTTAAAAATACAGTTTTTCTTTGTTCATCTTTGACGAGAGCATATGTGTCAAATCCGCCCGGTGGAATAGTATGGAAAATATCCCGCCTTAAGATAGATAGATAGATAGATAGATAGATAGACTCCCTTTATTGTCATTGCACAAAAACACAGTAGTGAAATTGCCAACGAAATGTCGTTGCCTGGCTCCCATATAATAACAGACACAAAAGAAGATAAGTAATAATAAATAATAATAATAATAATGTGGAGAATAAATAGATAGAATAGACACCAAATATGAACAACATAATGTAAAGTGCAGCGTGAACAGTAAATTGCCCAAATAATTTAAATAATTTAAATAAATAATAATAATGTAAGTAAAGGTAGAGCAATTCTTCCCGTATAAACCGTATAAAATTGGCATATTGATTTTAAATGTGGAAACAATATTGTATATATAGCATGAAACCATTCATAATATAGGTGCCAGATTCAGACCAAAAGTCAAAATAATTTATTTGTACATGACTAAAATGGCAGGACTTTAACTATATCATCCTGTCTGTACAAAATAACACATTAAAAAGGCAAAAGACAGTCAAAAGTGATAATTTTAACTCTAGCAAAGCATGCTGGGGAGTGCGTAATCCGCTCATTCCACAGACTCAAACACTTCCAGGTTACACACCTCAAGGATTGTGATGTTTTTGGTCTGCAGACCAAATATTAGACAAAATATAATTAGGATCAAAAGGCACTTCGGAAATTTTGATGTTTAACTCGCCTTATATGTCAGTACAGGCTACAGGCTACATATCTGCGATGCTAAGCGCCGGTTGCAAAAGTGGCGACGCAAACCTCATCTTGCAATGAATTGTTACTTTGGGGCCCATTTTTTGGTTGGGCTCCTTTCCACGTTGGAGTATCAAAAGCGGGGCAGCTCGAACTTTCATTCATTAATTAAATATATCAGCAGCAGATAAGATGATGAGATGGCGGAAACGTGAGTAGCCCACTCCAGTTCATCTCTCCTCTTGCAGCTGCTGAGGGCCGACACTACCCCTCACCTTCGTCCTCCTCCTCCTCCTCAATTAGCTCCCCCCAAAAGAGGAGTGACGGTTACTGCGAGATAGGCATTGTTGTTGTGTTGTTGTTTGTCTCAGCCCAGCTCCTGTTCCTCCTGTCGTCGTCCCCCCCCCAATCACCTATTGGTGTGTTTTGCGCTCCTTTTGATTTTCTCAGAGGGTCTTTTGTGGGGGTAACCCTGCTGAATGGGACAATGCAGCCTAGCGTGAAATTAAAGCTCTTAGTTAGTTTGGAGTTGCTCAAAAGACGATTTTACACATGCATGCATTCATACACCCTCCCATACGCTATAGATATAGCTAATTAGAGGAAGTACGCCCTATGTCGAGCATCAAGGGCCCAATTAAAAGAGTACCTCTGTGTTCAAGATCTAGGCCAAAGCAGCTCTGTGAAAGCATTTCTATGCTGTGTGTGTGTGTGAACCGTATGTGTGCCTTCTTAATCCCGGCGGGAAGAATGTAGTCCAGGCTGATATGAGAACTTTCATTAACATATGCATGCTTCGCACTCGGTAAGTAAGAAGAGATTGCGGTGATGACAGGCCAGCGTCTGATTGGAAACAGACACCCAAGATGTCTGCCATGCGTGCACATTATAGACTTTATGTTGGTGATTTCGAAGTTCCAGTGCAGTTGTGTTGGACGGCTTCTCTGCTTGGTCAAATGATGTAGCATACAGCCAGAGAACATGTTAGAATATACAGACGATACAGTATGTGGCTGTTATTGACTCAATAGCCACGTATACATGGAACCAAATATTCCAATTGCATTCGGTTTATTTGCTTCAAAATAATGTAACCTTTGTATACACCTCATTCCAAAAAAAAAGTGCCAATCCAAATGAATATATAATCGGATTCACAGGGTTGGAATATTCCTTTCCCCAATCCGATTGAAGTATCTTGTACCCGTTCAAACCGAAAGTTGTCAGACTGCGTTCTTTTTCATGGTGTTTTTCTTCTTCTGTTGTTTATTGGCGGTTGGCAAGCAGCTTTCGTGTGCATTACCGCCATCTGTGGAACCGAATCTAAACCCTTCTATACGCCATTCACAAGTCCAGTTTTTCTTTAAAATATATATCTATATAAAACATGTCCCGAGTTTAATTATAAAATATTAGCAAAATTAAATTTGATCTTGATCCCGGGTGAGTTCTTTTAGCGCATGCTCAAATATGACGTAACACGCAGATCGAGACGTTCTTCAGTTTTCAAAATGGAGGCAAGCAATCGCCACTGGACTGCTGCGGAAATTTTGATTTTGATTCAAACTAAATTTCAAGACTGGACGAAGGAAAAACTGGCAATACGGAGTTATTCCAACAAGTGAAAGAAAAACTCCTGGAAGTCGTTATCACATGATGTTGGTGTTTACGCTTTACTGCGCATGCCCCATTGACTATTCTGGTTGATTATAGCGGCGCATGTAGACACGCGATTGGAATATTCCGTTCCATGAATACCATGTTTTTAGAAAGGTCATTCGGAAAGATTCCATTCGGAAAGAGAAAAACTCTTCATTTAAACGTGGCTGTTCTCAGCTTTTACTTATATTGTTTGTTAATGTTCTTGATTGATTGATTTATGATGATGATGTTATGTTATTTTTGTCAGACATTGCATATATCGATGTTGTTCTTCTCCATATCTACATCCGTTGATTGTAGAAAGATGGGCAAAGTTGGTGTTTGGTCCATGCGTTCTCACAGGAAGTCACATCACTATTGTGGCCCACTATGTGTGAGCGACATGAAGAAAAGCTCTGACTCACTCTGTATAAATCTTATCGTAAAATGCTCATTAACATTAATAAGCGGCGTAAACACACTCATCCAGCCTGAGTCGCACACACACACATCCGCACTAGCATGATCTGCTAAACTAAGCTAACCCTAGTAGCTTTCATTTTGCCAAAATTTTGCCAGTAAACAAGCTAGTATTTGTGAATCTGCCATGATTGAGCGATCGGTTAGGGAAATACTTACCCACACAAATGTTCTTTCTAATCACAATGACAGAATGTCAAATTGCGATTCTCCCCTGAATAACGCTGGCCACTGGTTAATGCTGGAACAGATTATTTCCTATGGGAAACGTTTGGAAATCTGAACAAATCGCTCTGTATCAACTTTAGCTGTTCTTCTATCTTTTAATCAAAGCCTGTGCTTCCCCCTGTGTGGAATGACTACCTTAGGTTATTTATTTTTTTTGCCTGGACTGTGTGGGTGTGTGTTTGTGTGTGTAGCAAAGAGAAGCCAAGCAGAAGCAGCAGCAGCAGCGGCGGCGGCGGCTGTCCACACACCCAACCCAAGGGAGGCGGTGGCTGAAATATCAAACAGACCTCATAAATGTAAATGATAAAACTCCACTAACCAGCGTGTACCAGCATGTGTTACTCCCAATATTATGGAGTGATTCACAAGAACGCATCATTTTCCTACGCTGTAACTGGGAGGCCAGTTGGTGAATCGGACATTGTGGAACAAAGTGTGCTGCTCTCTGATCCTCCCCCTTTCACTCTCTCTCCTGTTGGGAGTGCTGGCAGCTGGCCAGGGGTGGAAAAATCTATAACCCGTTGCGTAATATATCATATCTTTACCTCGGCTGAACCCTGTGTAAGATCCACAGTTGTGGGCGCCTGTGTGGTTGGTGTGTCACACACGCACAACAGAGAGCGGCTTGTCTCTGTGGGCCTAGTTAGAAACACACATCCTCATATTAACAGTATCACACCACTTTGATCAAATGTTGCTGACAAATGGTTTCAAACATAGAGTGGCGCTCACTGTTGCATGCCTGCAGGCGAGCAATATGAGACTCTGTGAATGTTATCTGTATTTGAGGCCGTTAAAAAAAACAAAAACATGTGAAGTTTTGCTGTAATGACATGTAAACCCCATGGCAACACAAGTGGACCTCCAAAGCCAGTGGCGTCAGTTATATTCCCAGCAGGATTTACCCAAATCCATGCTTATGAGTAGAAATGAATGTGCAGGGACCATCACAAGAGTAGCATACCATGGAATATATATATATATATATATATATATATATGTATACCATATTTTATGGACTATAAGTCGCTCCGGAGTATAAGTTGCACAAGGCCAAAAATGCATAATTAGGTTGAAAAAAACATACATAAGTCGCATTTTTTGCGGGTAATTTATTTGACAAACTATTTGACCAAAACAGACATTACGTCCTCTTGGAAGGCAAGTTCTATCAATAATAAAAGAATAGAGAACAGGCTGAATAGGTGTAAGATATGCTAACACAATGGTTATTCACCTACACAAAAAATAAACATGAACAGAAAAGGTGTCCAGTGTTTATGTAACATAAACATTCATTCATTCATTCATTTTCTACCGCTTATCCTCACGAGGGTTGCGGGGGGTGCTGGAGCCTATCCCAGCTGTCTTCGGGCGAGAGGCGGGGTACACCCTGGACTGGTGGCCAGCCAATCACAGGGCACATATAGACAAACAACCATTCACACTCACATTCATACCTATGGACAATTTTGGAGTCACCAATTAACCGAAACCGGAGTACCCGGAGAAAAACCCACGCATGCACAGGGACAACTCCACACATATATGGCCAAGGGTGGAATTGAACCTTGGTCTCCGAGCTGTGAGGTCTGTGTGCTAACCACTTGACCACCATGCAGCCTGTAACATAAACAGTTTTTCATTTATATGTCGCTCGGGAGTAAAAGTTGCAGGAACAGCCAACCTATGAAAAAAAGTGTGACTTATAGTTTGGAAAATATGGTATGTATGTATCATTCATTCATTCATTCATTCATTTTCTACCGCTTTTTCCTCACGAGGGTCGCAGGGGCTGCTGGAGCCTATCCCAGCTGTCTTCGTGCGAGAGGCGGGGTACACCCTGAACTGGTGGCCAGCCAATCACAGGGCACATATAGACAAACAACCATTCACACTCACATTCATACCTATGGACAATTTGGAGTCACCAATTAACCTAGCATGTTTTTGGAATGTGGGAGGAAACCGGAGTACCCGGAGAAAACCCACGCATGCACGGGGAGAACATGCAAACTCCACACAGAAATGGCTGAGGATGGAATTGAACCCTGGTCTCCTAGCTGTGAGGTCTAAACACTCGACCACCGTGCAGCCTGTAACATAAACAGTTTTTCATTTATAAGTCACTCTGGAGTATAAGTTGCAGGAACAGCCAACCTATGAAAAAAAGTGTGACTTATAGTCTGGAAAATACAGTATATATGTATCATAGTAAGATAAAATGTATACTTTTGTGGGAATGTAGCCTACTTTACTAACTTTCTAGTGTGTTTTGATACTGTATCAGCTGCATTTTTGCTCTTATCTCATAGACACACACATCCGCACTGACGCTGCTACTCCAACAGGTACAGATGTACAGTAATAATCCAGACATGGCAATATGATCCCCACGGCAACCCGAATATCACATCACATGCTTGGGCTGATTCATTTCTGATGGTGGTGATTATTATTATTAAATGGTCTGTAATGATAATCCTCATGTGCAGCAGAGCATCATGCCCTTGGCTAGCAGGCAATTGTTTGTTAACGCTCCAGTGAAAGCTAAAACACATGCAGATGTTTTGTGGCACAAAACCGCAAGATTGATGCCATCGCATGCTCCCGCTTGATTTTTACCAGCCCCGCTTATGGAAACTTTACAACCAGCCTTTTAGCGCCCGTGCTAAACTCATTTAGCCCGCCTCACGCTAAGCCGCGTCGTAAAGTGTGTTAGTGTGGTTGTAGTGGTTTTGGGGGCCAGTTGTTGAAGAACAGCTGCACCAGGGAGCCTAAGCAGGGTGGGAAAAGGGATGTGCCGCATCACTTTTACCTCATGTACTGTACATTATTTTGCAAGTACGTGTACAGTACCTTACAGGAATGTTTATGTTTATTGACTCAAAGAGAAAGACCGTGGCGGCGTACGGGTGGCAGGGGTCCAGGCTTGGGGTAAACGTGTGTGTTTAAAGTACACGCAGGCCTAATTATGCTGATTTAAGCATTCTTGTGGTTCTCCCAATGGCTTGTGGTGAGTTAACTGGCACAAGGGGGGGCGTCCAGCGGAGAGAAAGGCGTGGTTAAAGATATAACGAAGGTGAAGACAGCCATAGCTGATGCTTTAAAGAGTAGACGGCGAGCTGCAATATGTCGCCCAAGACACTGATACAAGTTGGAAAAACATACACTCAGATACCCCCCCCCCTCCTCTTTCTCACTTGAGGGTAAAGCCCGTTCTGCGTATTTATTTTTATATTCAGATGTTATGGATAGCTCCGGGAAAAGGTCGTCCCTTTTCCCAGCAAGAGGAATTAATACTGTTTGAATGTTCTCTGCGGAGTCTAAAAGGATGAATTTTGCAATGGCGTTTGGGAGGTTTCTAAGTGAAAACCCAACCACTGCTAAATAAACAAACTAGGCATGATTCAATTCGACCCTTGTTTGTTGACTCTGTGTCCTGGCCTGCTTGTGTACACCTGTCTCCTCCATTTTTTTTTTTTTTTTTTTAACATGTGCATGCATGCACCCTGCAGGTAATGTATGCATACTCTCAGTAAAGGCCAAGAAAACTAGAAATGCATAGTAGATGACCACAATACATCCCACTTTGCATCCTCTCTAATTGTTTTTCATACTATTGTTAACCAAGAAAATTAGTGTAATATATATTAATATGGCTGCATGGTGGACGAGTGGTTAGCGTGCAGACCTCACAGCTAGGAGACCCGAGTTCAATCCCACCCTCGGCCATCTCTGTGTGGAGTTTGCACAGATTTTTGCATGCTAGGTTAATTGGCGACTCCAAATTGTCCATAGGTATGAATGTGAGTGTGAATGGTTGTTTGTCTATATGTGCCCTGTGATTGGCTGGCCTCCAGTCCAGGGTGTACCCCGCCTCTCGCCCGAAGACAGTTGGGATAGTCTCTAGTACCCCCCGCGACCCTCGTGAGGATAAGTGGTAGAAAATGAATGAATGAATATATTAATATGGCTGCATGGCGGACAAGTGGTTAGCGTGGAGACCTCACAGCTAGGAGACCCGAGTTCAATCCCACCCTTGGCCTTCTCTGTGTGGAGTTTGCATGTTCTCCATGTGCAAAGGTGGGTTTTTCCGGGTACTCCGGTTTCCTCCCACATTCCAAAAACATGCTAGGTTAATTGGCGACTCCAAATTGTCCATAGGTATGAATGTGAGTGTGAATGGTTGTTTGTCTATATGTGCCCTGTGATTGGCTGGCGACCAGTCCAGGGTGTATCCCGCCTCTCGCCGGAAGGCAGCTGGGATAGGCTCCAGTACCCCCCGTGACCCTTGTGAGGATAAGCGGTAGAAAATGAATGAATGAATATATTAATATGGCTGCATGGTGGACGAGTGGTTAGCATGCAGACCTCACAGCTAGGAAACCCGAGTTTAATCCCACCCTTGGCCATCTCTGTGTGGAGTTTGCAAGTTCTCTGTGCATGTGTGGATTTTTTCCGGGTACTCTGGTTTCCTCCCACATTCCAAAAACATGCTAGGTTAATTGGCGACTCCAAATTGTCCATAGGTATGAATGTGAGTGTGAATGGTTGTTTGTCTATATGTGCCCTGTGATTGGCTGGCGACCAGTCCAGGGTGTACCCCGCCTCTCGCCCCCTTGTGAGGATAAGCAGTAGAAAATGAATGAATTAATATACTGTACCTCATAATAGCGGATTCACTTTTGTTTCAGATTATATTAAATAAAAATAAAAACAAGCAGAAAATTGCCCCTGGGTCACACGTTAGACACCCCCGCCTTTTCATGTTTTCATGAACTGAATGACAGAACGAAAGCCCTCCAGATCTTTCTGGATAGCTCTCCGTGTTCCTTCGTCACAAGACAGGATCAGACAACACCAAAATTCACATGCGCTTTCCTCGGAAAACATGCTCTGCTTACCTAACACCTCCCTGCTTCCCATCTCCTTTTATTATGTGCTGTCTTATATTTGCCTGCACAATCTCAGCTCCCTTCTGTCTCCCTTTGGCTTCCCATTTTGTCTTTTAATTCACCCTCATTCCTTTTTAGCCTCCTCCTCTTTCATTCCCCAAGAAAGCCCCAGTCTTATCTGGGATATGTTGGATTTAGTAGGCTTAAAAGCCACTTTACTTCCTACCTGCCCGTGCTGTGTAGAGCACAAGCTTTCTAAAAATCGCCTCACAATTCAACCGCTTTATTCCTGTTTAATTTGGATGTTTTTTTTATCTGTTTTGTATTCGTCTCTGCTGCCCAGCTGACTAAAATCTTTGGTTTATATTGGGTTTCTTTGATGATGTGAAGGAATGCTAATGCCTCAAACTTGTAATACAGCCCCTCAGAGGAAGCAAAGGATATCTGGAGAATCAGCGTTTCTTTATCCCATACCTGTCATTTTGTTATTCCTCTTCTGGGGGTCATGAAGCTTGAATAATAGTGTTGTTATATGTAAAAATAGATAGTTGATATATGACTAAAAGAGGATAAATTATATTCAATCAATTTTTTTTTTATAAGGAGTGTCAACGGAATGGAATGGAATGGCCTTTATTGTCATTATACAAGATGTACAATGAAATTGGAGAGCTTCTCTTTTCAGTGCAGTATCCTGTGATACCTCAATCATATTTATTTATTTAACAACCCATTACAATACATCATTATTTGCACTATGACCCATTGATCATTGCACTAAAATTAATATATCTGCTCCTGCATATGCTCCTGTGCAATACTATGTGTATATTTTGGATATCTTGTATATATCTTGTTAAATTGTCTTTTTTACTCTACTTTATATACTTTTTTGTTTTTTAAACTTGACTCTACTGCCAGTGTCAACGGCTGAGTGTAAAATCCGTAAGAATTAAAACAGGATACGTGGAGGACCGGGCCGTGCCCCCCTCTGACATGTGGCAGTGGAAAAACGGAGCGAGGGATTTGCTGGCTTTATTATTAGGGCCTGTGAGTGTTGTTGATGGAGCGGCTCCATGTACGTTGACTCACACAGAGACAGCGGTGAATGCTACACTGAGCAGAGGTGTCAGCCTTGGCTGCTGACTCTATGAAAGGCAAACTCTTTAGAAGTCCATGCACGTGTGTGTGTGTGTGTGTGTGTCCTGCACTGACTTGTGTGTGTGTGTATGTGTGTGTGTGTGTGTGTGGGTTTAGTGCTGACGGCCAAGAAGCCTCGGCAGCATCTGACGTGGCAGCTCTTTGCTGCTTGCAGTCCAGCTCGCTCCTTCTGGCGCACTTTCCTGTGATACTATCTTTTCATACAATCACATGTTTATAAATGGAGACTGACTGGTATGTGGCTATTGAGAACTGATAAACACAGCACCATTCACTGGGAAATGACACTGTGTGTCCAAGAAATGCATTGCATAGATCTTTTTTTTTCCAATTAGACAGGAGAAATGTAGATACTGACACATTCTTTTCTTTTTTTTACATTTTGAATGCTATAGCTATTTGATATTTGTCTAGTTGACTGTTCTTTTTATGGGCAGGCCTTTTATACGGGTGGGTTTCCTCCGTTTTCATGTCCTTTATGAGGAAATGTACTTGAGACCGTCTCCCTGTAGTGCTATGGTGCTCCTGAGGTCGGTAGTTTGGGTCGGGGAAGTCAGTCACAAAGAAGATAACGTGACACCCAATCATCCCATCAGTGTCTTGTTTTGCTGCGCAATGTAAGTCTAAAAGGAGAAAGTGATGGTTTGAAAACAAATGTTTCAAAAAGGACCTAGTATTTATACACTGGTGCATGCTGGGTGGCATATATTTGTCTGCATGCTCCGTTCATTTCGGCCTGGCTTACTTACTGCTTGCTCCACGGGGAACGCCGCACAAAATGGACCGATCGACCTTTAACCTGCACACTGCCAGCTCGAGACACGCTGCCATCAAGATCCCCGTCTCCCTTTGACCTCACCCCACTCGAGCTTAACAGAGATTAAGAGACAGCTCTCCGAGAGCCATTTGAAACAGACACCTTATAACCCTAATGGGATCAAAGTCGGCTGGGCGGCTGGTCGGGAGTGACCGCCTACTTTAGAGTCATAAAGCCTCCAACTCGTCACAGACTGACAGACAGACAGACAAGGCAGAGTGCACAGGCAAAGACCCAGCTCATATCATGCCACAGGGAGTGGGCACTGGTTAACCCTCGTGGCGCCAACCCCCAGCAGGCGAGGCTCCAGCTCACATGATAAGCAGAATTAAATCTGCAAGCTTCAGTGTCCCTGATAGGACGCTCTCGCCATGCTCGCATGGTTGGCTTCTCATCTGCTTTGTGAAAAATCACTTACTGTAACATACACTTTTGAGCGGGCGGAACTTGTGGAACTGTAATTGCCATTCAACCTCTAAATGTCCTTGGATTTAGACTCAATTTTTCATAGGAAACATAATAGGTATTCAGTTAATCTGTTCCAAGGTCAAACTGTGGGCATCATAGACCTTAACAATGTCATATAGGTGGGGGGTGGGGGTGTACCACTTTTCATAGTAAAATTATTATTTTTATTATTATCAACATGTTGTTTCTGAATGAAGTCTCACCAGATATGCATAAAGGCAGTTTGAAATATGGGTTTTTAGACAAATATACAAATATGTGTTCACATAAGTATAGTTGAATTACACTTTGCATGAACGTTTCTGTGGTTTTCACAGGAATTTGGTATTTTTACAAGCATTTGGGACATTTTACAAGCAAAGTCATGACCTTTAATGATGGAAAGGGCCAAATTTATAAAATTAAAGTAATTAAAATTATTTTTTTATTATTATCAACATGTTGTTTCTGAATGAAGTCTCACCAGATATGCATAAAGGCAGGTTTGAAATATGGGTTTTTAGACAAATATACAAATATGTGTTTACATAAGTATAGTTGAATTACACAGGAACCTTTGATGACGCAAAGGGCCAAACATATGAATGTATTTAGACTATAACTTATTATAAACAATATGCGTCATCAAAGAAGGTGGTGATTTGTTGACCCGTCAATGGATCTGCTTTACTTTGACTTTCAAAAGTCTGCATTTACATGTTATTTGAGAAAGAAATTTAAATAAAATGGATTCTCAGTCTCCTTTAGCAATAATTGCACTTAAAATTTTTTGCCATGCCTCTGTTACAAAAAACAGCCACTCCAATGAAAAGCACACAACAATAAAAACAATAAATCAAACGGAGTATCAAGTCTCTGTAAACAAAATTGCACTTGAATAAATAATGAACATTGGGTATTATTTCTTAACAGGCTAACAAAGGTAAACAAAAAAATCTGCAGACTTGCCACAGGCCATATGCAAATCCGTAGCCGCTTAATTCTGAGAGATTCCGAGCAAGGAAAACCAACATGTTGACCGTGTATAGTTTAAGGCAGGATCTCTCTGGAGTAGCAATGTAGCAAAAACCAGCTGTGCTAAATATTATCTCAGGGCTGGTGCTTGTGGTGCGAGTCGCTGTTTGTGAGAGGTATGTTCTCCCGGACAGTTTGTACAGTCTGTCAAACATTTCTAACACTTCCTGAAATGTTGGCTTTTTAATTGTATCCAATGTAGCGAGCGACACTGTCTGTGAGCGTGCATCATTTTGTGCTGTTTTGTTTATATTCACTTTGCGGACCAAATGCCTCAATAAGTATTGAATGTCGTGACGAAGGCTCTGCTCCACCTTAATCTGTAGTTTTTTTCCCAGTTGGAAAAACTGGACAGGATGATGTATTGCCCTACTTCCTCGTCACTACTTTCAAACAAATACAACATCGTTTCAGCAGTGTTCACATGCTCACTTTGTTCATTCTGGTTAAAAACAAAATATTCCCACACTGAGACTTTGACATTATATTGCTTTTTTGCCTTTGTTCATATTTGCATTTGCTTGCTCACGATGCTGGCTTACAGAACTCAAGTCGCAAGTTGCCCCGCCTCCAAATACTGAGACAAAGATGGTGAATCTCTGAGAGGAGGTTTCACTCTCAGATGAAGAGTGAACCCATCTTGTGGAAAACAAACACGCATAACAATAACAATTCATAGAGGCCGGCAAAATTAGCAACTTTGTTATTTATTTAATGAGCGATAAAGTGATTTATTGATTAGTATGACAGGTCTAATGCCAGGCCAGTAGTTGGCGTTGTTACTTTTTTGTCCTTTTTTTTTTAATTATTATTGAATGACCAAA
The DNA here is from genome assembly GCF_037039965.1 of Doryrhamphus excisus. Classification (NCBI taxonomy): domain Eukaryota; kingdom Metazoa; phylum Chordata; class Actinopteri; order Syngnathiformes; family Syngnathidae; genus Doryrhamphus; species Doryrhamphus excisus. The sequence goes on from NC_136365.1 coordinate 16,087,795, forward strand.
ACGGCTCTAGTTTCAGTTAAAAGTGGTCCCATATAAAAGGCCTCTCCCTCTCAGTGCATTTCTTTGGGGAGTAGCAGTGCAGGGAATAAAAGTGCAAGTGAGCAGAGTGGGATATGTTAGAGCAGGGGTCTCAAACTCAATTTACCTGGGGGCCACTGGAGCTAGGGTCTGGGCAAGGCTGGGCCGCATCAGGTTTTCCAAAAAAAAAACTAAACGCATTTATTAAAAACAGAAAAATATACAAACTTTTCAGTGCTTTGGTACCAATTTTCTACAATAAAAGCTCTGATAAAAAATTCCACTGTTCTCAAATATCTTAATTTTTATTTTTCTGCACAAAATAAGATGAAAAATAAATAAACAAATCATGAATAAAGAAAATAAATAAATCAGTAATAAATAAATATAATAATAATAATAATAATAATAATAATAATAAAACGGCAAATAATAAAAACTTAAGAAACCACATATAGTTGGTGGGTAGACAAATTATTTTTTTCAGATTAAAATGAACAAAGCATTATTAGAGCCCTGTAGACATGACAAAACACGACTATAGTCACATTTATACTCTATTTATTTACAACATATTGCGCAACTGCAGGGTCTTGAGACACATGCTAACTCGCAAACTAGAGAGCTAGCGACCTAAACGGTAGCCTTCAGGTTATTTCCTTTAAACTTAAATAGCCAAAAACTTACCACTTCCACACGGATAAGGAGGATAACTATTAACAGTTATTTAACCTTTAACATGAACATTAATCAAACGTAATAATTTTTTCTGGGTACATGATACCATACAGCATCCATATCAAACATTAAACTTTCATGTCAAGGCGGGGGCCTCAAACTAGTGTCCTGCGGGCCACATGTTTGAGACCCCTGTGTTAGAGGCAATGGTGATGAAGTACGCAGGCAGTAAGGCCTCAGTGGGGGACTTTAGTAACAATATTTTTTAACTTCAGTAAAGGAAAAAGTGTTAAACTCTGACATGTTTGAGGTGAAAGAAAGAAAGTTGAAGGCGCTGTGCACAGACTGAACGTGTGAGCCCGTCACATTTTTTTGAATAAAAGGGTGAGGGCACTCTGCCCGGCTTTGGAGAGAGGTTGGCATCCGGCCTTGCCCACAGACAGAATGAGGAATAAAAGAAAGGGGGGGGGGGGAGAAAGTCTCTCAATAGTGCATCTCTTGTCTGACGAGACGCGGTCCTCGCCTGCTGCTGCTTGTTAGGAGCTGGGGGGTGTATTGGGTTTCATTATCTGTTTCATTCTCCCAGTATTAGCTAACTATGAGGTCCAAGACCTCAAGGCCCACGGTGCTCAAGCCCGCGCCAATGCGGATGTGGTGTTTGCAACATGCCCTGTAATTGACAGTGAGGCAGAAAGTGTGAGACCAAAACAGAGGCCCTCCATGCATCCATTTTCAATACTAAATATCCGGTTTTAGGGTCACAGAAGGGGTACCCCAATTCTTTATTTTTATGTTTACACCATATTCTTTGTCAAAAAGGTTTGCTCTGCAGAATTAGTTAGCTGACTATTGATTAATGGAGGGAAATTTACTTCTTGACATCTCAATGACTCGGGTAGGCTACAACATTATCCAATAACAATCAAGTTTTGGTGTCTGACCCGGAATATATCGGAATGACAGCTAGCATTGGCTCTATCCATCCATTTCCAATGTGGTAGGAAATGGATGGATAGATTCGAATACATTAGCAATCATGTCATTTTTATAATGTTTTACTTTAAAATGTGAGTTAAAAAATATATTTTATTGTGTTAAAGGTGAACTGCACTTTTTTTGGATTTTTTTCTCGTCATTAGCAATTCTTATGTGAAACATAAACACTATTTCTTTCACTTTTCTGTGCATTATAATGCCAGAAAACAAGTTAATATGAGCTAGCTAACAACGCTGTCATTGGGATACACCTATTTAGACTACAAAGCCCTCTAGCAGTGTTTTATCGTTTTATACGTTGACTGTGATCATGCAAGAACAAGTACGTCGGTGATAAAATGGAATTACTTACAGTCGTTTGCTGTATTTTGATGATTTAAAACATTACAGAAACGTCTTAGGCGCATTGATTTCACATGTGTTTGCTACTTCTGTCAATAACAGCAGCATCGATACAGACTGTACAGGATAGCTGTGTCTTCCAGCACGTGTGCTCCAGTTGGTTATTAAAGAAGTCTTTTATAGTCTATTAAGTCTATTATAGAAGATATATGGAATATTGTTTTGAGTTTTTTTGTGAGTGCTTTAGCATCAAAATGGGTACTTGTCATGACGTCCATTGTTAGCTAGCTTATATTGACTCATTTTCCCATGCAAGGATGCACAGAAAAGGGAAATAAATATGTGTTCATGAATTGTGAATGATGGGCAAAATATTTGTTGCATGGAAGAGCCGTCATTTATCCACCTTTGCCTTTCACACAGAACGCAGGATAGTGACCAGCATCTGACAATTACAAACACAGCAGTGAAGGTTAAGTGTTGAAATGAACAGGTCATGCCAGCCTGTACTGGCAGTGTGAATTAAAACCTTTATGATTATGATTACGAATTGTTCCCATGCCACAGAAAGTACACGACATTGAAGCACTACGCTAGCAATGGCAGAGCAAAATAGCCGCCCCTCTCCCTTGGTAGTGCATCTTTCCGAGGCAACACGAAAAAAACGGAGCATAATGTAATGCAATGTAAACACACATATGCATGTCTGTATGCATTCACTTATATTGTATATACTTTATGTAATGCAACACCAGCAACATCTTTTATTAAGTTGCTTGCAACATGCCGCACCATAATCTCCTCATAAATCTCTAACATTGCCCAGTTGTGTTTGTAAAAAAAAAAAAAAAAAGATACCATCGAGCCTTCAAGAAACACTTCCCTCTAATCTACCGTCCCGCTATCAAGATGAGACGTCAGTTTTGCATTACTGGCGGTAAATGTGTAACATTTCGCTGTAGTCGGCTATTCGCTTCCCACAAAATATTTGGGTGTATAAAGTTTTGACTTTCCATCCACGCAACCAAAGTCAGAACCCCCCACCTTCTATTTATTTAACGATGGTTGCAGATAAATACAATGAAAATATGCAGGCTTATGCTTATAATTAAGTGTATGTGGTGATATTTATGCACAGTAAAACCACACTAACCTCATAAAAAAAAAAAAAAATCCATCGGAATAAATCTGGATGTATGAAAAATGACAAAGCGTGCTTGATCTTATCTTTGATGTGCCTTTCAGAGCGTGCGCTTGCACAAATACGGAATATTCCAAAGTGTGGGGTTACGTAGGGCAGAAGCCGAGGCTTGCTATCACTCCTCGCGCCCCCCCCTTTCCCCTTTACTCCCCACCTCATGCCACAAATGGCTTCCAGACTTTCACACATAGTAACGCTTTCAGTGTTTAAACACGTGTAATTACAAACAATGCGCCGACACACAATTAACATCAATCTGTGCTGATGGGAGGAAGAACGGGATGCTTTTTTTCCCCCTTCCCGTACTTCCATGCAGGGAATTGTATGAATAGGTCGGAACTGGAAGGAAGTAGCGGTGTTAGTAGTGAGGCTAAATGTGTTTGTAGAAGAATAATGTGGAAATGGGGCTTGGAGTGCATAGCAAGAGATGAGAGAACGTTGTATTTCATAAGAGTTTTCCAAAGCAGGAGCTTATGTCAACTTGTCTGTGAGGCCTAAGGCTGTTAAACTCCGGTCGCCATTTCACTGGCCTGCTCAAAGCACACCTTACTTTCCCTGCTCTCCTCGCCGGGAAGACAACATGGAAACTTTGCACAGCCCACAGGAACTTGTTTTTTTTTTTTTTTTTTTTTTCAATCAGGAAAGACTGGAATAGGCCTGCGTTTGTGCTATGTTCCAATGTCCAATGACCCAAGGTGCCTGTTTTATGTGAAATTAAGACCTCATTTGGTGTTCACGTTTAAAAAAAACAAAAAGCTTCCCTGATATCAACACAGCACTTCTCAATATGTGATTTTACGCAGCAGATGTCAAGAGATAAATTCCACTTATCACATGCTCTGACACGCTGAAACCCTCATCAACGATCTGTGTGTGTGTGTGTGTGTGTGTGTGTTTTCAAACTTTGATCTTGATCAGGAGTTCTAATTTTGATCAGTGTGTTACAATGGAATAACCATCCAAGCGTAATAATAACATAGCAAAGTGAAGCGAAAGAAAGTCAATTAGTTTTATTTAAGTAGCAAAAATATAATTAAAAAAAAATATATATTCCAGTGACATATATTGAATCCAAAATAGCAATAAATAATGTTAATAATATGTCTTACACCGACATATTAATGCATTTCACACCTACATATAGTTTAAAATGGCTGCTGTTTTTTTAAGCCTTTTTTTAATATATGTTGTTACACACACACACATATAAAAATGTAATGCATTTTAAAAGACAGATGTTTGCAATACAGTTGAAGTCTGTGAATGCATCATGACTCGGGGAAATGGTGTCTTTTTTTTTTTTGGATCCACTTCACAAGTCAATGAAATGATTTGCCGACAGCGTGCAAACAAGTGCAAAAAAAAAAAAAAAATTATATGTATTTTGGATTTTACATTTTCAAAGTTGTGATAAATTTTAGCCATTTTTGGGAGGCACAATTATGGACATGATCACTAAAATCACCAATACTTTTTTTCCAGGCGAGTAATTTGGAATTTTTCTTTGCAAATGACAATTTTTGTGCTTATTTTAGCAAGTAACGAGCTTGACAGTCATGCAGACACGCGGGTCCGCAATGCTGATTAATTAACGTGCCCCCAGGTCAATGCAAACACAGCTAGCAGTTGTTCAAGTTAGCTAAAACTATGCAGGGATTATGAAATATTTATTTTTTTCCTTGTTATTATGATTATTATGATTATTACGATTAACGTTGTCAGGTTTGACATTGAATGTGCAGAGCAATCATACAGTTTCAGTGAAAGGTCCTGACCGCTTTTTTTTTTTGGTACATTTCTGCATGCGTGCCACCATCGATCTGACTTTAAAAGTGTTCCCACTGTTGCAACCGACACCCGGTATTGGTCTTTGTGGTCAATTTATCATATGACTGTTTATTTAGTTTGCTTTATAAAATAGTAAAAACACCACCACCATCTTTTAATATTTCTCCCAGTGTTGTTCTTGGCTGCTCCCAGTCCGGTGCCTGTGGTGCTTTTCATTGCTTTTCAAGCCTCTGCTCGGCTCTGGGAGTTGAACCCTGTCAGGGCAGGAGGGGAGCTTGTCTTGGCCGGCCTGGTGAACAAAGGTCGTCGTTTGGTGAAACACTGAGCGTGGCATGCGGAGATAAGATGAATGCACCCTCGCTTTAATTAATGCCAAGGTTGCAGATCCACGCAGCCTGCAGTGGTGGAAGCCTGACAGACTGCCACCTGGGTACACAGAACCCTCATGAGGAATTTTTATATCATGAAAAGTCAATGTGCATGATAGATATGATAGGTATGACATTATGATATGATATTATGATATTAATAACAATTCACTATCATTATTAATTAAATTGAATGATAATATATCACTGAAAAATATCACTGTAAATGCAATAGTGAATTTCCTTAGTGATAATATTTTTCCTTATTATATTTTGCCATCCCATTCCCACCTCCATATTCCAAAATAAATGTGCGCTATTTAACACCATTTTTCAAAGCGCCTTTTTTTTTTGTTACGGCTCTCATTCCCAAAATGCAGTCCTCCAGCAAGACTGTGTCGGCAGCCATACGCTAGCTGAAACAATCGGCACGCATCCCGCCTCGGCCCGGTCCAGATGGGTGTATGCGCCTTCCCCTCCCTCCACCTTGCCCGTATTAGCAAAGACGAGCCAGTCAGCAATCCGCCAGCTTGCTACCGACCCAGTTAGCCAAGCAGTCATCCACCCCGCCAGCCAACCAGTCAGTCAGTCAGTCAGTCAGGCAATGGACTGGACCCGCTTGTCCAGACATTCAGTGAGGGAGCAGGGCCAGGCTAGCGCTGACGGCCCTGGGCACCACGGAGAGGACTTTGGACTTTTGTAAGGTGTTCACACAAACACACAGGCAGTCCCGTTGCCCAGTAGGCAACTTGGACCCAAGTATGAAATGTCTGGGCTCTCAACTTTGCCACATGACGAGTTAGCTGTTTGTGTCCGCCCCAGCGCAGAGATTCCCATTCATGTCGCTGTAATCTCTTGTCGACGGAGCGTCACAGCTACACTCAAAACATACTTTTGTCAAAGTTGTTTAATTAATTCATATTAAAAGCAAAATTGATTCAATTTTTTTTAATGTCCAACAGTGATGACAAGAAAATAAGTTGGAAATTTGGGTCAAAGTGGTATATTGTACTTTTGGGCAGGTGCAGCAGCTTGAGGAAAATAAAGAACATATTTTGAAAACGTTTTAACCTAACTTCAGTCATATTCAAAACAAAATGCATTAGATTTGTTATCTCGTACGGTGATCACAAGAAAAAAAATGTAAAATTACATGTCTGTATTGTATAGTACTTCAGCAGCAGCTTGACAAAAATAAAAAAAAAACATATTTTTCACACCTGAAGTTCAGTCACATTAAAAAATATAATGAATTTGATATTTTTGATGAGATTTTTTGGGGTTCTACAGTGACTACAAAGTAAAGGAACGTGAATATAACAGAATACTTCAGGGTAGGTGTGGCAGCTTGAGAAAAATAAAGAAAAAGCAAGAAAATTTTTTTTCAAGAATTGAACAACAAGCTTGAACCAAAACATAAAAAACATAGGCGACATCCAAAACTTCGGCGATATCAGTTCGTACCGTATAGTTCTTTCTCAAGGTCAGACATAAATGTTTGTCGAGTCATATGAATGTGATGAGTATTCACGATAGGCTATTTCACTAATATTTCGTAATTGCGGCATTTTTTTAAAATATTTTTTTCCTGGTATAACGACAATATTCTTGTTATTGTACAGTTTTATACTTGTAAAGGTATTTTTGCAATAACTTTATGCTCATAACATTTTGGCTTAATTTTCGCAATACTCTAAATATGTCTAAATTTGCATAATTTTACATATTCTCATAAAGTTCAGGCTTCTTGTAAAAGTACATTTTTCCATCATATAATTCTAACGTTATTGTAAACATACGTACAACTTTAAGCTAATAAAATTACTATTGCAATATTTTGACCAAAATAGCGCGATTTAACTTAATTTAATAATTGGTGGACTTTACTCTTGAAAAATTATGTTTTTTTTCTGCAAACACTGACATTATTTTCTAAAAAAAAAAAAATAAAGAATATGTCTTCATTCTTCCAATATTTTTTAAAATTTGGCAACTTTTTTATTATGCAGTGGTGGACGACTTCATGCTCGTAAAAGTGCAACTCAATTCTTTCAATATGTTATTTAGTGTAGTTCTTTAATACTGAAGGTACTTTTTAATACTTCTTAATCACAACTTTGTAATGGTAATTGACTTGTATTCCATTACTTTTTTTTTTACTATTTTTGTTACTTTTTCATAGAACTTTCACTACATTTTTTTTATGTTATATGTTTTTCCCATGATGCAATGGGCACCGCTTGCCCTCTCTAGGTTTGTGAGTCAGCCAATGAGCACAAGACAAGCAAATTAATTCCAGGATATAACCTTATTTCACATATAAATTCTATATGCACATGATAATTTCTTAAAAACACGACAAATATTGAAATGAACATGTTGAGGCTAATCACACAAAGCCAATACACATTATTCCTCCAAGCAAATATAGCATCAATGGAATTTTGATGGAATTTTGAATATGGAGGTGATTCAAGTGCAAAAAAACAAACAAAAAAAAAAGCAAGAATGAGTGTTGTTTGGAATAGAGTGTAAGGAGGAGGTTTGGGGGGGTGCAGACATTTTCACCCCCCTCACCACCCCAACCCCCCACTTCGTCTCCTTGTTTGTGTGGCAAATCCAGGAGCAGCTGCTGGTCTCAGGGTCTAGTGGGATTTTGGGCCTGTGTTTTCTCATGCCATCCCATGCCAAGGTGCTGTAATGCGAGTGCAGAGGGTTTGGATGGGGGTGGGGGGTATTCTGGAGAAGAGGGGGTTCAGCTGGGGAACACACTGGTGACGAAGGAGGGGCGGTGGGGTGGGGGGGGTGTTTAGATCCACTCTCGATATAAAAAGATGACATCCTGTGGACTTGGCCTTTTTTTGCAGCAGATTGGAACTTGTCTATTTAACAAACGACACACACACACTTCGCTTGCAACTTGCACAAGAACCTCCTTCTCTATCTCTCTCCTTCTCGCTCTACTTCCACTACCAGCCACCAACCATGCACGATTCCAACCCCCCCCCCCCCACACACAACCCCCACCTGTGCCTTTTTTGCTTCTGCCCCTGCCATTCCTCTTCCCTCCCTTTTCGGTGCGGGGAGCGTGCGTATTGGCTGCGGCACTGGTGACTTGGTGCCAAATAGGTGGTCCCTCTGCATGTTGGCACACACTCAGTCAATGGTTGGAGGAGCAAAGTGAGCAGGAAGAGAGAGGCAGAGTTGGAGGGAAAGAGGGCGAAAAAAGAAGCGTCACTCGGGTTTGCCAGCGGTCGTGCGCTCTCTTCCAACACTAGAGTCCGTCCTCTTGTTTTTTTTTTTTAACCCCCTTGTCCAGCTCTCTCTCTCTCTCTCTCTCCCCCTCTCTCTCTCACTCTCCCCTGCTGCGTGAATCCTATGCAGATTCTACTCAACTGAACTCCACCTGCTTAGAATTTTTTTAATTTTTTTTTTTTTTTTGGCTCAAGGTATTTTTTCTACACTTATTTTTGCAGGCAAACTGACAATTTTTTGACACTTTTATTTTGAAATTGATTTTATCCATATTTTTTTTTCATTTTTTTAGACTGAACTTGTCAACTCTCTCCTTCTGTTGTGCTCTTGAACAACAGCTCTCCAGCTACACTACCGCCTGTGTCCCTGTGCTGGTATTACACTGCACCTACTTTTTTTTTTTTTTTTTTTTTTACTGGACACTTTTGCGTTTTATTTTAATTTTTTTGCAATAAATGCAACATTTCTCCACTGCACACTGACTTAGCCTGTGGTGCATTTTAATAGTAATTTTTTTTTTTGCAATCAGCGGGGTCATTTTATGATGACAGAGGAAAATGGTAACTATCAGTATTTATTTTGTATTTTGCTGTGTGTGTTTTGATTTTGAGATTTATTGTGTTGCTGAAAAATGAAATAATATTTAAAATTGTGTTGCTGCATACACACTTGTGTCCACTAATGCAGTGTTTACACACCCCAGGAAAAGATCATTCATTCTCACCTGCTTACCTGGCTGGTAGTGTTGTGCTGAAGTGTGTCCTTCAATGTGGTGTGTCTGTTGTGTATATAAGGCTCTCTCTCTCTGGCTCTCTCTCTCTTTCACACACACATACACACACACACACACACTCTTACTCTCTCGCTCACTCTCTCTCTCTTTCGGCGCCTCTCGTTCATTCCCTCGCTCCGCTCACACGGAGCAGGCGCCGCTCCTCCATGCTGCGCGCCGGTGCTAACTGCCTCACCTCTCTCTTCCCATCCTCCCCCCCGCTCCCTCTCTCCCCGTCCTTCTCTCCCCCGTTCTCACCCTCCTCGTCCTGCTTCCCCCCCTCCTCCCTGTCCTCCTCCGCCCTCCCCCTGTCGTCCTCCCTCGTCCAGGATGAATTCCACCCCTTCATCGAGGCCCTGCTGCCCCATGTCCGCGCCTTCGCCTACACCTGGTTCAACCTGCAGGCCCGCAAGCGCAAGTACTTCAAGAAGCACGAGAAGCGCATGTCCAAGGAGGAAGAGCGCGCCGTAAAGGACGAGCTGCTCGGGGAGAAGCCCGAGATCAAACAGAAGTGGGCCTCGCGCCTGCTGGCCAAGCTCCGCAAGGACATCCGGCCCGAGTTCCGTGAGGACTTTGTGCTCACCATCACGGGGAAGAAGCCCCCCTGCTGCGTACTGTCCAACCCTGACCAGAAGGGCAAGATCCGTCGCATCGACTGCCTGCGCCAGGCCGACAAGGTGTGGCGGCTGGACCTGGTCATGGTCATCCTGTTCAAAGGCAGCCCCCTGGAGAGCACGGACGGGGAGCGCCTGGTCAAGTCACCGCAGTGCACCAATCCGGGCCTGTGCGTCCAGCCGCACCACATCGGGGTATCCGTCAAGGAACTGGACCTCTACCTGGCCTACTTCGTCCACTCGCCAGGTATGTGGGCAACTCACGTTATAAATGGTGCCAGTGTGCGTACACGTGAAAACGGTAAAAAAAAAAAAAATGGCACACACTCTAACATGCCACGCCAAAAAACCTTCCCGATAAGAAACAAATGAAAAAAATAAAATTATTAAGTCTAAATATCGCAAAAATACTAAATAATATAAAAGAAGCTTAAAATTTTTTTGCTTGTCATTTTTATATTTCCCCCTCTCTTGCCTTGTTTGTTTACATGGCAACGTAGACTCAAAAGTAATAAAAAAAAATTGTGAGTGTGTGTGTGTGTGTGTGTCTCCAGGGCAATCGGCCAACATGCCCAGGCGAGGCCATGCTCCTTTTTTCAAGTGAACCATTTGCCCCCTTATATAAACACAAGTTATGTATTATATCATATATTATTGGACATAATGTGCATGCCTGTGTGTGTGTGTGTGTGTGTGTGTGTGTGACAGGTTTTTACAATATCGCGCTTCCAAATATTTTCATGTGAGGAGCTGTTCACAACAAATTTGTTCTAATTCTCACAAAGTGCATGTGCCACGATAAGGCCATTGTAGCCAGGGATTGTCATTTGGCTACAGCCCAGATTGTGTGTGTATTTATGTGTGTATGTGTGTGTGTGTGTGTGTGTGTGTGTGTGTGTGTAAGAGCCATGAGTCTCCTGCTCTCAGGCCGCAGGCTGCTGCCGCCTTCACCGTCTGCCTGAACGCCTGCGCTGCCTTGGACCCGGCTGCCAAACACACACACACACACACACACACACACAGCCAGCACTCTTGCAGCCACCTTCACACTCCTACACAAACACACAGAGCTAAAGTAGGATACACACATTTTGAATTAGGGGAGGGAAAAAAAAAAAAGAATAGACAAACAACTCATCTTTGTAGCGTACTTTCACACGTCGAGCCAAACATGGTTTTTAGTCACAACTGCGTACACACACACACACACACACACAGTGCTGCACACGCCAAAGACCATCATAGATACATTTTGATACAGCCAAAGTGTGTTGTATCGCAGCCACCAGGATGGATACACACACACACACACACACACATTCATTCAGCCAAACACTGCTCACTGTAGCCTACCGTGCGCACATTTTACAAATACACACACTCAGCCAAAATACTGTGCCGTGTTCTAGTGTTTTTCCAACATTACAATCACACACACACACACACACACACACGTGTGCATACATGAATCACATTTCACAGCCAAATCCTCCAAACACACGCTAACTACTTCACCATGCTACATGCAAACATGGGCTCATGACCTAATATTATTTCAGCTGGATTTTTTTGGGGACACACACACACACACATACACATACACACTTTACTGTTTGCACAAATACACACACGTGCCGAAACAAAACTTGAATGGGGTCACTAATATGAAATGTAGCCAAATACTATTTCAACCTTCTATGCATATCTGCCTTTCTTCTGCTTACACACACACACACACACACACAAAAACGCAAACACACTCGCACAGACCCACAATCTCAGCCCAGGCCAAACCCCTCATGCGGGCCGAGCCAAACCCTGGCAGCTTTGCTCTGTTGGTTTATTTGTGGTGTGTGAGGAAATCTCTCTTTTGCTTCATTTTTATTTTAAAATGCGTCTGTCTTATACAAAATAATACAAAAACTGTATTTTGTGTTTATTAAAAAAAAAACTACTTTTAAAAACTTAATAATCATCATATAAAAAGTTAATACAAATTATGTGTTGGGTAATTAATAGTATAAAAAAATATAAATTACATGTACAAGTACACACATTGTTGAGATTAGTACGACAGTATAGTAAAAGTCGGGGGTACGCCTCATTTGCTGAGCACTTCCAGCGTGCCTCAGCACTTCCCTTTCCTCCTCCATGCAGTCCAGCCCGAGTCGGAGAGAATATTTTGGGGCCTGCAGCGAGGGATGAAAGGGAAGACAAAGGGCAAACTGCTGTCTTCAAACCTGCCCAAAGGTCAAGCGTTTTATAACACTTGGCTCCAGGAAAGTATTTGATGGCCAAAAGTGGCGTATTTGTGAGCCAGGAGTGTTTTGTTTTTTTTTCTGCCACGTTCATTGCATTTTTCTTTTAATGCTTTACTGTCACAATGAATGACACTACGTGCTCATTGTGTGTTTTTGTTTGCTTTGCATTTTGTTGGGCTTTGGCATCTGCGCCTTTGCTGCTTCTCTTTGATCCCGTGCACGCTGTTGTTTTGTCTCCTTAAACATCAGCCGTTATTGTTGCTCTCGCAAAGGTAAAGTCTCTGTTCGTCTCTTTTGTTTGTATTATGGAGGAGAGAGACAGAGACAGAGACAGGGCGAGCGTGCATTTGTGCGTTCGTTCGTTGGGAAAGGAGAGAAGGCTGCGATCGTGATTGTTCCATTTGGCAGTGCCCGAGCTCGCTTGGTGTGGGAAGAAGAGAAAGACGTCTTGTGTTTTGTTTATGACAGAGTGGCAAAAAGCTGCCACGGGGAATCTCCGTGGCTCTCTGTCAGGCTTTCTCAGGCTGTTCTTGAGCCAGCCAGCCAGACAGACTTCGAGATCCTCTCTGTTCCGTGACGGAACAAACCACCACGCCATGATACGCAGAGCACTCGCTTGTGTTTTTAGGCACTTCGGGTGGATAAAGGAACATGTCTTTGAATGGAGTACTGGAAATACTGGTTGGTGGTGCTGCCAAGCTCAAGGAGGCCATTTTTTTAAAGTATTTCCTAGTTTAACTCTTCAAAATAATACCCAGAACTTCACCTGGAAGTGCTTCCATTTTCAGTGACCAGACCAGAGATGGACATAAATCATTTTATCACATTTTATTTAAATTTATTTGCACATTGATTCAATCGGCTATTATGTTTTTTGGCATTTTTATCCCAATAGAACCCTTATGACATATTAGTCAACAAATTACATTGCAGTAGAACCTTGGTTAGTCCAACTCTCATTGATACGCATATTTCCCATAAGAAATAATGTAAATCAAATTAACCTGTTCCAGTAAGCTAACAATGTTATCACACAACACATTTTTATTGTTCTACATGCATAAACAATTAAAAATACATATGGATGATGAATGAAAAGGATACATGATCATTTAAAGTTACTTTTACCTTCATGAATACGGGTTTTTTTTTTTTTTTACATGACTTAGGTTGATCTCGCAACCATTGTGTCACATCTAAACTGAACTAAATGATAATTTATCCATTTAATTTGTCATTTATATACATTTAGGAATCATTTATGAATGTAAAATGATCATCACAGATGGGGGCGAGGTAGCTTCCACTTCTGGTTGCTATTTGGGTGCTATCAAGGAATGTCATTTTGTGATAAAAAATAAAAAAATGCATGATTTTTTGATAATTAAATTAAAATTAAACATCAATATGATATGTGGCGTTATGCGTCATGGTCACATGACATGAAAAGCCTGTATGTAGTATATTACCATTAAAGATTTCGAAGTAAGTCATTTATTGACTTAGTATGACGGCAGTTGATATGTCAACTAATTTGTTTACTACTTTACTTTTATTCCCAAGTGGTATTATAACTAATATGCAGAAAAATGTGAATTGTTTGGAAGTAGTCCGGATCATTATAAGGCAAATTACTGCCGCCCACAGGGCTGGAGTGGAATACCATTTATTGTTTGTTTGTTATTTTTTTGTTATTTTAGTTGACAATTTGTCAAGCCAGGTAATCCAGCTACTACGGCAGCAGCTAAGCTCGGAAGGAGGAGTCTATAACTATCTGGCGCTATTGTTTGGCCGCAGCCGAGGTCTGCTACTGAGTGATCCTGTTAATCCTCAGACTGTTATTATTATAATGGAGATAGTGATCTTGGCCCACAAGTGCCAACGTTCTGCATAATAACCACAAACTGGCTCAGTTCCTGTTAATGAATGAGTGTTTGCTCGGTTGGTGTGCACTGACAACTGCAAAGGTGGGGTGCGCATTATCAGAAGAGCAATCCATTTACCGCTCGCTCTAATGTGTTTGATTTGGTTCATAAAACAATATGCATATTTTGCTGTTTTAGATTAAACGCAGCACATTCATCACTTGTCCAAGCATGGAAAAAAGAGCGATTAAAAAAGCATTTGTCAGTCCCTAAGTTAGCTCATTGCACTTACTCATGCTTTGGAACTCGCTTCCCGTCTTTTATTCCTTCTGCGCAGCGAAAGTGTGATTATGAAAAGATGTTTCGAATGTGTTTCCAATCAAAAAAGTGCAGCACAGGAAATTTGCAGTCACTCCGAGGGAGGTGTGAAATGTGCGCACTGTGCCATTTTTTGCCGTGACCGCTCCACACTGCACGCTCTCTAGTGCCAGATCCCGCCTCCCTCGCGCCGGATTCCCGCGTGGATGGCGCTTGTGAAGAAGGCCGGAGAAACCCCCGGCACTAAAGCCGGCCCCCTGCCTCACTGACCACAGGAAGAATTCCTAAATAGAGTGTTGTGGATATATTAAGGAAATAAATGTTGTTGTCGTATCGTCATGGCTAACAATGATGAATGTCTCACAGCGTGGTGTAAGTTTACTTACGGATTCCACAGCTTCCCACTGTTTTGTCGATCTGTTTTTATTTCTCTGTGAAAGTAATCTGTCCTTAATTACTCCCTGATCCTCTTCTGCGGCTCCCATGACATCACATGACATGGAGTGGCCCGTATACATTTCCGTATGTTACGGCGACCCTCAGCGGTGTGGACTGAATGAGGTCCCAACACTGAGGCAGTCAGTCAGTCAGGTCTGAGGCTTTTGTGTCATGTGCTGTGGGAAGCGGGCCCACCCCGGCTAAGAAAAGCTCTCCACATGCAGAGTGGCTTTGGCATCGGGGAGTGTTCGCCCGGTGGCCTCCGTTCACCAAGGCCTATCCTCTTTTACGCTTCTGGAGCGTGTCGAGGTGCAGCGCGTATCAGGTCTGATAGACGGCGATAAAGGGGGTGAAGCGTGTCACATTAGAGAGGGAGTCTCGTTTCTCTATGCAAGGCCGGAGAAGAAAAGTCTTGCATGGGGTACTTATATGCAATTAACCCTAAAACATAAGCAAACCTTAGCATAGCAAGGTGGCGTGTTGCACGATGCAGTCTTATTGTCCTAGAACGTTTGTGGAGATATCCTGCAAAGGGATTACATTATTTAAGGCAGTAGGCAGTTGCTTTTTTTTTTTTTGAATCCATCTCTTTAATCTTCTGTTGAATAAAGTCAGTTGTCAGATCCACATTTCCCCTTAAGGCTAGTCGATGTTTACTTTAATGGAAGACGGCGATTTCGGTTCAACGAATGCCACATTAATTATTATTAAATTGTTTTATTTACACAGCATATCATTTGGTGTGCGAATGAAAGGTATTTGTTGTTGACAATTTACTCCCACCGCTGTATGAATACATGAATTGAAAAAATTCCCAAATGTTCTCTTCCATATTTATGTGAAGGATAAATTGCTTTCAATTACATATACAATACAATAAAGACATATATAATTAATAATTATTTGAATATAATAATACCCACCCCAAAGGGAATGTATTTGTGTAGTTAATTGCCTGACATTTTGTGCTGCGAGAGGGTGTGTTTACACACGGCGGAACCCTGTTTAATACCTACTGATTAGATTTAATTACACATCAAAACACTAACAATTGTCAAATAAAAATGGGTTTAGGCGATGCTAAGCATTATTGATTAAAAATATGCATTCATGACTTGAGTTGAGGAGGCTTTTTTTTGGGTAGTTTTTAATACGGAACAAAAAGCCTAGAAAAAGAGTGGGGGGAGACAGGAGACAGGAGAGTCAATGGTAAGGAGGGGGTGGTATTGTCTGTATTAATACGGTGTCTTCCCAGTGCCGGCTCTCTTTTCAGGCTTTTGTCGCCGCTCCAACCGTGTAATGTGTCCCGTCCCTAAAATCCACATAGCCGCTCCGGAGTGTTTGCCAGCGTCAGCAGAGGCACAAGGGAGGAGGAAAAAGAGTGCAGTGGGTAATGCTCACGATCAGGCTGGCCTGAGCCAGGGAGCATGGCTTATTCACCAGGCTGCACTCACAAGCGAGGCCCTGGCGCTGAATGCTATACCTTCCTACAACATAGTCCTCCAAATTCAAATCATTTATCATTAAATCCAAAGTGCAAAAATACTGAAAAATATCACTCATTTTATTTTGCACATCTGGCTTGCCGTGTTTTAAAAGTAATAATAACGTGGGCAAATTCAACACAGCAAAGGAGTCTGATGTTCTGAAAGTGAGAGGGAGGATTGTGTCGGCGGCTGTCTTTGGCACGCCACTATCACTTGGACGCAAGATGCCAAATTTTCATATACACCCTCTGCCAACCTCCTCCCTCTGATCCTCGCTTTCTTCTCTTGGCTCTTCTTTTTTTTGTTTTTTTTTGCTTTCCTCCTTTCACACATTCCCCTTTTCTTTTATTCCTCTTAAGGGTTCAAACGAAGGCCCTCCCCTAGCCTCATTAGCACCGAGGATTCCTGTTTTGGAAAAATGTAAAATCATTTGTAAGTGCAAACATTTTAGCAATCAATAGGACCATTATCTATGTTTTTATTGAACACCGGCCATCGCCAGGCACTCACTTTGTTTTAGAATGAAATAGTTTCCAATAATGAATACAGTCACCGCGGCCTTGATTGCAACTTTGATATACAGCAATCCCTCATTTATTGCGGTGAATTGGTTCCGCACTCAACCATGATGAGTGAATTTTCCACAAAGTAGGATTCCTGGAATAAAAAGCAATATTATATTATATTCATTGTTCGAGCATAGAAAATCTATTTAGATCCTTCTAAATATGGTTTCTAAAATATATTAGAGCCTTCTGGACATGAAATAGCACCCCTATATTCACATTTACACTGACATTACCAATATAGTTGGCAATTTAATAGTATAAAATATAACATTCTATTATTGGGAGAGTTCAATTTTTTTCATTTTTACTTTTTTACTTCTTGCAGTAGCTGATGTACATTACTTATACCAAGTGACCAGTGTCAAATATGTCTTTCAATGCATTTTCTGAATGTCTTACATTTGTATTTTAGTTAATTTTGTCATTTTTGTGCTGATTTAGACCAAAGATATGTAATATTTGCTTATAACATATATCAAAAAACTGCGCTACAGTGAAGCCGTGAAACTTGAAACACTCTGACACCAACTTGGTGTTTTGCTATGAGCTATTTCTTAAATTCCAACATGTTTCTCACCGTCTTCATCAAAAATGCTGGCACTTATTTTGCAGCTGTATTCAATATGAAAAACAGAGACGTGTTGTGTAACTGTGTTATAGCTAGCAAAGAACTACGGAGCCAGATACCAATAATATCATAGACGGACGACAAAGCTGGGGGACAATGATGTCCAGTTTCAATGTGCCATATTGTACGCTAACCAGGACATGTACTCGTTGACCTACATTAACCAAGGTATCCACTGCATTAGAAACTAAGTCAGTGAATTTTCCCCCTGATATGTACATAGTATGTTGGTTTTCTATTAGATTGTTATCTGACATTTGCAATTAAGTTTAAAATGAGTTTGTTTGTGGCGCCGGGCCCCCAGGGCTTCATGAGGGGCAACCATTTGATGTTCCTGACACCGCTCGTTCCGAGAAGAGCCGTTTATAGAAGACGGACGGGGTATCGGCGAATGAGAAGCACAACAGAATGCAGAGAATCAAATTTGGCATGCGTCCGTGTAAGCAAGTAAGCTTCAAATCATTTTGGACGCAGATCTAGGACACTAGACGTGGAGAAGAAAGAGGGATGAAACGGGATGGTGGTAGAGGTGGGGGTGGAGGGATGGAGGTAGATGGGTGAGACTGAGTGGGGTGAGGCGGGAAGGTAAGGAGAGAGTCCCTCAATGACGACTTGAAAAAAAACGACGCGGTAAATAGAGTGGAGTGG
The DNA here is from genome assembly GCF_037039965.1 of Doryrhamphus excisus. Taxonomy (NCBI): domain Eukaryota; kingdom Metazoa; phylum Chordata; class Actinopteri; order Syngnathiformes; family Syngnathidae; genus Doryrhamphus; species Doryrhamphus excisus. The sequence continues at coordinate 16,106,041 of NC_136365.1, forward strand.
CGGTAAACAAGGCCTCGGCGCTCCATCAAAAGACGCCATTCATGTTTTCGAACAGGAAAGTCTCTCTTTTCTCTCGAGGAGACGCAGAAAGGAAGCCAGTGACGCTGACGAGAGGATGGCGCTTGTTTAGATAACAGGATGAGTTTGGAGGGGAATGGCATTCGTGTGCGCGTTCTTTTTTTTTTTTGCAGAGGGGGGGGGCAGAGCAGATGGAAGGTGGACTCAGACTTAACGAGTGGGGTAAGGTGGGGGTGTGTGTGTTTTTGTTTGTTCTTTATCACTAGTGTGGATTGGAGAGGGAGTAGACTAGACCAATGACAATATGTGCAGTGTGTTGACGACTAAGTAGTGCAGGGGTTTGTGCGTTTTGGCAACACATATATATGCGACTATGCATGCACAAGTGTTTATAATAGAGAGAACATATGTTCATCCACTTATTATATATTTTTCTACTTTGCCTAGTGTCAGGTTCCCAGGGACATGCCGGTGAACCGGCCAAACCAAGCCGCTTTGCCACTTTCCCCAATGCAGACCTCCATAATGTAAAAATAGATTCCTTTAGTATTAAGATGACTTTCCATATAAACTTTTCAATTAATTCCCGGCAATTTGAATCAGTATGGAGTTACTTCAAAGCACTTAGTGTGTTCTGACTGAAAGAGAACGGGCACACAAGCCAAGGAAGTGGCACATTTTAAAAGCTTGAATTGAGTCAGTACTCATGCAAATGTAAACTCATTCAATTCAATTTAACTTAAGATGCAAACACCTTAAGAGCACTTTGTTGATTGCAGTAGCCTTGTCAGCTCCTTATGTGATCTTTATCTGTCACTTGGGATTTTTACCGATCTGAAAGCTGGATAATAGTGTTGGTTCATCGTTTTATTCGCAATGAAAAGAGCCGTTTTGTGTGTTATCAGCGGCATCCAGCGTGCGCCTACTATCAATTCTTGCTGTCTTTTGTCGGTTATCAAAAATGTCACTTGTTTATCTGTCCAGTCATACATGGCGATCAAAACAGGTTCTTTATTTGCCACTCAATATCCACCCTCCATGCGTCCTCTGTCTTGCCACCCCAAAGAGCGCCCCTCCCAACCCTTCCGCCGCCTGTTCCCCTCACATTTATTGGACCCAAATTTGGCTGGCACCATGGCAACCATGGCTCCCAGGGATCCTTTGCCTGGGTACAATCCAAGGCACCTCCAGGGTGGCACTGGCTGGTGTTGTCTGCATGCATGGGCTGCGGGCACAGTAGGTTGCTACAGCAAGGCCATCGTGGCCACTGACCTCACCCTCACCCCCCCACCCCCCATCCTCTCGTGTCAATGAAGTAACGAGCAGCTAACGTGACCTGCCATATCCAGTCATATTAGCCACCGCTTCCACTGCTCCAGGCATCGGTGACTGCAGCAAAGCATTTTACCAGTACACATATTGATGTGGTATGGCTTGGTGCCCAGTATGTCTCCCACATGAGAGACAGATGAGAGAATGAGGGGAAGAAAGACATGATGGGGGGTGCATTTTTTAAAATGTATAATATATGAGCATGTATATATTTTCTGAACGATACACTTCTTCTCGAGTGTGTGTGTGTAAATATTTAGCGGCACACTCTTCATTCTTTGTGTCCTGATATCTAAATATGTGATTATGATGCATGCAACACTGTTGCGTCTGTTGAGACAATATTGTTTCACAGCGGTCGGTTGATGGAAATTGTGAAATAGATTATGAGCAGCTGATTTGCATTCTGCTTGCATTCTAGAAAATGCATTCTAGATCCCCGCTTTATGTATAATATGGTGGCACACATTTAATAACTATGCACACAGCAACTATGATGTAAAAAAATGTAGAAATCTCAATGCTCAGCAAGAAAACATTATCAGTAACACATAAAGACATACACATGTAAAAAATAGTCCCACAATATTAGTTTGGAAGTGTTTTTGTTGGTCTATAGCTGTAATGCTAATGAGTATGCTAATGCTATTTTTTATATAAATGGCATTTATGTATCCACTGTAAAGGATACCGTATACAGCAGGGGTGGGCAAACTTTTTGACTCGCGGGCCGCATTGATATGACAAAATTTACGGGGGGGGCAGACTACATATTTTACACGTAACAGTCCACCTGGTATTATTGTATCTGTAAAATTGTCATGCAATCTGCTATTATTAGTTATTATTTTATATTTATATTTAAATATTTAAAAAATAATAAAATATTATAATAATTACAATAAAATTAAAATAATAATTATATTATTATTATTATTATGTAAAATATGCAAATATAACAATACTATTTTATATAATTAATATAATAATTAGCATTAATATAATAATTATAATAATCATAATAGTTCTAATAATAATTATAATAATAATAATAATTATTATTATTATTATGTGCTTGTGTCCCTTTTTTCAGGAGCACTTTGTAAACAACAGACCATGTCAAAAAATAAAATTGATAAAACCATCAAAAGGTTGGCTCAGGCCATGATGCCAGGTTGTATGTTGAGTTTAAATGAAATACTTTGGAAAGATTGGGCGGGCCGTATTCAAACACTTGGCGGGCCGGATGTGGCCCCCGGGCCATAGTTTGCCCACCCCTGGTATACAGGTATCACAGACAACAACGCAACATTAAGGAATGGTATTATAGAGTGCATACAGGAAGTGGGGTGCAAATTACAAGCTCTTCAGACTGTCTAGTCTCTACTCTACTAAAAAGATAAATCACTGTTTTATATCATAAACTCCTATACCATCTATCAACTCCAATAAAGTTGGGTTCGGCAGCTATCCGGAAGTCTTCGTGAGCACTTGGGAGTGTGACCAACCACAGCTGAGTGACAATGGGTGCAAATTCTGGAAGATCTAGAAAGGATCGCAAAGTGAGTGTGCGCAAAGTGTTAGCAACATTAGCATTGCTATGTGATCTACAGTGCGGACGTTACAGTACACTCACATTTTAGCAAAAAATATCATGCTAGGTTGCTGTATTTGCTGAAGAAAAACGTGTTGATAAAATATAGAGCTTGGGGCTGCACAACGGACGAGTGGTTAGCACGCTGGCCACACAGCTAAGAGACCCGAGTTTGATTCCACGCTCGGCCATCTCTGTGTGGAGTTTGCATGTTCTCCCCGTGCATGCGTGGGTTTTCTCCGGGTACTCCGGTTTCCTCCCAAAATTCCAAAAACATGCTAGGTTAATTGGCGACTCCAAATTGTCCATAGGTATGAATGTGAGTGTGAATGGTTGTTTGTCTATATGTGCCCTGTGATTGGCTGGCAACCAGTCCAGGGTGTACCCCGCCTCTCGCCCGAAGACAGCTGAGATTGGCTCCAGCACCCCCGCGACCCTCGTGAGGATAAGCAGTAGAAAATGAATGAATTAATTTTACATTATATTGCATCTTTTTTACACATAATCCGTAGTGTTGTTAGGTAAACAAACGGCCAAAACAACAGTTTTTCAATGAGATTGTTCAAAGATGGCACCTAAATGTCACTTGCTCCTGCTGGTGTAGAGAGCAACACTATTCCACCGCAGGGAAGGATTGGGAATCTCATCACCGTGCTTACTGGGAGTATGAGTCAGTATCCGTGATAGGTCATGGGCCAATCTCTGCAGCAGCAGGTCTTGTATTTGATGAGAGTAGCAGTAGACGCTTTGACTGAGCAGGGATTCACATCAACAAACCAGTTTGCTGAAGGATTTATGGACAGTTTAATCACACTGGTATTTTGACTTGTCTCCTGCATGGTTGGCTTTGTTAACCGTTTATTTGCCTGGTTGGGATCCTTTTACTCGCTTCATGTGGACAAAGTCGACACGCACTCATCAGTGAGTGCATTGGTCATGCGAGGTGTGCAAGGAGATATGGTGTGTGATGTATGGTAGTGCTGGCAGCAGCGTGCACGCTCCAGGGCTGCCAATTTAGGAAACCGGCCAGCAGTGGAAAGTTGAAGCTTAAAAAATATGTTGTGTTTTTTTTTTTTTTTTTTTTAAGTCAGTAAATGGGCAATAGGGTATTACATTTAGCATCTTTGTGTAGTCTCTATGTTCCCCCTGACCTGAAATTGGGGGTTAGATTGAGGATCGTGACGGACTAATGAGCCGCCTTTTCCTGCAATTACCCTCGTCTCCTCTATTTGCTCTCTTTCTCTCTTTCGCTCTCATTCTCTGGTGAGCGTTTTCTTTTTTCTCTCATCTTTTCATACGTATACTCATTCAAGAATCGTCATTCTTTCTCTGCCTGCTTTTTAATGTCCCCTAATTTAAGAGTTGTAGTATATCAATGTGACCAAACACAACACCATGGTCAATTGGAAAGAAATCTGCTCCTAATTTGTGGTAGATTATCTGGGAAGCAATGTGGAAGTGCTGCTTGGTTCCGACTTTATAGTGAATTTACTTGCTGAGTGATAAAAAAAAATATGAAATGAATATTTTTACAATAAATTGTTGATCCTGTTTGATGCACACCGTGCCATATTCCCGATACAGTGGCTACAGGCATTTATTTACTCAACTGCAGAGAACACCAGGTGGTTAGTAGGCTAAAATTTGAATTGGCAAACACATGTGCATAACAAACGAACATAATAAAATAAAAACACTGTTTGGCAATGGGTTCAAACCAGCGCCCTCTACTGAAAAGCAGCAGCTGTACCATTACACCACTACAGATGGGCAGATGCATATGTGAATTTTGCAATTTTCTTCTCTTATTCTACTGCGTGGTGTCAATCATTGTAGGGTGGAAACTGAAAAATGCATGTGTTCTGCATTTAGGGAGTGGCAGCATTAGCCTGGAACTAACAAAATGCACCTGTTTAATATTGCTTAGATTGTTAGCCACCGGGTAAGGTGTTTATTGTTAAAATAAAATGGTAAAAACACAAAAAAAAGCCATCTGCTGTAGCAACTCAATCATAATCAGGAAAAAAAGACGAAAGAAACAAACTGTATCTTGGAAACTATAGCCCAGGGGTCAGCAACCTGCGGCTCCAGAGCGCGCATGTGGCTCTTCAGCCTCTTTATTGTGGCTCCCTTTGCGATGCTTGAATATTTTTAACACCCGAGTGGGGAAAATGCACGTCTTTTGTAATGAGTTTTAAAAAATCCAACTTTGTCTGAGACCATGAATGCATCCTGAGTGAGTTCTGACTGCTATCCAGTTCAGTACATGAAGAAAAACAAGTAATACTTACCTACAAATCTAAAAAATAAATTCGAGATAATTTAAAAACAGCGGCATGGGAACTTGTTTTTACGTTTACAGTAGTTTACATATACATTTATGTAAGTTTATCTCCAAAACTAGCAAGAGTACTCCAACTCGTCTTTTCTTATCTGAACTACTTTGATACCCCCAAATTCCCTCCAATGTTGTTTTAAACATAATATATGTTTTGCGGCTCCAGGCTATTTTTCTTCAGTGGGCATTGGGTAAAATGGCTCTTTTCATAGTAAAGGTTGCCGACCCCTGCTATAGCCAATCTGTACTTCTGACTTACTTTTTCTTTATTAATGACATCAACCAAGAAAAATTTTTACTACTTTTGTTCCAGAAACATTTTGCTAGTTAAAGCATAGACAACCTGTTTAGGCACTTCTAAATACGATTTTTAACATGATTGCAGCCCTCCAGACATGAAGTAACACCCCATAGCCACCTTTACACTTGTATTACCCATATAGCACACATAATAAGAGTAAATAGGCCAACATGTACCCATGTATGGGGATTGAACCCCACATTTATTGAAGAGAACTTTTGTTTTTTAAATAGTTTTGTCAACTTGAAGGCAAGGGCGGCACGGTGGTCTAGTGGTTAGCGCACAAGTGGTGGTTCAATTCCACCCTCGGGCATTTCTGTGTGGAGTTTGCATGTTCTCCCCGTGCATGCGTGTGTTTTATCCGGGTACTCCGGTTTCCTCCCACATTCCAAAAACATGCTAGGTTAATTGGCGACTCCAAATTGTCCATAGGTATGAATGTGAGTGTGAATGGTTGTTTGTCTATATGTGCCCTGTGATTGGCTGGCCACCAGTCCAGGGTGTACCCCGCCTCTCGCCCGAAGACAGCTGGGATAGGCTCCAGCAACCCCCGCGACCCTCGTGAGGAAAAAGCAGTAGAAAATGAATGAATGAATGAATGAATGAACTTGAAGGCATGTGAACAAACCCCAAATTTTTTGTTTTTTCAACGCCATGGCAGTGAAACAGAGCATAAAAAAAGAAAAGAAAATGGTAATTTTTTATAATAATATATTAATAATACTATAAAATAATTATCACGTAACCTTTGACCTCACTGTGACAAAGCAGCTAGCGTAGGAATGCTTTACAGGGGATCAGTTAAGCTTGACATAATGAGTAAATCCTTGCATAGCTCTGTGGATAGTAAATGCCCCACACCGCTGTTAATGGGATGCTACCTCTAAGCTCAGTGCCAACTGCCGCGCTTCTTATCTTTCCGTCTTGTGCCAAGTAAAAGTCTCCCTGCACAAGACTATCAAGTCCCGATCTCGACTCAACCTTGCTTGATACCGAATCTTGCGATCAGAGGCTAAAATCCAGTGCCTTTTACCCCGTTACCTCGCTGTATGTGGAAAACGTGTCGCTGTTGTTGATTATAAGTTGCTGCTGTAATGGCGGGGCTTAGAATGCCAGGTGGTGGATGTGCTCTGCTAATCTCCTATCTAATGTCGAGGTCCAGGGGTGAAGCTCTTAATCCGTAACACACACATACGCTCCCACACAGTCTTACACACATATGGACACAGACACAGTGCACCCCCACTACCAACCCCGCCCCTCCCCACTAACACATGTGTCTGTGAGAATGTATTCTCATGAAGTTTTGTTTTTCATGTCCAAATAATCTAATCCATGCTATGCACATGTGAATAGTTTGGAGGCGCACCCTGCAGATTCTGGTGTATCTCTTTTGTTTTGCTTGATGAGCCAGGGTGCGCTCCTGATAGAGGATGTTGTCTGAGTGACAAGATAAGAGCCTTGACTGGTTTCTCCAGTCTTCACCCCACGTCAACTATGCTTTTTCTCGATGCGGTCGATGCTATCTTCATTGGTTCCTTTCTTCGATGTATTGGTTTTAGTCTATGGAATAATTCATAACTATGGAATAACTGTACAGGCTTTTAAAAGTATGAAGTATTTTTTCTTTGTTTGGCGTTGTTTACTATTTAGCGCAATTAGGCTAAATTGTGCCATCTATTCCCTCTGGGCTTTTGTTGTTTTTCCTCTCATGGTGGCAGGTGTGGTGGCCATGTGTTTTAATTTAACTGTGTGTTGCAGTTTGCAGATCAAGCTAAGAGCAGGAGGGAGCGAGCGAGGGAGGGAGGGAAAGAGGGAGGAGGAACGTGTCGCTCCGGGGCATCGGGTCATCTGAGGTGAAGTGTCTCTGCAGGCATGTGGGTGGGGCATGAAGAAGGAGGAGGGAGGAGCTACAGGAGGAAGCCTCAGTTGAAAGTGTCATTAAATATTATGAACTGTTCATTCTGGAACTTTGACTGTAGACTGGCGTCCAATGGAAAGCATCAGGTATGAGAGAGGGAAGAAAGGAAGGAAAGAGCGTCTGATAAGTACGTATACAGAGAGGTGCCTTTTTAGAGAACGTAAAAAAATATACCATCGGTTCCCAAAATATGAGGAAGGAGAGAAACAGAACCACGAAGGGTTAGACCAGGAGGCAGAGAGTGCAAGCGTCTCTGCAGGGCGGGTTTTCTGAGGTTGCAGTACTGAATATCGCAGAGGAATGTGGAATGCTGACATGCTGCCAATGCAAACACACCGGCTGCACCACCACTCTGCCCAATGGCTGTCAAGGCCTGCTTTATATACACACACAAAGACGCACAACATACAGTCACATGTATGTCTGAGCATAATATGAACAGTCACACAGAATGTCCGCTGCAAAAGTAAACAGACCGCAGTGATAATCAATTGTGCACAAATTGGCGTGGCACGCATGCACGCATACTTCCACTTGTACAAACATCTGTGCTGTCAGCACCTTCAGACGACACGACGACTCTCGTAACTGTAGCTTGCTAGCTCACGGTGCTGGTGATCAGCACCAAAGCTGAGGTGTCTTTTAGCACTTCTGCACTGGTACTAGTCAGATGGGATCATTCTTACTGCCGCAACTTTTTGTGTGTGTAAAGAACATGCACATGTATGAAAAAAAAAATGTTTAAACAGACTTGCATTTGTAATAGATTGAGTGTATTTCTATTATATTTTTTTGTTAAGTAGAAATGAAAAAAGTTTCTCCTCTCGTTCCGTGTGGAAGTGGTAAGTATTTGACTTATTCGTCCTTCTTCCCCACTCCATTTCAAACACTTTCTTAAGTAAATTATAGAGATTCGTTTAGCTCGCTTGTGGTCAGCGTCTGTTATGACCCTTCGGTGATTCTGTAGCCTGCGCAGATGTAAACAAATAATGACAGGATTGGCAAAGTGACTATTAGGGTGTTTGTCAATGTTAAAATCAGTATTTAAAAAGTCATAAACAGGTTTTCTGTGCTCATACAGAAAAATTTATACATTTTGTGTTGTAAAAATGCGAAAACCAACCCAGTGTAGGTGAATGCATGCTAAGCTATCTGAATAAAACATCATCACCATGTTTGCTTTATGTTATAGGTGACAAAGCACATTTGTGTAAAAGCTAATTAATATATTCATTCATTCATTCATTTTCTACCGCTTATCCTCATGAGGGTCATGGGGGTGCTGGAGCCTATCCCAGCTGTCTTCAGGAAACAAGGGTACACCCTGGACTGGTGGCCAGCCAATCACAGGGCACATATAGACAAACAACCATTCACACTCACATTCATACCTATGGATAATTTGGAGTCGCCAATTAACCTAGCATGTTTTTGGAATGTGGGAGGAAACCGGAGTACCCGGAGAACATGCAAACTCCACACAGAGATGGCCATGGGTGGAATCAAACTCGGGTGTCCTAGCTGTGTGGCCTGCGTGCTAACCACTCGTCCGCCATGCAGCCTGTTAAGTAGAAATGTTGTGTCTAATAAAGACCCTGCCCAAAGATACTTCTTCATGTATTGGCAGGCCGATTTATAATTTATCACGGATTAATCAATATCGATGAATATGTAACCGATATAGTAAATGTCTTTGCTCCGCGGAGTTTCCCCAGTACTTGACCACGCCCCCCCTGCACACAGATAAAGCAACAAGTATGGCGTCAGCTTACTAGCAAAAGAGTGAGCGAACTACATAAAAACAAGCATATAAACTGAAACTGACGAAGTAAAAATAATACAGTGGGGGTAAAATCATTCTTGTGGATGCATAAAAAAGTGAGAGGACGCACAAAATTAAAATGTTTGCTTACTTTTGCAAAATCACTTCTCACTTTCTGATTCCGTGCTCGCTCACTTCTGCTTCTTTGAGCTACGTACATGACGTCACTGACTTGTTATTATGATATTTTTACCTCTTCAGTTTCAATTTATACGCTCATTTTAATGTAGTTGGCTCGCTCGTACACACTCCACTACAGGAGAGGAACACAAACGACTTTTTTTTTCACCATGGTAAGCAAGTTTGCATGCGAATTACAGTGGTTTTTTTTTTTTTACAAAGGCTGAACCACCAGTTGCTCCTGATGCTGCGTCAGCCGTCGGTAAAAATGCTAACAGTGTCAAAGTGCCTTGGATGTGGAAAAGCCCCCCCCCCTTGTAGAATTATAGTTTTCCATGCATTGTAAAAAAAAAGATTATGGAAAAAGACGGGCGTGTTTTTGTCATGCATTCACGGTGTTTATGAGACCTAATGAGTTATTTGTGTGCCCCCATTCATTGTCCCTGTAAAACTTAACATGACAAATTGCCATGTCTATTCTAGCAGCTCTTCCTTGTTGTAAATTTAGAGGCTCTAGTGTGTATACCACTTCATTCTCTGTGTGTGTGTGTGTGTGTGTGTGTGTGTTCTCCGTCATCCTCCCTCTGTCTTGGAGCATGCCGGGGTCACAGGTCAGAACAACTGAGTCGCTCTTTGAAGTGGTTCGCCACACACATGAACTCACCCCCCCCCCTCTCCTGCACACCCCAATATCAAGTCAAGACAAACAGTATTCTCTCTTAAGGTCTTTGCCACTGTTTGCTCTCGTTTCCGAACACAAACAGGTCAGGTCAGCTGTCAGCCATCATGCACATGATACAACGTAGTTATTTATTATCTTAGCGCACCGGTTGTTTGTTTATACATGCCTCCATGATATCACTCTGTGGGAGTTTATTTTTTTATTTTTTATTTTTTATCCCTTTTCATAAAAGCTGAACTTGGCACAGTTATTCTTAAATACACTTAAATTATGAAAATAATATTAATCAGGGAAAGTTAGTGAGAAAAATATATTATGCTCAAATGCAGGGGAGTCCAAAGTAAAGCCAAGGGGCCATTTCTGGACAGTTATTTATTTTTCTATTGCCCCTCAGCATTATTGTAAAAATCTGCTAAATTAATTATTGACGATATACATAATTAAAATATTGCTATATATTAATGAAATACATGTATTAATTATTCCAAAAACATGCTAGGTTAATTGACGACTCCAAATTGTCCATAGGTATGAATGTGAATGTGAATGGTTGTTTGTCTATACGTGCCCTGTGATTGGTTGGCGACCAGTCCAGGGTGTACCCCGCCTCTCGCCCGAAGACAGCTGGGATAGGCTCCAGCATCCCCACGACCCTTGTGAGGATACGCAGTAGAAAATGAATGAATGAATATATTAATTAGCTTTTACACAAATGTGCTTTGTCACCTATAACGTAAAACAAACATGGTGATGATGTTTTACTCAGATAGCTTAGCATGCATTCACCTACAGTGGGTTGGTTTTAGCATTTTAACAACACAAAATGTATCATTTTTTCTGTATGAGCACAGAAAACCTGTTTACGACTTTTTAAATACTGATTTTAACATCGACAAAGGAAGGACAAATAAGCCAAATACTTACCACTTCCACACAGAATGAGAGGAGAAAATTTTTTCATTCCATCTCAGCCATGACATGTTGTCTTGGTCTCCATGCAGTGTGAAAGATAATGTCATGCCTTGCCATGTCTAATAATAAGACACCATAGTAAACCACAAAACAGCGATCATTTACTCATTAATTACTTTTTGGGAAAAACAGTGATATACATTGTGAGGGAGCGGTATTTTAACCATGATATAGTGAGGGACGACTGTAATAATAATAATAATAATAATAATAATAATAATAATAATAATAATAATAATAATAATAATAATAATAATAATAATAATAATAATAATATGGAGTAATTGACTGCTTTATGTGTCAAAATATCCCTCCCTTAATTTTTTAAAAATATTTAATATTACTCTGTAAAGAACATCAGTGCCTGCTGTCAGACAGTTTCATTCACTTGTTAAAATTACGACTTTATTCTTGCAGGAGTTTTTCTCTCTGCAAAATCCCAACTTTTTTACTGTGCAATATTCTGACTTTATTCTCGTAAAAAAACGTGCATTCCCCCGCTCGTAATTCGACTTCTCAGTGTAGCTCTAATACTCACACTGTGGCAGCACAAATGAGCTCATTTAATTGGTCCCGGTGTTTGTCCAGCATGCACACATGTATTTGTTTATGTGGTCAGTCACAGTCATGTGCAGCCAACATGCATGTGTGTATGTGTTTTTCATTCTGTCCACACCCTGTCATCTCCCACCTTCTCTGTGGCCGAGAGAGAGAGCGAGAGAGAGACATAAGTCAAAAGTGCAAGTGTGCCGCTCGGCTGATGAGTCACTGCGAAGCAGCCCCCCCCCCCCCCCTGCTATTTGTAAATATGCGGTTACCCTAATTGAACGCAGCTCCAGTTCCCAACAACTTTCATTTTTTCTCCTTTATGTGTGGCCACCCCTGGGACTCACACACTGGCATAAAGATCCACTGACAGGCACACCTTGGATCTAATTTATATTATGATGAGAATGATGGAACACACACACACACACACACACACACACACACAGTGACTTCAACGTGTCTCCATAATTACAGGCAGTGAGAGAGGTTGCGGTTTGGCTCCCTCTCCTCCCTTGCTGTTAAGAAACTGAGCAGCGTGTGTCATTCAGCACTCGGTCGGCTCCTCCCCAGAGGTGGCAGCAGGGGGGCGATAAACGTGTACACTGCCACACACACACACACATATTGCCACACATGTAGAGGTGTTGGCAAGGGGTCAGTCAATGTTTTGCCTGAGAACCCGTGTGGGTGGCACCGAACATGGCGGCTGCCAGCAACCGCAACTCATCTTTGACCGTTTGATCTCAACTCTTGATACATTTGACTCATTTTTTTTTTTGTATTTCATTCGCTTCAAAAAGAATGGAGTAAATCAATTTAATTGTATGTGTTTGTGACTGAAATAACCGCGGTTCGCCAAAATACAAACTCAACTGCCAGCACTCTGGAGATGTTTATTTCATATTTTCCCTCCTTGTGTGTGTTTCCTTTTTAATCATCTGGTACAGGACTGAGAATTTGTCAGACCTTTTGTCACGTACAGTATTTAAAATATGATTCCAACCTTTACTAATGTGCACTGATCAACACTTACCACATTTGACTGTTTACCAAATATAAATTGTATCATATATATATTTTTTAATTGTTCAGTTTGTTGCTTTTGATGTTTTTAGTAAAGCTAATAGTCAATTTCTGTATGCTCTAGAACAGGGGTCTCAAACACGCGGCCCGCGGGCCCCCACCTTGATATGAAAGTTTAATGTGCGGCCCACGCAAGTTTGATATGGATGCTGTATTGTATCATGTACCCAGAAAAAATTATTACGTTTGATTAATGTTCATGTTAAAGGTTAAATAACTGTTAATAGTTATCCTCCCTATCCATGTGGAAGTGGTAAGTTTTTGGCTATTTAAGTTTAAAGGAAATAACTTGAAGGCTACCGTTTAGGTCGCTAGCTCTCTAGTTTGCGAGTTAGCATGTGTCTCAAGACCCTGCAGTTGCGCAATATGTTGTAAATAAAAAGAGTATAAATGTGACTATAGTCGTGCTTTGTCATGTCTACAGGGCTCTAATAATGCTTTGTTAATTTTAATCTGAAAAAAATAATTTGCCTACCCACCAACTATATGTGGTTTCTTTAGTTTTTATTATTTGCCGTTTTATTATTATTATATTTATTTATTACTGATTGATTGATTTTCTTTATTCTTGATTTGTTTATTTATTTTTCATCTTATTTTGTGTAGAAAAATAAAAAGTAAGATATTTGAGAACAGTGGAATGTTTTATCAGAGCTTTTCTTTTACAAAATCGAAACCAAAGCAAAGTTTATTCATTTTTCTGTTTTTAATAAATGTGTTTTTGTTGTTTTTTGGGGGAAAACCTGATGCCCAGTCTCGCCCAGGCCTTAGCTCCAGTGGCCCCCAAGTAAATTGAGTTTGAGACCCCTGCTCTCGAACCTGCCGAAGAATAATTGATTGTCTGATTTATTGGTAGAGGCAAAATGGAGTGCACATCATGGCTACAACCAGCAGAGGCGCTGTTGGTTCGGTCTCAGTTACACTTCCTGGACAAATAAAAGGTCACAATCTGATTTTAACAAGCAATCGACTGCTAATCGTCTGGCCCGATTATTGGCACTGCTATTTGGCATTTGACCCCGCCAGCTATGTGGCCCCGCGAAGTATAGAAAATGGACGGATGGATAGTTTTAACTAACCAAATTGGTAACAGTCAGACGCCTGTTACACGATATTATAATCTGGGAAAATTCTGGACAATATAGGATATCGGATCCATCCATCCGTTCATTTTCTATGACACTTATCCTGACCAGAGTCGCGGATGTATGCTGGAGCCTATCCCAGCTGTCTTTGGGCGAGAGGCGGGGTACACCCTGGACTGGTGGGATATTGGTACCGAAAAAGACAATTTCCTCTGCTTTGTAGCCTTAGCGCATTCATTCAATTCATTCTGGTGCACCCTGGACTGGTGGCCAGCCAATCACAGGGCACATATAGACAAACAACCATTCACACTCACATTCATACCTATGGACAATTCGGAGTGGCCAATTAACCTAGCATGTTTTTGGAATGTGGGAGGAAACCGGAGTACCCGGAGAAAACCCACGCAGGCACGGGGAGAACATGCAAACTCCACAAGGGTGGAATTGAACCCTGGTCTCCTGGTCTCCTAGCTGTGAGGTTTAGACATCATTTCAACCTATTTGACTTTCCCACCTGTTGTTTATTTCAGCCGTAAATTTACGTTTGAATTGGCGAGAATGTTTACTAAGCCAAAATGAAAGGCTTCACCCCAAGATTTTGTCTCATTGACGTCAGTCTCTGCAAATCTATGCAGTGGTCTGTGGTGAAGAATCTTACGTGTTTTTTTTTTTTTTTAATGCAGTACCTTCATCCTAAAATGATGGCTTCAGTGACAGCTCATCATTCATGGACATATTCCACTTCCAGTCAAATGTGAGCTTAGTTGTGCTTACAATGTCAGCCACATAATTGAGATACAGTAGTTTGAAGTGTTTGTGATGGCGTTATGACGTATATATGCATACAGATGCTATTTCTGGGAATGTGAGAAGTGACTCCAGGCCAAAATGTGTTTTTTTTCAATAATCCGTTTGACCTATTTTTCCTGCATGAAATAAGCGTAGCGAGACTCTCACCTGTAGCTCCATCTGTACCCTTCAGTGACCTCCCGTTCCCCTTGCATCTAAGTCCAAACTGATTCGATTTACCGCAGTTGACTCTTGCCTCAGCCAAACATTTTCGGGTCATGCCGCTTTCAGCTTTAGCGGTAGTCTGATCTGGCTGTAACCCTGCAAACCCTGACTTAAACTGCGTGTGCATGTGTCAGAGCCATATTAGCGGTAGACTCTCTGGCCGGGCCTGCGTCGGTAATGGCCGATTAATCGACTGGTGACATTATCAAAGCTCCCCTCAGTCCCAAAGCAGCTTAGCCTCTCCAGGGCCCGGCCAGAACACCCTGTTTTTTGTGTGTGTTGTAATGCAGTGGATGTGTTTGTATTAAAGCTCCAGTGTTGTCATAGACCTCCGCATAAAAAGAAAGAAAGTAAAACACAGAAATAACCGTTCCCGCCGCTGCTGCATGACACCAATAATTCCATCACATTCAGAAAAGGAAGCCGTGCTGAAGCCCGCTGTATAATTAGTGGCATGTGATCGAAAAGCAATATGGACAGCAGAGTTAGTGACAGAGGGGAAACAGAAGCAGCTGTGCCGGCAGACTCAAATAAGCACACACAACGGCCATGAGAGTAAACACAGTTTAAATCCACTCTGGGATTACAAATCCACTTATAGTGGGTCAACTTGACTATGTCAGCTGCAGATCCCACACTGATCCCACAGCCTCTCCACACTGCTTCATGTTACATATGTGAAAAATCGCAGATGAATTCCCACTTGATTAGTTGCCATGTTTTGTTTTTTTTGTTTGTTTTTTTTTGCATCATGCACGCACATCCTGACTGTACTTCATTTCAGCCAGTCCACTCCTGCTGTGGGTCACTTATGTTTAGATGTTGCCGTCTGTTGAGCATGTTTTATATTCCTCTACATTGAATTTAACTGGCAATAAATGAATGTAAATGGAAGAGCAAATGAAAGCATGGCTGCCAAAGAGCAGAATGTGTCTGCATGTTTTTGTGAATGACTGAAGGACTGCATCGTCTGTATGAGTAATGGCACATATGATATTGACTTTAATCACATCTGTTTATGTGATTTCATCTCTCTGTGTTCCCATTGGACCTGCGCGAGTTCTTGGAATGGACTGCAGCCCGGCCTGCCAAAAATAATCGCTTGTTTGCTGCTATTTACTTAAATCTGTCAAAGAGGCACTGTTGGAGCCTGCGCTGTTATGCTTCTCCCTTTTAGCTCCGTGGTGTAATCGTGTCGGTGCAAGGTTGTGCCAACGTGTACCATGTTCTATACGCTTCTCTCAGTTGTGTGTTAGAGTCCCGCGTCTCCATGCGTCTCAAGCCAGTGAGTACGCCGTCTCTCTGACACGCACAGCCAGCTCAAGAGTGTGAAACGCCTCAGTCGAAAGCTGGCATAGACGAGTGGATTCATCTCTGTGCGAAACCGGAGGACTGTGAAATAGAAAAATATGCACACATACTAGTGAAAAAGTGTCACACTGGTGTCTCCGGGGCGGATTTGTATGGTGGGATGTTTGCATTTGTAACACGAGAGATGTCATTATTCTTCCTCGTTGACTTGGAGTGGAAAGGTGGTGGGCGGTGGCCAAAGAGCATGCAAGGTGAGATGATGCCAGGCAGATCTCAGCTCACACGTCCCCTCCCGTATTTTTTATTTTTTCTCTCTCGGTCAGTACTCCCTCTCTTCATCATTTCTCCCAACATCTTTTTTTTTTTTTTTCCCTTTCACATGGGGTCGGGAGGCATGACAGACCGCTCCCAGCTGGAGCGAGCTCTGAAAGCATCCAGGGATATATCGGTTATTATTAAACCTGCTCTCAGATTGCCAAATACCTCATCACTCATGTATGCACGCATACTCATATGGACACATTCAGGCACCACCTGGCAGAGGGACACAAACGCCTCCCTCCCTGAAGATAGACTCTAACAAAGAGGAATAAAAAAATAAGTTTCTGATGAGAAGTTATGGGGAGGTTGTCATAAATCTTCCCCTCTGTGATGGCTAAATGGCAAACACATGTCAATGATGTCTCCCTGGATGTTAGCTTTGCAGCCTTTGTAGAAGAGTTAGTGTAATTCTTCCGTTTCATCAAGAACAGCCATGCATATAGGGCCCATGAGAAACTAATCACATACCATACTGATTCTGTATGAATATAGCACCTTGCGCTAAAATGACGCCAGATCGCAGACATCCATCTGGTCCAAACCGTATAACTCATGACAGTCTGAACCAAACTGTCCCACTTTTGCAAGCTTTTTTCACCACAGCTCCATCTGCTGGATCTGCTTTGTCATTACGGCCCCAAAGCAAGACGATGGCAAAAGTGACATTTATGCAAATGCTAAAAGGGACCTGTTATGCTCATTTTACGACCCTTTGTATTGAATTGTGGACTCCTATAGAGCAGCTACACACAATAACCTGCACCTCAATAACCTCATTTTACGACCCTTTGTATTGAATTGTGGACTCCTATAGAGCAGCTACACACAATAACCTGCACATCAATAACCTCATTTTACAACCCTTTGTATTGAATTGTGGACTCCTATAGAGCAGCTACACACAATAACCTGCACCTCAATAACCTAATTTACGACCCTTTGCATTGAATTGTGGACTCCTATAGAGCAGCTACACACAATAACCTGCACCTCAATAACCTAATTTACGACCCTTTGCATTGAATTGTGGACTCCTATAGAGCAGCTACACACACTAAGCTGCACCTCAATAACCTCATTTTACGACCCTTTGTATTGAATTGTGGACTCCTATAGAGCAGCTACACACAATAACCTGCACCTCAATCTAATTTACGACCCTTTGCATTGAATTGTGGACTCCTATAGAGCAGCTACACACACTAAGCTGCACCTCAATAACCTCATTTTACGACCCTTTGCATTGAATTGTGGACTCCTATAGAGCAGCTACACACAATAACCTGCACAGAAAACTTTTTAGATTTTGCAGAATCTGCACCTATTCCAGCTTTTCCTTGCCAAAACGGTCTGTTTTAATTTATTCCACGCATGGCTTTTCTCCAAGCATGGCCACTCCACTGGGATTGGTCACACACCCAAAGTGCTTCCTAACTATGAACCATATAAGGAAGTCTGCCCCTCTGTGACATCACAAAGGGGCAGTTTGAGCGTTTTGAACCATCCCATACTTCTTTCAGGGCTCACTTTCAAATGCGCAAACCTCATGATCTGAAACTTTGGCATCGTTTAACACGAGAATACAACATTCTAACTACATCTTTATGAGGGATGCCTCTGGACTGAACTTCATAAGCCTGCATTTTGTTATCAACCATCCACTGAGAAATTGAGAGCATTTTCCAAAAAAAGCCTGGTAATTTTAACAAAATGAAAGCAAAAACAAATAATCTTGGATCAGCACCAAAATTGAATGTGTTTCTCTTCAGGTCATGCCCACCACTCAACATTTTTTGTGAAAGTCAGTTAAGTAGTTTTTGCATAACTTTGCCAACTAATGAACAATAAAATGGCGGTGAAAACGGAACCATTTGGCGTTGGTTAAATGTAATCTTAAGCCATCAAAGTGGAGAAGCAGACCTTGATTATGACAGAAATTTTTGGCTAGCGTTGTTATGCAAGGTAATGCGGATTTAAAAAAAACGGCAGATGTCTTTTACTACCTGTGTCTAAACAGTATCAAATTGAGTGTCTTTTTCTTTGTTTTTTTCCCATCAGTCCTGAAGCTATAGACCACGGCTAATCAATTAGCCATTAGCGAGACCTGCAAGTTCAGTTCATAGCGTGGTAGCAACTAGGAGCATGACAATATGGCTAACTATGGCGATATTGCGATGGATTATCGATGCACTCTCATCTATTATTCTTAAAATCTAGACACTAGAAAACACTGTAAATATCGATAATTGCAGTACCGGCAGAACTCACAATTGGACCAAACCAAGTTGCAAGTGTCAGGACTTTAGGATTTTCAGTGACGTTAAATGTTCATTTAGCACTTTTATTTGGCATTTTAACTACTTTAAAAAGTGTTTTGGGTGTGCAGAACTGATGAATTGTATTTGTATTATTTCTTATGGAAAAAAGTATTTTTCCGTTTGAGTCAGACCTTCTGGAATGGATTAATGACGCTAACCAAGGTTCCACTGTATTATCATGATTGGGACCAAACTTTTTCCATCTTTTTCCATTTTTTTTTTATTTTGTAAAAATATGCTCTGCAGTAGAACATACAACAGTACATTGTAGTGCTATTATTCCTTTTCCTCCAGTGTCGCATTTACCCACAGTTTAATAGGCCTCTAAAGGGTAAAGAGCTTTGCTTCAACATTGAACTTGAAGCTGAGCCTGAACTTGAGCTAGACTGGGTCAATGCCAGTTGGAAGCCGCCTCCCCCCCGCCCCCCTACACACACACACACACACACACACACACACTACTAGTTGCGCCCTCGCCCTTTCTCTCAGTGTCTGGATTAAGGAGCAGTGGCGGCATCAAAGGCCTGTCACCACTGGAATTAATAGAGCGCCACACGTGCATGAAAGCAAGGTTGTGCAACTTGAGATGTGGCGTTTGGGAGGAGGATGGGAGGCATTTGGAGATTTGACATGGGGGTATTAACAGTATTGAAAGGGAGGCAAGGTTGTTCCAGACAAGGTTATAGGGCAAGCAAGGGAAAGCATGTGTGAAAATGAAATATGGTGTGGTTTTCAAGCTCCGTGGGTGGAACTTATACATGTGTTGAAAAGCCGGGGGCAAAGAGAGGTTATGTTTAAAGGTCAAATCCTTTGAGGGCACATGGGGGGAAGTGTTCAATCAGAACAGGGAATGAATAGAGGCACTTAACACAACTTCAAGCCGAATGTCACGCTTGCTTACACTTCACATGGTCGCTCATGCTTGCTTATCTATATTTTCATCATTCAGACCCACACGGCAAAGAGCCTTACTTTACTTTTGACTCCATCGATGTTTAAAATGGTTCCTGAAATATATACACATACCTCAGCACTCTCACGCATAACGACAGGGGGGGTTCTGTCGCGCTCCGGATCATACAATAGCAGCTCTATTACAGCAGAGAGTGACGGGATGGGGGTGGGCAGAAAGATAGAAAGTGCACTGAAGAAAAGAATCCGTGCGATCCTCTTACATGCAGGACATGCCTTCAAGCCCACACTGAACGATATTTAATGACCTCATTCTGAAATGCTACCTACAAGGAAACATAAAGACGCTCATGGAATTCAGTGATGTATACACATGAACAGAATGAGCCTATGCAGGTTATACCAGTACAATTGTGATAAAGTACAGACCTCCTGTGAGGACGCAACCTCTGCTAGGAACAAGCCACCCCTGTGTTTCCCCTCCTCCTGCATATCCTGCTTGCACCGTCTCTCCAGGAAACGCTCCTCCTCCCTTCCTTCCTCCATCCCTCCCTCCTTTTTCACCCTCCTTGACTGTTGTCAGGGTCTTTATCACAGCTCTGCCCCCTTCCTCTTTCTATCTGTTAGGATGAAAGAGCCAGTGAAGTCCCATTGAGTATTATTCTGTGTGTCGCAGTGTGTACATATATATATGGTTGTCAGTGCAAATGTTTCTTTGTACAACGGGGGACTTGCTAGCTAGCCGTGTGAGGGCTCCCATTGAGTCAGAGCAGGTGGGCTCCTGCTCCTACAGTTCTGTTAATCACTCCTTTCTCTGTGAGGCTGACTGGGTCAGGCTGAGGGCAGCCGGCATACAGACAGCCCACTGTTAATTCCCGCCCGAGCGAGGAGAAGTCAATGGATGACGAGGCGCACGGTGCGCTTATTAGCCTATGTAGGACTGCTTCAGGTCTTGCCTGTAGGGGCAAAAGTAACAAGCCATTGCCTCGCATTCATTCACATTTTTTCATCATCGGTGTGTTTCTTTTGCTTAGACTGTCAACTGATCATCATACCTTGTGGTTTAATTGTTTTTCCTTGTTTTCAAAGGATTGCAACACTTGTTTTGATTCGGTTTTGCTCAAATTCACGCCAAATTTTTGTTTCCGTACACTGTCGGTTGGTGTATAACATTGTGTGTCACAAACTAGTTCCTGTACTGTGTCATGAAGTGGAATTGAGTTGCATTACTACTAAGTAACCCACCATGGGGCCAAAGAAAGTAGCGAATTCCAGCAATTTGATAAAGAAAGTAAGAAAAACTATTGAATTCAATGTCGGCATGGTTTATTATCACAAATAAGTTTATTCCTTTGGTAATTTAGAATTTATATTTATTATTGCATTTTTTTCTCCATTCCAGTTTCCTCCCACATTCCAAAAACATGCTAGGTTAATTGGCAATTCCAAATTGTGAGAGTGTGAATGCTTGTTTGTCTATATGTGCCCTGTGATTGGCTGGCGACCAGTCCAGGGTGTACCCCGCCTCTCACCCGAAGACAGCTGGGATAGGCTCCAGCACCCCCGCCCCTCGTGAGGATAAGCGGTAGAAAATGAATGAATGAATGAATGTTTTCTGCATGTAAAACTCTAATTATTTTCTCAAAAATGTATTTTAGAGATGGTTTACATGATGGGGAAAATTACTTCTACCTTTGTATGTGTCTTTGTATGAAACATTTTGGAACAAAAATAACAAAAACCTAAGCATCACTATATAATAATTCTATATTAAATGTATTTTTGGTAATGTTTTTGTGTGTCAAGGTTGGGTTAACCTTTTGGGTTGACTTTTTGGAACAAATTAATAATGAATAATGAATCAATAATGAACCGAGGTGCCACTTTATGTTCCCATGTATGTTACAAATCCAATTTGTGATGACCGAGTGTCTTGTCGTGTCAAAATTGTTATAAAGTGGATATACATCGTTTTCATAGGACAGCCACCCTCTAATTTAGAGTTTATACAAAAGCAATTTGTTTTTTTTTTTGCCTTGTTATTTCTGTATTGTGTTTTATTGTGAGCTTTGTCAAGGTAGGAAACAGAGAATGTGACAAATTGGCAAGTCTGTGAAAACTTTGATCACTGGTCAAGTTGACTTCCGAACAGTCATACAGGTTGTCAACCCTGCAAGGAATAATAAGTCACTCAGGGTTTCTTTGCTGATTCATTAGTTAGTCCCGTTGCAACTTTGGAAGGAAAATAAAACATTTGTGGTGGTTCCTAACCACTTCGACTTTGTTTGGTTTTGCAGAAGTCCGCTCCCAACAACAAGTGAAATACAACTAAGGTTAAATGCGGCTATAACAGCAGGATGTCCATTCAACACAATATGTCCTGTGGGACATACGGCTTAGGTGGCCGGCCCTTCACATCACATGTGATGTCCAATTTGGTACCTTTTATGATTGACATTTCTAAGTATATCTATAGCTGAGGTATCAGGCTGTGGCATATAGTTTCACCACTTACTGTAGCCTGCGTAGTTCAATTCCTGGCCTGCATCCAGTCTAAACTCCACATACACCAATCAGACAGGTCATCGCATTAACGGTGAAACGTGATCACCGCTCATCTCTGATTAAAAAAGGAAAAGTTACATAAAGTATTGTGAGATGCGGAGTACTATTTCAGATACTTTGGCTAGCAAATATATAAGACATTTCTAAATCCGGATGGGAGTGCTGTATGTGTGTGTGTGTGTTTACAGAGGGTTCATTGTGTCAGGGAACAATTACTATGCAAAAAACAGGTGAATGCATACCTTCCCAAAATGGCCTACATAGGAATGTTGTAGAAAATACAAAAGTCACTGTATTAAGTAGAAACCCACCTCCCGTTTCTTGCATCCTTCGCTTCTGCATCTCCCTCCTTCCTTCCTGCATTGATGTTTTCTTGTTTAATGTTCCTCTTCTCCCCATCAGGCTTAATGCCTACTTATAGCTCCATTTAGGATGCATGCGTGGAAATTGGGTAGGGGATCGTGTGGGTTTTGTGTCCTTGGAGATAACCAGTGAGTGGGAGGTGACAAAGGTAGCATAAGCTGTTTGAGTGCATGCTTTAAGTGCAGGAATAGATCTCTGACAAACGAAAGTGCGGAGGGGTGCGCATTTGTCAGTGTTGTTTGAAAAGCCAGAGGAGAGCTAATCTGCACGAGTCACTCCACCTTGTGTTTGATCAACCCGTCATCTCCGCCTTGCCTGGATGTTTCACTCCACTATCAGCAAAGAACCGAAAGGGGGAATTTAACATTATCACCTAGAGCAGTTGTGTTAGCATGCTTCCAAATGAGATTTTTTTTATTTGTAAGCTACTAAAAAGCGTTTAAAAATATATATTTAAAAGGCTCCTCATTGTGTCAATTTCACTTTTTGAGAGTTGTCCACCCCTGTTGTACTGCAATGGTGTCAACCGTGACTCTTCCTGTCCAAGTCAAGATCAGTAGGACTTTCCAGCACAGTGCAGCACAAAGGCTGACACTCTGGGACTTGTGGACCCGGCTGATCAAATTTTAGTGAAATCACCTTCAGTTGGCCCAAACTTGACAGAAAATTGGATTAATCTATGCCGAGTTTTAGGGGATCGGAAGGTTTAGTTCAAAACCAAGCAAGGAAGGTTATATGGAATGAATTCAGGAACACCACCAGTGTATTTTACCAAAGAACACTATAAAATAACATTGTACAATTTAAAAATATATATTTTTCATAAATAAGAGTTAAACTGGATGATTGCTTAGCACGCAGGCGTCACAGGTAGGAGACCTGAGTTCAATTCCACCCTCAGTTTCAGTTTATATGCTTGTTTTTATGTAGTTTGCTCGCTCTTACTTTTGATAGTAAGCTGATGCCATACTTGTTGCTTTATCTGTGTGCAGGGGGGGCGTGGTCAAGTACTGGGGAAACTCCGCGGAGTAAAGACATTTACTATATCGGTTACATATTCACCAATATTGATTATTCATTCATTTATTTTCTACCGCTTTTCCTCACGAGGGTCGCAGGGGTGCTGGAGCCTATCCCAGCTGTCTTTGGGCGAGAGGCAGGGTACACCCTGGACTGGTCGCCAGCCAATCACAGGGAACATATAGACAAACAACCATTCACACTCACATTCATACCTATGGACAATTTGGAGTGACCAATTAACCTAGCAAACTCCACACAGAGATGGCCGAGGGTGGAATTGAACCTATTGAACCTCCTAGCAGTGAGGTCTGCGCACTAACCACTTGACCGCCGTGCCGCCCCGATATTGATTAATCTGTGATAAATTATAAATCGTCCCGCCGATACATGGGGAAGTATCTTCGGGCAGGGTCTCTTATTAGACACAACATTTCTACTTAAGAGGTAGAAATGCGGTCGAGTGGCCACACAGCTTGGAGACCCGAGTTCGATTCCATCCTCGGCCATCTCTGTGTGGAGTTTTACATGTTTTCTCCGGGTACTCCGGTTTCCTCCCACATTCCAAAAACATGCTAGGTTAATTGGCGACTCCAAATTGTCCATAGGTATGAATGTGAGTGTGAATGGTTGTTTGTCTATATGTGCCCTGTGATTGGCTGGCGACCAGTCCTGGGTGTACCCTGCCTCTCACACGAAGACAGCTAGTATAGGCTCCAGCACCCCCCACCACCCTCGTGAAGATAAGCGGTAGAAACTGAATGAGTTAAAGTGTATAACAATTGTCATGAATGTTTCTTCGGGATGAACAAAAGAGCTGCCTGGTAGAGGTGATACTGTTGTTATGATTGGCGATACATGAATATACGTTTGAATATTGGCGCTGCAATCAGTCCCCTCGAAGGACTAAAATGATCCAAGGCCCTTTTGATGCCCCCACACCCTATTACGTCTATCCCAAACTTTTATAGTTTCCTTAGTGACTGTATAATGTAACGTAATCTGAAGTGTAGCCGTGACTATTCTACCAGGGGCCCTGTTTAACCCCCCCCCCCCTCCTCCCCTTGTAGTAAAATGAAATACACTCTGTTTTCTATTAATTGATACCTCCCCTCTATATTTCCCCTAATCCTAAACTGCGCCCCTGTTAAATCTATACCTCTACTATCCCAGTAATGATCTGCTTGGCGTTATTATCAGCTCCATCGCCGTCATCCTTGTTCCCGCATCCTCAGCAAGGTAATCCTCTCTAAACAATCCCTCATATCCCAGATCCACTAATAATCCTTAATAATCACTATTAGCTATTAAGCAGCCAAAGTAGGGGAGTTGCCAGCACAATAGATCATATCAGGCCTGAACGGAGCATTTGCCATGAGTGAGTCTTGTTGATCACGCACATCGATGTTGTATAATGATAAATGGAATGCCTTTGTGTTGCACCTTTTTTTACCCTAATGGTATTTAATGGTACTTAAGCACTTTACAATCTTGCCTCATTCACTCAGTCACGCTCATATTCAATCACCGATGGCTCATCAGGAGCAATTAGGTGTTCATTGTGCTGCTAAGGACCACATCTACTTGGGCTTTGATGGAGCTACGCCGTCACGTGTAATACTGGGGTGGGGATACGATTTGGAAGGAGCTCTAACACGGTGTCATAAACGTTTTACTTCACACGAATCCCCATTTTTTGTTTCCGTGTGTTGTCTCCGAGGAGAGACAATCAAAGGGGGTGTCAGTAGTTTTGCCACAAAATCACCCCTCTCTCCTGAGTGGATGACATCACCACGGTAATGATGTTGCAGGTCACGGGTCATTCACATGTTGTGACTTCACGGTCATAACTTTGTAGTAATATTAGAAACAGTTGTTAGCAGCGAGCCACACACAGACACCTTTTTAGTGATCTTTTCCTTTACTCTCTCAGTTTGGCTTTTACCGCAGCCTTAATGCGTGTTAACTTGTGAAGCAAACAGAAATTGAGTAAGGGGCCGCCGACACAGCTGGGCAGTGATTGAGGAGCAAAGAAAAGAATTATAAGCACGGGGGGAGGGGGGGGTAATTGCAGGAAAGGGGATTATTAGTTTGTCACTATCCTCAGTCTAAAAGCTCTCAGACCAAGGCCGTGGATAAGTGAAATCATATGGCGCTCTCATCACGGAACAGAATAGGGAGAGTGCGTAGACGATTGTAGAGCGTATCGGCGTAGCACGACACAACCATTCAACTGGGCTCATTAAAACATCAGCTAACTCATTTATGCTATGGTCCATATGGTACTGTGAAATTGGGACGTGTGCCAGTGCTTGCATCTCTACTCTGACGCATTGTGCATATTGCAATGTTATTTTACCGAGCAGAGACATGGTGGATGCTAGTTTGTATCAAATAATCAAAACAACATGAATATGTGAACAGAACTCATTCATTCATTCATTCATTTTCTACCGCTTTTTCCTCACGAGGGTCGCGGGGGTGCTGGAGCCTATCCCAGCTGTCTTCCGGCGAGAGGCGCCAGCCAATCACACGGCACATATAGACAAACAACCATTCACACTCACATTCATACCTATGGACAATTTGGAGTCGCCAATTAACCTAGCATGTTTTTGGAATGTGGGAGGAAACCGGAGTACCCGGAGAAAACCCACGCATGCACGGGGAGAACATGCAAACTCCACACAGAGATGGCTGAGGGTGGAATTGAACCCTGGTCTTCTAGCTGTGAGGTCTGCGCGCTAACCACTTGACCACTGTGCCTGCGTGAACAGAACTATGTTAAAAAATGTCAGTTCATTCATTCATTTTCGACCGCTTTTTCCTCACGAGGGTCGCAGGGGTGCTGGAGCCTATCCCAGCTGTCTTCGGGCAAGAGGCGGGGTACACCCTGGACTGGTCGCCAGCCAATCACAGGGCACATATAGACAAACAACCATTCACACTCACATTCATACCTATGGACAATTTGGAGTCGCCAATTAACCTAGCATGTTTTTGGAATGTGGGAGGAAACCGGAGTACTCGGAGAAAACCCACGCATGCACGGGGAGAACATGCAAACTCCACACAGAGATGGCTGAGGGTGGAATTGAACCCTGATCTTCTAGCTGTGAGGTCTGCGCGCTAACCACTTGACCACTGTGCCTGCGTGAACAGAACTATGTTAAAAAATGTCAGTTCATTCATTCATTTTCGACCGCTTTTTCCTCACGAGGGTCGCGGGGGTGCTGGAGCCTATCCCAGCTGTCTTCCGGCAAGAGGCGGGGTACACCCTGGACTGGTCGCCAGCCAATCACAGGGCACATATAAACAAACAACCATTCACACTCACATTCATACCTATGGACAATTTGGAGTCACCAATTAACCTAGCATGTTTTTGGAATGTGGGAGGAAGAAAACCCACGCATGCACGGGGAGAACATGCAAACTCCACACAGAGATGGCCGAGGGTGGAATTGAACCCTGGTCTCCTAGCTGTGAGGTCTGCGCGCTAACCACTTCACCACCGCGCCACCGTGAACAGAACTATGTTATAATAATGTTAGTTATAAACAAAAATATACTGTTTATTATATCGTATGGCTTGAAACAATTGAGTCAAAATGGAGTGTAGTACTTAACTGCAACCAGCAGAGGCGCTGTTGATTCAGACTCAACCACAAAGAGGAATAACATAATATCCGATACAGTTACAGATGATGATGTTTTAAGTGTGCTAACATGTTAGACGTGTTTCTTGCGGTTTACCCGATCTCTGTGCAGCAATCTCGACACACCCACTTTGGATTTTGCCACCGTAATATTAACAGGGAAACTAAACAGGAAACCGTATTGAGATGGGATGGTTTTCCAGCTCAGGCTTCTCAGTTGCGTTTGCCGTGATGCCATCTGTCACGCCTGCCAGCTACTTGCCTTCCTCCCCCTCTGTCAGTAGTGTCCGACACTCAGAGACGTCCGTGCAGAATCTCGCCCAAGACTTTAGTTCTGCGCGGAGCACTTAGGAGCACTCTAGTAATAAATTTAATGAGAAAAATAGCACACAATATATTAAAAAAAAATATGTAAGTGGACCGAACCAAACATGCAGAACTGAAACAGTGTTACACCTTTAGTAAAAATGTATTTCCATATGATTCAACAACGAAATTGGTTGTCAAATCACACGCCTCCAAATCAAATCGTCTAATAGTCGACTAAACTAGAAACTATAAAAGGTGTTTTGTGTTCTGGAATGATTTCTTATGGGCCTGCACGGCGGTCGAGTGGTTAGCGCGCAGACCTCAAAGCCAGGAGACCTTGGTCCACCTCTCGCCTGAAGACAGCTGGGATAGGCTCCAGCACCCCTGCGACCCTTGTGAGGATAAGCAGTAGAGAATGAATGAATGAATGATTTCTTATGGGATGCTAAACATCCATTTTGGTTAGAGTACAAATGAATGACACTAACCAAGGTTCCACTGTAAATTAGAAATAAAACAATATAATATATTCCCAACACCTTATTATTATTATTCCCTTTAGCAGTTGTAGTTGTTGTATGTGTGTTTACTTACCTGTTACATGCCTTTTCTGGCGATTATACCCGTGATTGTAGTCAGTGTAATGCCTAGTGACCCCCTCGGATTGGCTATTGCTTGACCAATTAAAGATTCAATTTTAGCCTGTGAGTTTGAAAGTCCTGATGCACTTCCATTCACGTTAATAATAAAAGCATAAGAATGTATGAATGCATTTTTGAATCTTTCAAGTAAACAATAATAAAAAGATAAGTCGCACTGCGCTATAAGTTGCTTTTTTGTATGGAAATGTTTTTTTTTTTAATAAAATCAGAAACCAAAAACAGACATACATCTTGAAAGGCAAGTTATAGTAATAATAAAATGTAGACGAACAGGCGAAACAACAGAACATAGCTAGTTTACTTGCAGCTTATTGTTTGCAGAATATGATTTTTTCTTTGCGGACATTTGTGTTCCGTCATAAATTGTTATTAGTACAGGAATGATAGAAGTAGCAGATACTTGCACACAAGCCTAGAGCGCCCTTTCCTGACTCTCAGTGTAATATATAAGTCACATGACCAGCCAAACCATGGAAAAACAAGCATCCTCACTTGCACATCCTCACGTTGGTCTCCACCAATGAATGTGGGGGTGGGTGGGTATGCACTTCACTTAAAATGTAAAATATTGTCTGTTCAGGGTCTACCCTTCAGGTATGAGCTCTTGTGACGTTGCCTCTTGATCGCCATCTGCATGCCTCCTCTGCCTCCACTCCATCGTGAAGGTCCTCGGCTTCAAAGCATCACACGGCCCTCACAATCGAATGTAACACTTATAAGCTGAAGCCCAAACACTTCAGCATGGTATTTCTCAAGAAAGCATCACTTGGGGGGGGCTGATGCTTCAAAAACACAAAGAGCTGAATGAAAACGTTGAATGATGTATTTGTCGGAGATTGTATGAAGACTGTCAGCCTTTGAGATGATGAAGAAGACTGTAACATTGACTGTGTGTGTGTGTGTGTGTGTGTCTGCGTATCTTATTCACTGAGGCAGGTTGATTAGTTTGTGCGGAATGTGAACATTAAATAAGGCTTCACAAACATTAACTCCCGTCATGTACCATTGACTTATCATTGTAGAATTTTTTTTATTATGAGCAAACACCATCTAAAAGGTAAAACTAACAACCATTTAAGCTTAACAGCCTCTGTAGCCGGTGTCTGATATAGCTTATTTTTCTGTCATAATCCTCTTAAGCCATGCATTTGCTCTGTGTGACATGGGAATTAATCACCGTGAACTTGGCCGCTGTATTTTATTTGATTAGTGTCCGCTTTAGTTCATACATAAGAGCAACTGTCCTTCTGCTCTGGTAATACTGCCTGTTATTAAATTAAAGCAAATGCTGTACAAAGTAGTAGCATTTAAGAAATAACTAGCTTTTTTGACATTCATCCATACAAATGATTGATATATCCATTAAGGGTATTTATGTTTTGGTAGGTAAAGAGCCTGACTGGATAACAACATTCCCTTTCTTTCTGTGCTTTCATTTAACCTCTACTTCCATGATATGAGCGTTTTGCCGGGCTTTTTTGGAGCCGAATTACTCAACATCAATCCAGGTCGGACAAGTGAAATGCCGTAATGAGTCAAATCCCTACAAAGCTGTTAGAACAGGGATAGTCGGGGCTTAAACGCCCCAGGGGGGTATACTGTACATGGACTAAAAAGGTGCTTTATTGATTTCAATGGAAATTCACAAGAAGAATTAATGGAGCTTACACCCTCAAGAGGTATTATTTGCGCTCATAAGTTTATGATTATTCTTTGTCTTAATAAGCCCCTCTACCTGCCCACACGCAAAACTTTAAATTATTATTATTTATTCTAAATTATTTGTACAAATTACTGTTTACGCTGTACATTGTTCATATTTGATGTCATCTATTTATTCTCCACATTATTATTTATTATTTATTATTATACGGGAGCCAGGCAACGACATTTCATTGGCAATTTCACTGCTGTGTTATTGTAAAATGACAATAAAGGAAGTCTATCTATAAGCTTAGCCCAATGAATGATGCACAAATGTTGCATGAGTACAATTAGGTGGGACAGCTACACACAATACTCCTGTAGAAGCTAACCAGATGTGAAAATCCCTGTTGTAAATGAGCGAGATTAATCTGAGATAACTTAGTCAGCCACATTAATCATTCATGTTAGCACTGCAGAGATTGTCGATTAAATAATACGCTTTTATCCTTTCCTTTTTTTATGTTCAATTGTACACAAAATCATATAAAATACACATCCAACCTGAATGATGATATGTAGAATTCTACACTGGTTACCTAGGGGTCAGTAATCTTAGGTGAGACACACAAGCACCAGACCCGATTGCCAGGACAACAGGCTTTTGTTGCAGGTTAGCTCACAGCAGGCACAATCATACCTAAAATGAGCTACTAATGCAGATGTAATCCACTTTAAGCTGAAACTCAACTCTGAACTTCCTGTTTGTCCGCTACGCTAATTCTTGAGGAGCGCATATGTGTACACCTATGGGGTGTAGACATAGACGAATGTAAACATGGACATACGTAGGTGTGATTCATTTCATGTCCAGATGGGGTTTAAGGACTATAAAAATATTCTATTTACATTATATTACATTATACATTATATTTTACATTATATTCCATTTCACAACACAATATTCAATTTCCATTTACAAATAAGAGATCATATTTCATGGAAATATATTCGTCACCTGTAGTGGCTGTCGTGTTTCTCACCTTCTTTATCAAATTGTTGATACTCACAACTTTCTTTGACCCCATGGCGGGTTATTTAGCAGTTGCACTGCATAAAAAAATGCATGGATAGTTCTTTATTTAGAGCAAATAAACTAGTTTGTTAAGCGCAATATTGTACGAAAACGGAGGCAAAATGTTCGTCAAAAGACAAGGTCTGACATAATGTGCTGATGATTGATTCCACTCTCCGCCATCTCTGTGTGGAGTTTGCATGTTCTCCCCGTGCATGCGTGGGTTTCCTCCTACATTCCAAAAACATGCTAGGTTAATTGTCCATAGGTATGAATGTGAGTGTGAATGGTTGTTTGTCTATATGTGCTCTGTGATTGGCTAGCCACCAGTCCAGGGTGTACCCCGCCTCTCGCCCGAAGACAGCTGGGATAGGCTCCAGCACTCTCACGATTTGCTGAAAACAATGAAAAATAAGGCCCATTGGGACCTAATCAATTAAATTTTGTTCTTAATGCAGTAATTAATTATTGTATGATGACATTTCTCCCACATTATAAGGTTTTATTGCATAAAGGTCAACTTGAGTCTGACGGCAGATAATTCCATTACAAAAAAAAAAAAAAACATTTCTGTATGGGTGCACAGATGACCTCATTAGATGTTAAAGGTGCCATCTGACGTTGCACGTGTGCAGTACATGGATACATGGATACGTGTTGCAGATGTGGATGGAATCATGAGAGCGATAACAGTTATATAGGGACGGAGTGGGCGCTTGTGGTGTAGTATTAATAAATGAAAAGCACATTTTGATGATTTCATTCCCGTCACACTGACGCACCGCTCGCTCCTTGTCCCCGTGTGTTTATTTTCTCCCATTCCCGCTTCCCTCTCTCACTCCTTCATCCGTCTCTTCTTTTCTGTCTGTCAGTTAGCTCATGTAAACTTCTCTCATTGTTTTACTTACAGAAACTGGTTTTGATTAAGACTTGGGTGACTTTAATACCTTCTTTCCCAACACACACAGTACCAACATGACATGTTGCATTAAGTGCATGATGGATTGGAGTTTGCATGCAGCCGGATTCTTATTGACTCCCCATCTGTCCCTCTCTTGTTACCTATAGGGTGTTTCTTTTTGTCCCTGTGCGCTGTATGTATGCATGCAGAGATGACATAATAACCAGTTTGCACATGCATACATGTACATGTGAACACGCGCAGGTGCTGCTATGGGTCGTGGATGGCAGCAGCACCTGTCCGCCAGCTGTTTGTGGTCCCTTGAGGGTGTCAGTTGCTTGACTGACAGGTGAGGAGGACCTGGGCTTGGAGCCACAACACAGCTGGCCTTGTCCAGATGCTGAATTGGGACAGAAATTGTGTGTGTGTGTGTGTGTATTTCTTCGGCTTGCCTCATTAACCCTCACCTCCACTTCCACCTCCGACCCACCCCCACCCGCCACCCCCCGATGGGGCTACAGTATAATTCATTGTTGCTGGGTTGTGTACAGGTGAAATTGTTTGTCACTTGCCAGCATCGTAAAGTAAGACACTTTGTCATTTTTCTTAGTCAGACACTCACGCCCCCGCCCCCCGCCCCAAGAAAACATATAAAATCGGGGTCCATTAAGCATTTAATGTAATGCACTAATATGTTTTGAATCTCCTTGTAAGTTACAGGCCCAAAGAATCGTTAACTATTTCCTCCCATTTACGGCACCCCAGCCTCCCCCATGTCACCACATTTATTCTCTTCTTCCTCAACCCCTCCCTCGGCCCGACTCTCCTTCCTTCCCTTGTTGCCGTTCTTTCTCCGGTTCCCTCCATCTCCCCTTTTCCACATAAAGCTGTTTTTCATAGAAGCCCATGCAGCCTGGAATAGCATTCCCCCGGGCGCTGCACGGTGAAACACTAGACTTTTCTGAGCCCCAGCCAAACAGATGCTAGCTCTTGGAGTCCCACCAGAAACAGGCCTTCGTGCTTTTCTCGTTTTTTTTTTTTATCCCATTTACCCCTCAGTCTAGTTTCTCCTCTCTGCTACTTTCATGCTTTTTGTCGCTCTTCTTCTTTCTTCCCTACATCTCACATCATCTTGACATTCTTGTCCCTCCTCTCTCTGAAGCAACCTCGGGATTGTCCAAACTTTAGCTTTAAAACTCTTAACATTCAGCCTCCATTAAAGCACTGAAAAGTGGGACAATAAAGACTTCTCCCCGTTTTCGTTCCTTTTGTGTTCTGTTTTCTCACAAGTCTTGACCCAACTCTTCTACTTTTCTCCGTTTCTGGCAGCGCTTGCTTGCCTTGCCTCTTTCATTCACGCTCCCCCTATAGCTCATTCGTCTACCCCCCTCTCACACACACACACACACACACACACATACACAACCCGCCCGCCTCCTTTCTTGTTCCATCTTTAAATTTGAACTGAACTCAAGGACCCTGTCTGTTACGTAAATGGGTTAAACACAGGCACACATGTGCACACATACAGTATGAACTCACTCATGTCTGCACATACAAACCCCCTTTTCATGACACATGTACGCACACACACACGCACACACGTGCACAAACGCCCAGAGAACTATAGGGCCAAACTTGGCTTTGCAGATTTTGGCAGCCGTTCAAATCTCTCCCGGTCTCCACTATCGCTCACTGGCTGATGCAGTGTTTACATGAGCTGCCAGTCACAACCAAATCAAAAGCTTTTCCCTCTCAGCGAAGAACAGTTGGGGGCCGAGGAGGTATGCTGGGGGGAGTGGGAGTTGGGGGTAACGTTAATACTCACTTAATGCAGCCATTTTGTGAGTGCTTTTTCATTGCATCAACTCGGTGTTGAATAAAAAATGCTCCTTCAACCATGCAAATAATTAATAAATATGATTTATGGTGCCTTATTATTGACTTATTATTGACATTGTTATACATTAGCTTCCTCTAAAGTAGCAATTCATGCCTGAAATGAACCCTGTCAACCCAAAAGTACTTAAGCCAGTTTTAAGGTTATGTAACATATTATGGTGGCTGCATCGGGCATTACGTCACTGGTTAGATTACAGGGGATCAGGCCTGCTCATATACAACCTCTGCAGCGCCCTCGCTTTCATAGCTCCATATAGTGCGGTTACAAGCCCATATGTCAGTTTAATGTGCTTTGGCACATTTGGTAATGAGGACAGTAAAGCCACGTAGGTGTTTTGTTCATGTGTGAGGGAGGGGGGGGGGGCAATGGATTGAAATAAAAAGGGTTCTAGGTGGAAGCTCTGGCCACCACGTGTTGAATTAGATATTTAGTGTTTTTGTAGCTTATCTGTGAGGATGATGTGCGAGGTGATTGTGTTAAGGAGGTGAATCAGATTTAGAATTAGTGTGGAGATGTTAAGCAGGATGGGCTTAGCAGCTAAGCGCCGGGATGCGATGGGGGCAATGTGATCTTTATAGAAACACTCTTGTACCCAAAATCATAGGCAGATCAATAGACGAATGTTATCTGAATGGCTTTGGGAGAAGACTTCAAGTGGCGTGCACAAACTTCCACACACAGGATTATCATCCAGATTCTAAAAAGATGGCTGTGGAGTTGTGGTGCAATTTAGATCAAAATTAAATGAACTCTCTGACACTTTACACAGAACACATAAAGGTCATATCAAAATCTAAATATTAACAGGAGGAATATTAAGAATGCAAGTCAAAAAATTAAAAAGTAAGGTTGCCATTCGATTGCTGCATAAAGTCTGATTAGAAGGTGCAGCACCTCTGCCCTATGCACATCGGCAGCTGATGTGTGATCTGGAATTCCTGACCTTTTTCCTTGGCGGCATGATGTGATGGGAAATAAGGCGACACTTCAATGGTGAGTTTTACGTGATTATGCGGGATTCCGAATTAAATCCGGACTAATTTGAGAGACAATTCAGACATTTTGACTACATTTGAGACACATTCAAGTGTCTATGGAAAGATTATGATGGAATTCAATTCAAAGTGCATTCCAGCGGAATTTTTTCAATATCGAAATATATTCCAGCAGCAAATTAGATACAGTGACTTGTCATTTCATAGGCTCCAGCACCCCCCACGACCCTCGTGAGGAAAAAGTGATAAAAAATGAATGACTTGTAATTTCGGTTCTCCTTCAAATGCAATCAGAATGTTTGGAAGGCTGTTAAAATAACGTAAGAATATTTAGAATGCAGTCAAAGTGCGGTAACAACCATATTTTACCACTTTGAATGCACCTCAAAGGTTTTTAGTAGGGGTGTTACACAATAAATGATGCATCCATTTTCTGTGCCGCTTATCCTCACGAAGGTCGCGGTGGTGCTGGACCCTATCCCAGCTATCTTTGGCGAGAGCCAATCACAGGGCACATATAGACAAACAACCATTCACACTCACATTCATACCTATGAACAATTTGGAGTCGCCAATTAACCTAGCATGTTTTTGGAATGTGGGAGGAAACCGGAGTACCCGGAGAAAACCCACGCATGCACGGGGAGAACATGCAAACTCCACACAGAGATAGCCGAGGGTGAAATTGAACTCAGATCTCCTAGCTGTGAGGCATGCGTGCTAACCACTTGACCCCCACCGTGCAGCCCACAATTAATAATAATACATGTAATATGGAAGTGCAGGCAGGATTGGAGCCGCACATTAACTGCTTTACGCACACTATACACCTTGCACTCCAGCCTACCTCGGTGTTCCCAGCATCACTCATCACTTGGCAGGACATGTCAAAACATGTGATACCAGCGCTACTTCAGATTCATTCACTACTTCCTGGTATTGCACTGCAAGCATCATGGGAACTATAGTTCTTTTAGTGTGACCATAAACATAATCTACTATACTGCAATCTGCACTCCCTTATTTTGTCTTTTTTTGTGATACCCTTAAATTTTTAGCATGAGCTAAACATTCGGACTGGCCGGAATATTTGGAATGCACTTAGAATTGAGTCAGACCAGGAGAGCTGATGAGAGCTGTGGCGTTCATGTTCACTTCCATGGTAATGGCTTTTCTTTACCGTGGTGTATTGCCTTATGCTTGGGAGACATAATTAAGTGCAAAATGTTAATTAATAAGAGTGATTAAATACCAACCAAATTTCATTTACTGTGTACCTGTAGCCTGCAAAATAGGAAATTGACTGTGATCTATAAAAGCTGTTCAGAGAGCCATAATTATAATTATAAATGTGTAAGTACTAAATTAAAATCCCGAGACTGTTTTTCTATGTGTGTGTGTGTGTGTGTGTTTCCACATTTCCACACACATACACTGACCTTATGTGGCAGGGATGCAGCTTCCTAATGAGTGCCAATGCCAGCAGACAGATGGTGGTCCGCTTTACTGTAGATCTATATCCTGATTGGTTTATCTGTTTGTCTGTGGAGGTGATACATCTTGTTTGTGCAAAGGCCAAGCTGTTCAGAATAATCCAGGCTGTGCACATAACCACAACATTTATGGAATAAGCTTGTTGATGTACATAATGTGTTGTAATAATCCTGTTTTCATATATCCTTATACTACAGTGGTGTCCAAAATGCGGCAGTATGTGCCTCATTTTTTTATTAGATTTTTTTATTACTAATATCAACACAAAGCCTCTTTAAATACATACAGTCAAACCTCGGTTTACACTTAACTAATTAGTCCTTATGCCTCGTAGTGGAATCAAGTGCCTAAACTGACTCACTGTCACTGTGCATTTTTTGAGTGTGACTGATAAATAACCCGCCATGGGGCAAAGTAGGAAAATGGCGTCTCAACATAAGTCATCAGTTATCCATTTTTAATTATTGTATATAAATTTCCATCCCTCCACTTTCTATGCCGCTTATCCTCAGTAGGGTCGTGGGTATGCTGGAGCCTATCCCAGCTGTCTTCGGGCGAGAGGCAGGGTACACCCTGGACTGGTCGCCAGCCAATCACAGGGCACATATATGCAAACAACCATTCACACTCACATTCATACCTATGGACAATTTGGAGTGGCCAATTAACCTAGCATGTTTTTGGAATGTGGGAGGAAACCGGAGTACCCGGAGAAAACCCACGCATGCACGGGGAGAACATGCAAACTCCACACAGACATGGCCGAGGGTGGAATTGAACTCGGGTCTCCTAGTTGTGTGGCATGTGCGCTAACCACTTAAGCGCTGTGCAGCCGGCTCTAATAATGTTACAAAAAAAGTTTTTTCAACTGTCATTGATATTGAATCCTACTTTGCGGAAATTCACCAATTAACCGCATACATGACAATTAGGCAATATAGTCATTTGCCTACAGGGGGCACCAAAAATCTGGGAGAATTCACCTCCAATATCCATCCATTTTCTACCGCTTATCCTCACGAGGGTCACGGACATGCTGGAGCCTATCTCAGCTATCTTCAGAGGCGGGGTACACCCCGGACTGGTGGCCAGCCAATCACAGGGCACATATAGACAAACAACCATTCACACTCACATTCATACCTATGGACAATTTGGAGTCGCTAATTAACCTAGCATGTTTTTGGAATGTGGGAGGAAACCGGAGAGGAGAACATGCAAACTCCACACAGAGATGCCCAAGCCTAGATTGTGTTGCCAACATGCTAATTCAAATAATAATAATAAATAAATATCAAAGTGGCTCCCCGCTTGCTTTCATTTTTTTCCAGTATGAGGCCCCCTGCGTCAGTTTGGACAGCCGTGCTTTCGTACATTGAAAGAGGCAAGTGATGGTGTCCTAACAGGCTGACCCTGTTGGTGTTTGTGGGTTGACCTCAGGCTGGCTGTTGCGCCTGGCTCCATCTCCCTCACATGACCTCACCCTTCACAAGCCTCCCCATCTGTCCTCACCAATGCCATACAATGGACAAAGACTGTCTCATCAGTGTGTGTGTGTCTCTGTGTGTGTGTGTGTGAACATTAGCGAAAGCCATGTCTTTCTAGCACCCTTTTGGAGTGTTATTTTTTTGCGGTCTAACTGTTTACTTCATGAGCCAGACGCTCTCTTTAATCGTCAGTCTGCGTAGCAACCCTCAACCACACTTTAAAGACACGCTGA
The DNA here is from genome assembly GCF_037039965.1 of Doryrhamphus excisus. Lineage (NCBI taxonomy): Eukaryota > Metazoa > Chordata > Actinopteri > Syngnathiformes > Syngnathidae > Doryrhamphus > Doryrhamphus excisus. Next base: position 16,144,047 of record NC_136365.1, read on the forward strand.
CAAAATAAGTTCACATCAAATCTCGTCAGCCTCTACTCTACTTTGCATTGGTCCATATAGTTTGCTTTCATAGCCGTGTGTGTGTGTGTGTGTGTACTTCCAAACACACATCCAAACATACATTCATTAGCACAGCTTCCGCTACTTCCTGATGGCCTGCTGGCATCATCTTCAACGGGTGTATGTTGCCAAAAGGTCAAAGGTGAGCACCAGGCTGGCAGTCCTTCCAGTTCTTCCTATTGTATGTTTGTCAACGTGACAGCATGATCGTATTGATCATGTTTGAACTCCTGGAGCTTTCCTTTACATATATGATACGATGCCTTGTGTGCTTTTTTTTTTTTTTACTTCCTTCCCTGCTAGTGTCCTCTTTTTCTTTTGATCATCACCCACCAACCCTCTGTCCTCTTGGCATACGTTGATAGGATGGAGTCATACGTCGTACTTCTCCATGGGACACATGCACATTGTGTCAGCTCAGCCCAACAGGGTGCAGAGATGTCCTGATTCTTATTTGGTCACCATGAAAACCGTCTAAACAACCCAGCCCTATCTAAGAGTGGCGCCCGGGGCGAGATTTTATATGGCACCCCCCCCTCCCCTTCACGACGATTTACATAGGCCTATAAAAGAAATTGAATGGTGTTGTTTTTACCGTTGTTAATGTGTCACGCAAAAATAGTCAACAAATAACAATATGCTAAACTGTGTACAAAATGATGCATGGGGAGAGTTATTAGTTATTAGTTATCATCAGTGTAGTCAAATGAATAGAGTATTGCTTTAAATTAATGTTAACTGGTCCACTTTCATTCATTCATTCATTCATTTTGTACCGCTTTTCCTCACGAGGGTCGCAGTGGTGCTGGAGCCTATCCCAGCTGTCTTCAGGCGAGAGGCAGGGTACACCCTGGACTGGTGGCCAGCCAATCACAGGGCACATATAGACAAACAACCATTCACACTCACATTCATACCTATGGACAATTTGGAGTCACCAATTAACCTAGAATGTTTTTGGAATGTAGGAGGAAACCGGAGTACCCGGAGAAAACCGGGACACACAGAGCTGGCCAAGGGTGGGATTAAACACGGGTCTCCAAGCTGTGAGGTCAGCGCGCTAACCACTTGACCGCCACGCAGCCAGAATCCAGTTTAATATAATCATATTGGAGGGAGGGCTGCATGGCAGTCGAGTGGTTAGCGCGCGGGCCACACAGCTGGGAGACCTGAGTTCAATTCCACCCTCGGCCATCTCTGTGTGGAGTTTGCATGTTCTCCCCGTGCATGCGTGGGTTTTCTCCGGGTACTCCGGTTTCCTCCCACATTCCAAAAACATGCTAGGTTAATTGGCGACTCCAAATTGTCCATAGGTATGAATGTGAGTGTGAATGGTTGTTTGTCTATATGTGCCCTGTGATTGGCTGGCGATCAGTCCAGGGTGTACCCCGAAGACAGCTGGGATAGGCTCCAGCATGTCTGTGACCCTTTCGAGGATAAGCAGTAGAAAATGGATGGATATTAGAGGTGAATTCTCCCAGATTTTTGGTGCCCCCTGTAGGCAAATGACTATATTGCCTCATTGTCGTGCTGGTTCTAAAGCTGCGTAGTTATTGGGATTACACTGTTCTCATTTTTAAATGAAACAACTTAATTCATATTCAAATTTAAGTTGTTTTTCTCAACACAGGGTTTATGACTTCTACGCATTCCCCAACAGAATGATCATTATTTCCGAAAGGACGCCTCCTCACTTGTATTGGATTTCTCCAGAGGAAAACATTTACGAGTTCCGTTGTAATTGGGTCTCTTGCTTTACAGTTTGGTGCGTTCACCCAACTGACTTATTGATGCATTGTTATGTTCATAAAGTGGCACATTTGCTACGAGTTTTCATTGAAGTCTTCCTCAGGAGAGACAGACTTGGCTGCGGTAAGAATGTTTGTTATCGCGGTTATCTCAGCGGAGCTTTTGGAGGAGTTGGCAACCTTGCTCTGTATCACTTTGTGGATGTGCACGGAGGTATGCGTGTTTGTGTTGAGGATGTTTTCTCATTCTTATCAACATATCCTCGGCTGTCGAGCGCGCCGGCGTTCTGTTACTGTAGTTCACTTTTCTTTTATGTGTCTTGCAAAGAAATGCAAAGAGGGTTGAAGCGATGGAATCGTACCAGGGGAATAGGCTGCTCGCTGAACAAATATCATGTGAGAAAAGCAAGTGGGCAGAGAACAGGTGGTCAGCATTGTTCAAGCTGACATTACTAAGAAAGAAACTTAATGAGCATATGGAGACAAAGATGGTTCCTATCCTAGAACATGAACGAGGCTTACCTTAAAGAACCCCACTGTTGGCCCAGACGGGAAGCGTGTGTCTAACAGGACTCAAACAAAGTGTCTCTTTGGGCCTGCAGGGAGAAGTACGAAGGAAAAAGAAATCGGAATCCCAGCTCTTACTTGTCCACTTGTGTTTTGACACAGATTCACTACTTTGTACACGGTTACTCCATTTGTTTCCAAACATTGTCAGGGTCATATTTCATATTTATGCTTCTATGTACTCCCTTGACTTCGTACTACTGTCTTGTATTCCTCTCATGGTCACAAGAGTTACACCACAGGAGATAGTGATCTGATTTATGCTGACCAAGTCATTCTGCAAATGCCGTGTTTGTAAGCTTCTCATTCTTTAGTCGAATTTATAGCGGTGCAGTTCAAGGACACGGTCATCCTCTATTTTGGTTGGGGGTTTTTTTCAGTGTAAAAAGAAGTTAATCCCTATTCAACAAAACTGTACATACATGTAGTCTGTTGACATAAATTATACTTCTTAAATGTTACACAGGCTGCACGGTGGTTGAGTGGTTAGCACACAGGCCTCACAGCTAGGAGACCGTAGTTCAATTCCACCTTCGGCCATCTCTGTGTGGAGTTTGCATGTTCTCCCCGTGCATGCGTGGGTTTTTTTCCGGATATTCCGGTTTCCACCCACATTCCAAAAACATGCTAGGTTAATTGGCGACTCCAAATTGTCCATAGGTATGAATGTGAGTGTGAATGGTTGTTTGTCTATATGTGCCCTGTGATTGGCTGGCCACCAGTCCAGGGTGTACCCTGTCTGGGATAGGCTCCAGCACCCCCGCCACCCTCGTGAGGATAAGCGGTAGAAAATGAATGAATGAATTGTCACAGGGCTGCACGGCGGGCGAGTGGTTACCACACAGACCTCACAGCTAGGAGACCCAAGTTCAAGCCCACCCATCTGTGTGTGGAGTTTGCATGTTCTCCCCTTGCATGCGTGGGTTTTCTCCGGGTACTCCGGTTTCCTCCCACATTCCAAAAACATGCTAGGTTAATTAGCGACTCCAAATTGTCCATAGGTATGAATGTGAGTGTGAATGGTTGTTTGTCTATATGTGCCCTGTGATTGGCTGGCGACTAGTCCAGGGTGTACCCCAAAGACAGCTGGGATAGGCTCCAAGCCCTCCCCGCGACCCTCGTGAGGATAAGCGGTATAAAATGAATGAATGAATGAATATTGTGCAGCAGTAGAGGTGTGTTGACAGGATTGAGTCTCCTGTCCGGCATATTTAAAATGAAGAGTGCTGCCATCTGCTGGCCACAACATGTAAGAACATGTTTTATATTGAATAGACATGTAGTTCAGCTAAGGAGATTTGACCTCGAAAATTATGTGTGACTTTTAAAAATTGGAGAATCGGTAGCTTGTTTGGTTGTTTCAACTTCAACGGTTCGAGTTCAGACTACAGTATGTGTTGGATCTTGCTATCTCGTAGCAAAATGCGGAAAGGATAAGCCCCTGCTCGTTTGTCAGTATCATTCACGGCTCCATATTTCACATTTCCTTCTTCTTTCATGTCTTTGTCTGCCTTCTCTCTTGCAGTCTAGAGAGAAGTCTGAGCTAGCCAGGCGTCTGGCCCAAGGCCCTGTTGCTTTATTTGCATTTCACCATGGGGCTCCTTGTGCCAGAAAATTGCCACCTGGTGGAGATAATCCCTCACTGCAGCCACACCTTTAGTATGTCACGGTTGTTTTTAACCACGGAGAGCTATGGAGGTAGCAGCATACCCTCTTCCCCTACTCTTTTCCCTTTCCGGCCTTTGTGCGGCTTTTTTATTTGGGCTGGAGCAAGACGATGTAGAGACAGCGGTCCTGAACACGCTCGGGGGGCCCCTGCCCCAGTTGACTTCTTTAAGCTGAGTAGATATGGAGGTTGACAGGGTAATAATGCTGGTGTCAACACCACTTAGGGGACAGTTATATCAGTATCAGCTCGGCGGGGGGACTTTCACACTCTGTTAGGCTGGGTCGTGAACTGTGCTGGGGGCCCCCGGCCATTGACACACACACACACACAAAAACATGCAGGACACTCAGCTTCTGAAAAAGAAGATAATTCTGAATCAAAGTTACTATTTCAGTCTAATACAGGAATTAATTTGAGTTAATATTTACTTTCAAATCAGATCTTTAAGTTGTGTGCTCGACGGTCTAGTGGTTAGCGCGCAGACCTCACAGCTAGGAGACCGAGTGTTCAATTCCACCCTCGGCCATCTCTGTGTAGAGTTTGCATGTTCTCCCCGTGCATGTGTGGGTTTTCTCCAGGTACTCCGGTTTCCTCCCACATTCCAAAAACATGCTAGGTTAATTGGCGACTCCAAATTGTCCATAGGTATGAATGTGAGTGTGAATGGTTGTTTGTCTATATGTGCCCTGTGATTGGCTGGCGACCCGTCCAGGGTGTACCCCGCCTGAAGACAGCTGGGATAGGCTCCAGCACCCCCCGCGACCCTCGTGAGGAAAAAGCGGTAGAAAATGAATAAAAGTTGTGTGCTTTTACACATCTTAATAAAAAGAATACTCGTGTGACATTCAAAGACCTCGGTTGAAAAGTGCAGCATGGCCCAAAAATGAACCCATCGACTTTTAGGCCAGATGTGTTTTAACATAGCGGAAAACTGCATTTTTTATTTTCTTTACAATGTTCCGTGTCAGATGTATGCGCTTTATAGAGTAACCCCTCTGCTTTCATATACTCTTATTCAAGCAATCACTGCATGGTGCATTTGTGGAGAACTCAGTCCATGTTTCATTTTTTTAAGCATTCATAGCATAGTTTAGGTGTAAAAGTAAACAACAGACACTGGAACCTCGGTTTGACAAAAAAAAAAAAATTCGCAAAAGAAATATTTTTCAGAAATGTACTTTCTTGAGAATAATTCTAGTTTTGCTCAAGACTAACTTAACTTTAAAAAGTGACCTCACTTGAACTTTATTGTAACCGTTTCAGCAGCAAGTAGGCTAAAATCATCTTTTTCACGCTGGTATGTGTCTCTGTTAAATAATTCCCCCCTGCAACTAGTGTTAATTAGCAGCCTTTCCATCCAATCCTGTTGGAACAGACGCTACCTTTGTACTTTGCTATGAAATCCTTTTTAAATTCGATAGTGTTTCTCACCTTCTTTAGCAAAGTTCTTTCACTTGAAGTTTTATTTTGCAGCTGACCTAAATAAATGGATTAAAAAAAAAATCACTCAAACACTAAGAAATACACAGGAAGGAAGTGTTGTTTGTTGTTCAGTGTGCAAGTCTAAAAGAACCAGTGTCAGTTAGTCACCAGTGCTGGGATTCTTTATTTGGGCACTCGACTACTTTGTTTGGCTGGATGATAACCGAGACAGTGTACTAAAATATATTTGTATGTGTGGCAAAACCGAATCCTTTGAAACCAGGATGTACGAAAAGCGTGGATCAATTTACCAACTTCAGCACGGACTAATAGGCATGATGGACAAGGAACATTCCCAATGATAACTGTGACTTATTACTTACTTATTATTGCTTATCATGTCAACTATATTGGGTAATACTATCATAAAGATCACTATAGGGGTGTTATTTAATGTTTACAGGGCTCTAATTCATTCATTGTCTACCACTTATCCCCACGAGGTTCGCGGGGGTGCTGGAGCCTATCCCAGCCGACTTCGGGCAAATGGCAGGGTACACCCTGGACTGGTGGCCAGCCAATCACAGGGCACATAAAGACAAACAACCATTCACACTCACATTCATACCTATGGACAATTTGGAGTCGCCAATTAACCTAGCATGTTTCTGGAATGTGGGAGGAAACCGGAGTACCCGGAGAAAACCCACGCATGCACGGGGAGAACATGCAAACTCCACACAGAGATGGCCGAGGGTGGAATTGAACCCTTAACTGTGAGGTCTGCGCGCTAACCACAAGACCACCGTGCAGCCTGGTTCTAATAACGTTACAAAAAAAGTTTTTTGACAGTCATTGATATTGAATCCTACTTTGCGGAAATTCAGCAATTAACCGCGATACATGAGGGATGACAGTAATGATACTGTAGTTAGGCCTGATCAAATTACTGTTGCAGATCGGTATACACCATTTTCCGAGTGACACTGGCAGCCCCACAGTCATGAGCACTGATGAAGACAAGACCGAGTGGTGGACGGAGAGAGAGGCGATGAATAAAAAAAGAGAGGGAGGGACCGGCAGGATGGAGTGAAGCGGGATAAAGAAGGGAGGGCATGTATGGGCATCCAGCCAGCAAGCCACACAGCCCCACCCCCCACCCACCCCTAAAAAAAAAAAAACTCCACTCCCCAACCCACCCCCATCCCACGCCACCCGTTCCCTCCAAGTTCATGTATACTCTCTGGACACCCCTCCACCCACTTTCTTTCACCCTTTTTTTTTACTCTATCCTCCTTACTCCTCGCCTTGTAATCTTCCTGTCCTCCCAACGCTCTCTGCTCCTCCTTCCGTCCCTCCTCCTCCTCCCTTCTCCTCCCCACCACCCATCCCTCCCACCCTCCCCCATCCCTCAGCATCCCTCTCTCCTGGGTCTTCTTGCTGTGGTGCGGCGCTGTTGGCAAAGCGTGGGCGCAGGCGGCACACAGACGGCAGCACAGATGGGCAGCAAGCTGCGCAAGGCGGCCTGGCACACCTGCTACACAAACACACACACACATACACACACATACACACACGCACATATATACATAATACAGAGCCATACTCTGCCACCTAGCCAAACAGTCTGCCTGGCTGCGACTGGCACAGTGGCACAAATGCATACATCCATACGCTAGTAGGTTCACCTGAATATCCACATGTATGCACAACAAATTGGTGGTGTTTCTCATTTTATTGGGGAACAAAACACTTTATAACAAAATCCATGTGAAATATATACTTACATATAACACTACACTGTAACTTGAATCCAAGTATACTTACATGTATTTCAGAAATGCAAGAAAATACATATCTATCAATAAAAATGGAAAAAATAATGAAATAACATCCAATAAAAGAGCGGAGTGAAACATCTGTGTGGGATAGCCAGGGGGATTAGGAGGTTTTGGAACATTTTAAGCGCATTAAGGATTAAAAAAAAGGTCAGAATGTTTAGCAACATACCGATAAACCTCTTAAGCGAAACCCAATTGGGAGGCTGTACAGCGTGATCCTGTGTTTTGGGGTGGAGACGAGCAGAGTGGAGGAGGAAGAGGAGGGGGAAAACGAGATGACATTTGTTCCAATGATGGGGAGGGAAGTCATTGAACCGACACATAACCAGGCATGCCCACGCAAATGCGGAAAAAAAATCAAACTTGATGCAACTGTAAGACAATATAAAAAAAAATATAAATAAATTATATATATATAGATAGGTTTTTTAAATATGTATATTTTTTAATAAAAATATATAAAATATTATAATAGTATATAATAATATATAAAAATATATAATAAAAATATTAAAAAAAACAACAAACAGGTAATTATAATAGCTTGCTACAACATATTGAAATGATGAGCATATTTTCATTTCTCTTGCTACACTTAGTTAATGTTTATTGTGTTTTTAATCAAGCTTTTAGCCAAAAAAAAATTAAAAATTCTTGTAATCCTGAGCGCTCTTGTAAACCACACAATCCCACACATTACTTTACTCGTTTCAATAATTGACCTTGGTAATTATTTTACATATTTGCATTTGGAGGACCCATCATCGAGCATGCCTTTCACAAAAAGTTAGCTGGGATGGGTTCCAGCGCCACATGACCCTGAACAGAATAAGTGGTAGATAAAATAGGTGCATAATTTTACTGCCTATGGATTCGTTCAATGGGGTTTCATCTAAGCCAGGGGTCTCAAATGTGGCCCGCAGGACACTAGTTTGAGGCCCCCGCCTTGATATGAAAGTTTAATGTTAGTGCGGCCCGCGCAAGTTTCATATGGATGCTGTATGGTATCATGTACCCAGAAAAAATTATTACGTTTGATTAATGTTCATGTTAAAGGTTAAATAACAACTAATAGTGATCCTCCCTATCTGTGTGGAAGTGGTACGTTTTTGGCTATTTAAGTTTAAAGGAAATAACTTGAAGGCTACCGTTTAGGTCGCTAGCTCTCTAGTTAGCGAGTTAGCATGTGTCTCAAGACCCTGCAGTTGCGCAATATGTTGTAAATAAAAAGAGTATAAATGTGACTATAGTCGTGTTTTGTCATGTCTACAGGGCTCTAATAATGCTTTGTTCATTTTAATCTGAAAAAAATAATTTGTCTACCCACCAACTATATGTGGTTTCTTTAGTTTTTATTATTTGCTGTTTTATTATTATTATTATTATATTTATTTATCACTGATTGATTTTCTCTATTCTTAATTTGTTTATTTATTTTTCATCTTATTTTGTGTAGAAAAGTAAAAATTAAGATAGAACAGTGGAATGTTTTATCAGAGCTTTTCTTGTAGAAAATCGGAAAAAAGCAAAGTTTATTCATTTTTCTGTTTTTAATAAATGTGTTTTTTGGTTGGTTTTTTTTTTTTGGGAAAACCTGATGCGACCCAGCCTCGCCCAGACCCTAGCTCCAGTGTCCCCCAAGTAAATTGAGTTTGAGACCCCTGATCTAAGCATTTTTCCTTCATTCTGATCTTTAGTTTAGTTGACAGACTGGCATTTTGTGATCTAGAGTACAGTAACTAGTAGGACAGCATAGTAGTTTTACAGATTATTATTGGAGTTCATAGAATTACAGGAATGAAAAGGCTTTGAGAGGACCATCATGGCTAAAAAAAAAAAAAAAAAAAAAAACGATATGGAGGAAACTGCAGTACAGATGGAACTGATAAAGCGGAAAGCCACAGAAATATGTGAAAGTTGACAGGAGGGAGGTACAGTAGTCTGTAGAATCTTTCACACAGTCAGTCCGGAATGTTACACTGCTGCTGAGCTTCACCGCCTTGCATGAAATACACAGAGACACAAAGGTGTAAGACAGTTTTACACTAATTATACACGGTTGCAGAGGTACAATAGTTGGATCTATGCATCTATGAGTTCCTAACATTTTCCCAAAATTAATTTTTTTTTTCATTGCATGCTCCCATCTGACTCAGATTTTCATTTTATCATCCTATAATGGTTGCCTTGACCTGCAAAACTGACAGCAACAAGTCATTATAGTGTAGCATAATTAATAAAGGTACTAATAAAGTACCCCTCTAATTTACTAATCCTGGGTTTTCTCCGGGTACTCCGGTTTCCTCCCACATTCCAAAAACATGCTAGGTTAATTGGCGACTCCAAATTGTCCATAGGTATGAATGTGAGTGTGAATGGTTGTTTGTCTATATGTGCCCTGTGATTGGCTGGCCACCAGTCCAGTGTGTACCCCGCCTCTCACGGTAGAAAATGAATGAATTATATATAACAGCATAACAATACAGTCTAACAAACTGACTCACACAATCAAAACCAACCAGAACTTGGCTCAGGGGACAAGGTGTGGGGGGGATGTTAAACAACTCCATGTCAAAAAAAATCCCAACTATGCCTTTAATAGTTTTAGGCATTTTATTTACAGATTGGTGTATTGTTCATCAATATTCATCTTACGCCTTGTCATGTGATCTTCTTGTCTGAATCTGAATTTACTGTTATGAAGAGACCCAGTGTGGTGCTGAGACGTTTACTGTTAGCAACGAGGGTGTTACTGGAGGTTGAGGCGCATCTGAGAGGCCTGCAGAGCCATGATTGGAGGTGCTGAGGGCAGCGCTTTGGGGGTCTGGGGCGGCAAGATAAAGCACCGGGTGCGGGTTTAGACGGGTTGTGGCTGTTATAGACTTGAACTGGCACGGTAGCGATAAACAGTCAGCAGACCCCCTCAACACTTTTCCTTCCCCAGTAGTGTCATGACTGTGTTGCTTTGCATTGAAAGTGATAGTAGCGTAGCAGTGTACTGCTACAGTAAGGATAATTCTAGAAACTAATTACAGTCTTGTGAGTGTGCCCACATCAGGCGGCTAGCCCTGAGGCTGCTGTGTGTCCAACCAGTGTTTTCAAGGTATGAGAAAGGTAACATTTACAATATTGTAGAGCCTCATGACCAAATACTCCACGCAGTGAAGTCGGTTTGTTTTCGTAACAGCTTTCATTGGCAGTCGCATGTTTACCCTTGAGTGTTTATGCGTGTATGAGGCTTTCAATGTAATTTGGGTGCGTGCGCAGCCTCGTATGTTTGTAGCGAGTGCCGTCAGTTACCTGGAATGCGGAGCTACCGCCAATGCTAAGATGGCTGCCAAAGCTCTAAGATGGCTGCCAGGATTTACATGCAGCCCGTGATGGGGAGACAGCGAAGAGCGAGGGATTCTGCATGCGAGCGGAAAGGAGGTCTCTTTGCTTTTCTACGTTCTCACCGTCTGTCTTTCGCTCTGGCCCCTCGCTCTCTCTCTCTCTTTTTCTCTCGCTTCGTCGTCAGTGAGAGAGGCCAGTTATTTTTCCTGCTCAGTAGGCTAATCTGTGGCTTACTAGTAGAGTGGCTGCAAGGAAAGTGTTGCTGGCAGGAGTTTGTGTGCTCTGTTATCACCTACACCATGTGGATAAACACCTCTTTTAGCTAGCTTGCTAGCTACTTTGCTCCACGTTGACGGCCAGTCACATTCGACCCCTCAACCACCACCCTACCACACCCTTCTCCTCCCATCCTCCTCGACAAACAAACCGAGACACATGGTCAACATAATCACAAACAGAGATTACATATTATTATTATATGTATATTATATGTATAATATGATCATACATGATGGAATGGAATGGCCTTTATTGTCATTATATAAGATGTACAACGAGATTGGAGAGCTTCTCCTTTCAGTGCACTCCTAGTCAAGTTTTAAAAAAGTATATAAAAAGTAGAGTAATTTAACAAGATATATACAAGATATATACAAGACATCCAAAATCTACACATAGTATTGCACAGGAGCATATGCAGGAGCAGACATATTGCAGATATATGAATTTTAGTGCATTGATAAATGGGTCATAGTGCAAAATGATCTCAGGGAAGAACTACATTTGAAACACTTATATGCTAGGACTACGTTAAAAAGCCATAGCATTTCAGTATGTGGAATCAAACTATGGAATGGATTGAGTAAGGACCTCAAACAATGTACAACGATGAGCCAATTCAAGAATACAAGCAGTTGATGTTTGCTAAATACAAGGATGAAGAGTCTTGAACCAGTCATGATGTGCTATATATATCACTATATTGACACTTACTATGGTACCCATTATGTCATTGGATGCTCATATCACCTCGTACTTCGGTACGTGACAAAAATAAATGTAAAAATTAAATTAAATTACAGGGCTCGACAATAACGATGTACCGATGGCCCGGGGCAAGTTAAAGCAAAATTCAGGCTAGTAAATCCAATCAGTGATATTCCCGTCGGGCAAGTGCACTTTGGCATGCCATACTGACGAAGAGTTTTTTTTAAAAGTGGTTCTTGTTGGGCGTTGGTAAAACACGGACTGCGTAATTCCGGTAGTAATTTGCAAACCAATCCTTGCAAATCTTGAAATGGACCAATCAGAATCGTTTATTTAGACGGCGGTCCGCAGTCCACAGTCCGCGTTTTACCCACACCCATTCTTGTTCGCGATCAACCAATCAGCGATCGTTTGACTACGAAAACATCTATCATGGCGTCCCTGCCAACATCGTCTAATTCTTCAACAATTTTTGAAGGAAAACACCAAAAACTGATGAAACATTAATGAAACTGATGAAACATTAATTTTCCCAAATTAAATTAAATTAAATTAAATTAAATTAAATTAAATTAAATTAAATTAAATTAAATTAAATTAAATTAAATTAAATTAAATTTGTGCCAATTTAATTTAATTTAGTTTAATTTAATTTAATATAATTTATATAATTTTAATATAATGTAAGTATAATTTAAGTATTTTTTTAATTAAATTAAATTAAAATTGTTGTGCCAATTTAATTTAATTTAATTTAATTTTTAAAAAATACTTAAATTATATTAGGAAAGCAGGAAGAGAACAAATGTAACAGTTACTGATTGTAAAAGTACCAGATGGAGGGGTAGGATTTAATAAGCTTTGCTTCTTCCTACTCCTTTTGGACATGTGTAACTGTGAACTGATTATGTGATGCATTCAATTGTAATCTGATTCAAATGAAATAAAACCATTACCATTACCATTACCAACATGAACACAGTCACAGACACCATGTGACACCATTTCCATACGCTCCCTTTTGGACACCCTGGGGCTCGTATTACTAAACCTTGCATCTCTCCACCTGCAGCTTCTCCGTTCCTAAATTTGTTCCTTTGTTGTGCCAAGGCTTGGCGTTCATGTGATTGCATTCATAGGCCAGTCATAACAGGTGTGTGTGTGTGTGTGTGTGTGTGTGTGTGTGTGTGTGTGTACATAGATTAGCACTGCTTGTTAGCCTCCTTGGGGAATAGTTTTACTTGCAACTAAAACACACTCGGCAGGCGTAGCTAGACTCCCGTGGTCAGCTATCTTCCAGAGTCTGTTTCAACGGCTATGAAACAGAAATTAGAAAAAGAAACAGATTGCGAGTGCACATGCTTGTGTGGGTGTACGTTCCTGTGCGAGTGTGTGTATTGCGGAAGGTGTTCTGTTTATGCAGACTAAATCCCGAGCAGCAAGAAGGTATTAAATAGGATTAGGGTGAGGGATATGATTGCGTAGTAAGATACTTATTGGCATAACAGTAAACTGTATATCATTGCACCTTCACTCAGCAGGGAGAAGCGAGCTTTACGGTAGATATAAAAAAAAAAAAATGTGTGACTTGTCGTACACAAATAACTTAGCACATACTGTAAATTGTTCTTGTTCCATCTCACACCTCACGTATCACACTTCAGCTTATGTGTCTATTAAAAGTAAGCTTCTCATGATTTTTTTTTAGCACCAATATTAACCATTTCTACCTTTTGTTTTCATTTGTGTGCAGAATCTGGACAATCAGACAGCTCCAGCCAACAAGGGGACACGGACATTAAACCACCGCCCAATGGTAGGTATATTTACACGCTAACACTGCAATTATACTTCATTAACTACACTTTAACTATACTTGATCATTTAGATTCGATCAATGCTATGTTGTTAGTTGCTAGTTGCTAGTTTAGGTCAAAGAACCACATCACCATCCATTTAAACACCTCCATTTAGCATTGAAACAGGAGTTCAGAATATTCAAAGCTAGATTCTCACATGGCTTTAAAAATACGACACTAGCCACGTTTACATGAGGAGTTTTTCTTTTTCCGAATGGAATCTTTTCAAATGACCTTTCCAAAAGCAATGGTATATATTGAAAGGAATATTCCAATCTCTTGTCTACATGCGCCGCTATAATCAACCAGAATAGTCAATGGGGCATGCGCAGTAAAGCGTAAACATCAACATCACGTGATACCGACTTCCTCGAGTTTTTTTTTCACTTGTTGGAATAACTCTGAAATGCCAGTTTTCCGTTCGTCCAGTCTTGAAATTTAGTTTGAATCAAAAACAAACTTTCCGCAGCAGTCCAGTGCCGATTGCTCGTCTCCATTTTTTTTAATTGAAGAACGTCTTGAGCTGCGTGTTACGTCATATCTCAGCATTCGCTGAAAGAACGCACCCGGGAACAGGAAAAGATAAAGTTCAATCTTGCTAATATTTTATAATTAAGCTCGGCACATGTTTTATATAAATATGTATTTTCTTTTTTAATAAAACATGACTTGTGAATGGCGTATACTAGAAGGGTTTAGATTCTGTTCCACAGATGGCGGTAATGCACACGAAAGCTGCTTGCCAACCGCCAATAAACAACAGAAGAAGAAAAGCACCACGAAGAAGAACGCAGTCTGACAACTTTCCATTTGAGCGGGTACAAGATACCTCAATCGGATTGGGGAAAGGAATATTCCACCCCTGTGAATCCGATTATATATTCATTCGGATTGGCACTTTTCTTTTGGAATGAGATGTATACAAAGGTTAGATTCTTTCCATTCGAGCAAATAACCCGAATGGAATTGGAATATTTGGGTTCATGTATACGTGGCTAATGGAACACTGGTTTTTGGAACACAACATCAACCTCAGTTTTGGTACACTGTCTCGGTTAGTGTGTCAAACTCAGACCCAACGGCCAAATCCGGCTCACATTGTAGTGACTCAGTCTTATTGTGTTATTAGTACACTGTATGAATCCAACTGTGACTTATCCTTAATAGAAAATGTGTTATGTTTTTATTATTGTGCCTGTTGTGAGATAGCGGTAATTCAAGCCTGCAATAAAAGCCTGCTGTTCCGGCAATCAAGTCTGGCACTCATACCCTTTTTTTCTTTCGTTCAATAGGAAAACGGCATGATTTTAATCAAACTATTGTTGTTTTTTCTTTTTACAGGACACCTGAGTTTCCAAGATTGCTTTGTAACCTCAGGGGTTTGGAATGTGGCTGAGCTTGTCAGAGTTTCACAGAGTAAGTGAAAACAAAAATACCGGAAATATATGAAAGATTTTTGGGGGAAAAAAGAAAAGAATGAAACCAGTAAAATAGTAGAGCACTGATTATTGCCAGATTGTACACATACAGTACGTAGATATCCACCTAAGATGGAATTGCTTCATGTCATCATTAATATTTATCAATTTTTAACTGGCAAATTAAGGGTGTGTTCACACTTTTAGTTTGATATTCTGATTCAGGGCTTTACCAACCATCACTTGGTGCCTCTGGCATTTGTTGACCTTATTATCCAGTGTTTTAGTGCTTTTAGTGCATGGAGGGGCAAGTATTTGGACTCATGGGCCACATTGAGTTAACAAAATTGTATATTTAATACACACACACACTATTTTATGCTTATAATTTTCCTTGAAATTTGTTTAATTTTATCTGTAAAAGTGTTATACTATCAGTTTGTTCTCATGGCCCTTTTTTTCAGGAGTACTTTAAACATCAGACCACATCAAAATATGTCATTTAATTTTGCAGTTTTGTTGTTTTTTTGGGGGGACGCTTTCTGAGTATTTTAACTTTTAACATACAAACTGGCAACATGACTTGCAAATCGGATGTCTTATTATCAAACACCTGGTGGGCCGCATGTGGCCCCCAGGCTGTAGTTTGCCTATCTCTGCTTTAGTGTCTTCAGTTTGCAGGTGGACCGAGACCCATTTCTGGACTGCGGTCACACCTGACCAAACAAACCATTCCAGCAGTTCTTGTTTTAACTGTAATGTGACCAAACATAAGTATGAATGCACCCTAACTCTTAAAATATGTTGCAGTTTCAAAAATATAGTATATAATAAAATATAATATAGTAAAAATATAGTTTCTCCTTCACTAATTCTAAAGCATTAATGTCATAACCGCTGATGTTTTAATGTTTGGTCATTATATTCCTGTCTGTCATCCCTCTCGTTTCCTGTTAGCTCCGGTCGCCACAGCGTCAGGTCCGAACTTCTCATTGGCTGACCTGGACAGCAGTCCCAGCTACTACAACATCAACCAAGTGGCCCTGGGGCGACGCTCCCTCACCTCCCCTCCCTCCACCAGGTACGCGGTCCACCCCGTGAACAGTGAGATGGGTTGACGTGATTTCATCGCCTGATTTAGAAGTCTTCTTCTTCACCCTTTGCCCTTAACCACGTGTCGCTGTTAGATGCTTTAAAATGCCACTTTTCCACTGCAAAGTACCCACTCCTCTCGACACGATGCTAGTGTCTTTCTCTCTCCATTTTTCCATTGGCAAAACCAATTAAAACAAACTCTACAGTTATTCTCCCTCATTGTTGTTGTTTATAAATATGACGACTTCCAACCAATGCGTTCAGTGCCATGTGATATTCATAGATTTTCCATTTGAAATGGAAAGTTAGGCCAAAATGCTACTTTACAGTGGAAAAGCGCTAAGTTGCTCTGTCTTTGTCTTTCTTAAATTCTCTTTTCCTTTCTTCTGGCCTCTTGTCATCCGCCGTCACTTTAGGTCTGAAGTGGAACTGTACGCAAACCTTCCACGGAGGTAGTTAACGAACACAAACAAAAACACACTAACTTATAGCACATGCACAGAAACAACACGCACAAACTTCCGGAGAGCACTTCCTGACTGTGTTTGCTTGGACTTTCTGACATTTCTTTCTGTTTACTAGTCAATCATTTCTGGTTTTAATGCCTTATACTTGTTGGGGTTTTGATCCAACATGTGTTAATATCGCTTCTACTTAGTAACTTACTGTTTTTACTACTGGTTTGCTTCCTAATCAAAGCATTCCCTTCATATCCATACCCACCCCCAGCTCCACCAAGAGGAAGTCATTAGACGACAGTGAGCTGGAGAGCCCCACAGATGATGTTTTCTATCCTGGACGCTCGCCTGCTGCCAGCTCATCCCAATCCAGCGCATGGCCCAATGACATGGATGCAGGTACCACCTTGTTTCCTACAGAGTACCTGTTTTACCTCTTGCCATCACCAGTAGAATCCTAATAGACGCCTCCATCTAACCCCTTGGCTCTTCATTCAAACTAATTCATAATAATAGTAGAATTATATTCTCAACCATGTACTGTCACTGCATCACTACAACCAATGAAAACATGTTTCATTACACTGTCTATCTAATATCGCTTGATTCTCAGAAAATACTTGTTGGACTAGATGCTGGAATGTCTGTATTTAACATATTTTCCCATAATTCAAAGCATACATACTGTATTTATACAGGTGGTCCTCAGGTTCCGCTCAAGTTACGTTCATGTTTTGGTGAAAGTCGGCTAATTCATTCATTTTGTACTGCTTATCCTCACGAGGGTGACAGGGGGTGCTGGAGCCTATCCCAGCTGTCTTTGGCTGGGCGAGAGGCGGGGTACAACCTGGACTGGTGGCCAGCCAATCACAGGGCACATACGTATAGACAAACAACCATTCACACTCACATTCATACCTATGGACAATTTGGAGTCGCTAATTAACCTAGCATGTTTTTGGAATGCATGCACGGGCAGAATATGCAAACTCCAAACAGAGATGGCCGAGAATGGGATTGAACTCAGGTCTCCTAGCTGTCAGGTCTGCGCGCTAACCACTTGACCACTGTGCAGGTGTAAGTCGGATCTTATACCTAAATGAACTCTAAGTCGCTGACATTGTCCACAGAACACACGAGGAACATCATATAAAACAAATATTAAATACAAGAAATAAATGAACCCACAGCAATTCATGTTTGTTACTCTGTTGCGTTTTGGGAGGAGGATGTAGAAGCGGCAGGAGAACAAAAAAAACAATAGACAGCAACAAAACAACAGATCTTTTAACATTGTGATGTATACGCTAGAACTAGTTCTCAAGCCACTTTACAGAAAAACAATGAAGTGTCAAAAAAAACTTATTATGGAAAGCAGGAAGTGAACAAATGTAACAGTTACTGATTGTAAAAGTACCAGTTGGAGGGGTAGGATTTAATAAGCTTTGCTTCTTCCTACTCCTTTTGGACATGTGGAACTGTGAACTGATTATGGGATGCATTCAATTGTAATCTGATGCATGTTCAAATGAAATAAAACCATTACCATTACCAATTAATCAATATGAGTGCATAACCCGAGGACCACCTTAAGAAAATACACTTTAGAATTGAATATTGATTTTGTGTCATTAGTCCCACCTCATCCATCCAACAATCCAGTTACAACGACTGATCTCGACCTAATAACTTATTATGACGTGATAATTTAGCCAATGACGTGTCAGCGATCCATTGCTCGTCACACATCCATGAAATACAATGCTCACTCTTAACTCTTCTTCACTCCCCCAACCCATCTACTGTCTCACTCTCTCTCTGTCTTCCTTTCTCATTGTTAACAATACCCTTCTCCACTTTCAGT
The DNA here is from genome assembly GCF_037039965.1 of Doryrhamphus excisus. Classification (NCBI taxonomy): domain Eukaryota; kingdom Metazoa; phylum Chordata; class Actinopteri; order Syngnathiformes; family Syngnathidae; genus Doryrhamphus; species Doryrhamphus excisus. Next base: position 16,162,368 of record NC_136365.1, read on the forward strand.
GCAGCACCATTTGGCCAGTGTGCAGGAGAGGAAGATAAAACATGAAAACGATGGCGTGCAGTTTCCTTACCATGGTTAGAACAACATTGATTACACTTATGTACTATTTATTAGCATACTCATTTCTCTGTATACAGTATTTATCTATAATTGTATGTTTATGTTTGTATGGTGAGGTGAATGAAAGAAAAGAGACCAAAATAATGCAGTCATTATAATGTCCTTACTGCTGATCAGCCATGTATTTTTTCCCATTTTTCTCTGTAGTTAAGTGGCAGGATTTCCCCGGATTATCCGCTTTAAATTGGACATTCTTTGTCACACATGCACAGCTCACCTAAAATCCCTGGCTTTTTTCTCTCCAAAGTCCTGTCTGCCCTCCCGGTGCCATTTTAACCAACAGATGTCACCACGAAAAAAAAAAAAAAAAACACTGACAACACCAGCAGGCACGCACATGCATAGAAGTTACTCAGTCATGTATAAACAGACCTCCACAGGTTCAGTGTCGTGCTTTCACGCATACACATGCATAATCTGTGCATGCACAGATGCCCGCCAACACCCGCACACTTTACACCCACCACCCCCCCACCCCACCCTCAGTCGGCAGCCATTCACACATTCAAACGCCCGTGCTTACCATGCTCCCCACCCTCGCAGGTGTTCAGGTGCTTGTGTTGTTTCCACTTCTCTGTCCCGCCATCCCTCCCTGGCTTGAAATCCCTCATTAAGACGCTTACCGTCTGTGGATCAGAGGTGTAAAACCCTTCCTCCTGCATCTTTCCGCTTCCCTTCCACCCTCCATCCCAGTCTCCCTTCTGTCTAATTGAAAACATGTACAGCAGGGAAGACTCTGGGGGTGGATGCAGCCAAACGTACTGGTTAAGTTTCTCACTGGAGCCTCAGAGGCTCCTGCTCCACTTAGCTGTAAATGTAATTAAGAGGCTGCTCATCAGAGCCACACCAGAGGTTATTGCCTGCCTTTGCGGACTGTTATGTCTGTGTATCACTCCCTGCTAGCGATGTGAGGAAACACAGACCTTGTAGCCAATTACAGGTGGCCGTCAGGTTCCGTTCCTAGATGGTTTTGGTGTAAGTCACAGCTCATACGTATAGTATAGCTAAACTAAGTCACCCACATGGTAAAGTATAATGACAAATAAAAGCAAAGCACTAGTGACTGTTCTGTAATAACGTTGTCTAGAATGTTGTTCTATAATAACGAATGTTCTAGAATAACTGCTACACTGCTAAGTTATTAACAACATATTCAAAGATAGTAGCCACGTATACATGGACCCAAATATTCCAATTCCATTTGGGTTATTTGCTCAAACGGAAAGAATGTAACCTTTGTATACACCTCATTCCGAAAGAAAAGTGCCAATCCAAATGAATATATAATCGGATTCACAGGGGTGGAATATTCCTTTCCCCAATCCGATTGAGGTATCTTGTACCCGCTCAATCAGAAAGTTGTCAGGGTGTGTTTTTTCCAGCGCATGCTCAGCTGTGACGTAACACGCAGACATCTCTCAGGTTTTGAAAATGGCGGCAAGCAGTCTACTGGACTACAGCGGAAAGTTCGTTTTTGATACAAACTTTAAAAATTTTACGCAGGATCGCATGGGTTTCAAGTTGCTGCTTTAAAAAAGCATAGCAACTGTCCCAACAACCGTGGTAATCACACTCTCGTCCGCCATCTTTGATGAATCACATGATGTTCTTTACGTTTTACTGCACATGCCCCATTGACTATTCCGTTTGATTACAGCGATGCATGTAGACAGGAGATTGGAATATTCCTTTCCATGTATACACTGTTTTTCTGGTACGTCATTCGGAAAGATTCCATTCGGAAAGAGGAAAATCGTCTCATGTAAACGTGGCTACTGTTAGAGATTTGTGATTTCAGAATGTCTGTGAACATAACGTGAGTTCTTACTGTGTGTGTGTGGGCGCAGCAGGAGGAGAACGGCTCCATGCAGATGAGTTGAGTTTGCTGATGTTGTTTTGCCACGTTTGCGGAAGACAAGCCTGTTTTTGCAATAAACCACCCGCTCGTCGTTCTTACAGCATCCGAGTAAAAATTACAAAACGATATTTATCCTTAATGATGGTCGCAACAGCGTGAACCACACGTTGTGTCTTGTTTTCACGGACCAAAATTACATTTTTGATACGCTAAAACTCGGAATGCTGTAAACCGAGTACCACCTACACCTCAAATGGTGGCCCGCTTGGTACTACTACATAGTTGTAATAACTGATAGTATTATATGCCGCTGTGGACGCCTTCTCCACAAAACAGGGCATCTGTAAAGCTGGAGTTACTGATTGTTTTTAAAGGGAACATGCAGCAATAAACATTCATTCATTTTCTACCGCTTATCCTCACGAGGGTCGCAGGAGCCTATCCCAGCTGTCTTTGGGCAAGAGGCGGGGTACACGCCGGACTGTTTGCCAGCCAATCACAGGGCACATATAGACAAACAACCATTCACACTCACATTCATACCTATGGACAATTTGGAGTCGCTAATTAACCTAACATGTTTTTGGAATGTGGGAGAAAACCCATGCATGCATGGGGAGAACATGCAAACTCCACACAGAGATGGCCGAGGGTGGAATCGAACTCGGGTCTTGTAGCTGTGTGGCACCGTGCAGCATAGAGTCGGGCATTTGAGTCCAATTAAAAAAAACTATTTTATGTGTATATTTAACTATAAAAGTTGGGTTAGAACAGCAAACTCCACACAGAGATGGCCGAGGGTGGAATTGAACCCTGGTCTCCTAGCTGTGAGGTCTGCACGCTAACCACTCGGCTGCCGTGCAGCCCTGCTGCAATCAACAGTGAATATTCATTTATCATTCGGGGGTAAATCCATCATCAAAAGTAGTTCAAATGTAGGCCTCGTCTCTATCCAGCGCCTTACCCCAAATACGTATCTGGTACCCTGGCATATAATTACAAACGCAGGTAATTTGATACATTCAAGTAGCCAACTACAAAGATTTTGGCTTTAGTTATTTAAAAAAAAAAGGACAGAGATTAGGGGGTATGGTAAACAAAGGGGGGAAAATTCTACTCAATGTTGGATGGTAGTATGGTGTGTATTCGATTTTCCCAAGCTTCCACCTGCCAAATACTAACTCATCTGGGAATTCCTGTCCAGGTGGGGACAGTGTAAACACACACACTAGGATGCCATGTGTATGAATGGGGGGGGGACCCACCATACACAGACAGGTGTGCCTCGGTGTGTGTCTGCTTTCAGCACCCTTCTTCTTCTCTCAATCACCACTACAACACACATACACACACACACACTACACACATCTATCAGGCACATTCATACACTGTCACATTCAGATACACACCATAGATTTCCACGCACAGACATGCGCCTGCACAGCTGAAGCATGCTCCCAGATGGTGAATGACTGTGTGTATAGCCTTGGGATCCAGGAGGATGCTGGAGACATCTGCTCCACATGGGCACTGAGGGGCGGTAGGCAAAACAACCATGATTTTTTTTGTATTAGCTGCAAATGATTGTTAAATATATCTTAACACCGGGTGGGCTTCTCAGAGATGGACGTAGATACATGGCTTGGAACCTCATAGTTCCCTCGCTGTCCTCGACTTAAGCATCCCACTTTTTTTTTTTTTTCCAGAATTGTATAGTATGTCTGTTAGTGTGTCTGTGTGCTTCAGAGGCGCATCTGGTGGCAGGCCTGTTAGTGCAAAGAGACAGAAGGGTCATCAGGGGAGCGCTTGATTGGTTGCCAGTGGAGTGCCGACGCTTGCCAGGAGAGAAAGAGTGCAGTTGTGGCAGAAGCGCACATGTAAACTAGATTGGCAGACTGCGCCGTCTCTGAAGTGCTGAGACATTTTCTTTTTACATCCTCCTGATGGGAGCGGCAGCGCTTTAAGGGCCCAGATGTCAGTCGTCAGCATGCCCCCCCACCCCCACCCCCCTTGTCTTCCTTTGTTGTCGTCAGCTTCATTGACTGCTAAGCACATACTGTAAATACGGCTTGTCTCCGCTCCTATTCGTACCAACGTGTCATAGCCATCACTGCTGGTGTCAGAAGCGGGATCCACGGTTGCGTTCATGCTCGGAATTTATCTGACAGTATAATACTCCCACAGACTTTTGCTAGGGTTGGTTTGTGGGGGGGGGTGGAAGAAAAAAGAAATATATGTCTACTGAAGACATAAATGGTTCACACATATTCACTCCCACCTGCCTGAGACTTAACTATTTCACACCGGGAGGGAAGGTTTTGCACGCCCCCACACTTAGCATCCACTTTCACACATCTCCAGCTGGAGGAAGAATCGTATTTAATGCTCTGTTTGATGCGGAGGGGTCACAGAAATAGACCACAAAACCGTAGCTTGAAAGAAAAAAAAAAAGTTTCATCACTCACTCGTCAGGAAGATTAGAAGAAGAAATGTCTTATTTTTTTGGTCTATTTTTATGTTGTTGCATGGGCTGCTTATGTGTTCAGTCATTGTGTGTGTGTGTGTGTGTGTGTGAGCGAGTGTGTGCGCGCCAGATAATAACCATATTTAAACATCTTATGACATCCCAATTTCATACGTGTCGTCAGAGCAACGCATCGGAAAACAACAACAACAAAAAAAAACACTGCTGCATTTCTCACAGGTTCTGCTTTGCTCTCTCACTCGCTTTTGCTCCCTCGCATATTTTCATGTCTCCCACGTGCTTCCCGCCTCCCTCCTTCTCCCCTCCCTCTCCTGACTCCTCTGTCGGTTTGCTTGTCTTTCGCACTCAGCAGCTGCCGCGTCCATACTGTACAGTTTGTACTATTTCTGAATGAAGCCCTCTTCTCGTGCAGCCAGCCTTGTGGGCCTCGCGGCGGCCAAACCGCAACTAGCTGACTGTGGCTATAATGGCGGGCCACGTTTTTGGCGTTGGCACCTAAAAAAGACAAGGCGAAACCGAGAGAAACAGAGACGGAGAAAACATACAGTGGCACAGTTAGAGGTTATTATTGCTACAGATGTGCCTTGGCTCTCAAACAAAGACAAGCTTCATATTGGCTTCAGTCATTTTCCCCCGTTTTTTTTTTTTTTTTTTCCTCTTCTTTTGAAGACATGCTCATAATATATTGCCCGGCTCATTACTTCAAAGTGAGGAGCTGGGAATCCTCTTTCTAAATGAGTTATTACAGAAACGGGAATCACAGAGAACTATGATCTTTTTTCATATATTTGTGAATGAGGCAGTCAGGCAGTATTGACTCATCTGATTCAGTTGGAGTGAATCACCCAAAATCTAAGGACTAAGTCCCCATAAATGTAATTAAAAATGATGTGGCATAGTAAAACATAAAGAAATCAATAAGAAACAATTCTTTGATTAAAACCACCTCTCTCTTTTCCACCCTCTCCTCCCCACTTTTTATTTTATTTGATTTTATTTTTTTTTGTTTTATCCCATTTTTTTATTTTTATTTTTATTTATTTTTTGCCAGGACTGTCCTCGCCTGGTTCACTTAAGAAGCCGGGGAAGTTTGATTTCAACGCCCTGACTTCCCAGACGAGGTCCCCCCGCATGGCGTTCACACACCACCCGCTGCCTGTGCTGGCAGGAGTGAGACCAGGTGAGAGCCCCCCCCACCACCACCAAACCACCCCCCCCCCTCATTTTTATAGTCTGAAAAAGAGAGAGAAGGAAAGACAGGTTGCCAAAGTTGGAACCCCAAAAGTGAAGCAAAACAAAAATGAAACTTTTCAGTCTCGCAGTGGCAAGTGCTGAGTTTCACCTGTTCAGTGTTACTGTTATCGTCATGGCTTGGCCTAAGTTTCTCTCTCTTTCAGTCTATCTTCATCCATACATTGTTTTTTTATAACCATCATCGTTGTGCTTGTGTGTTTTAATACTGTCATTGCATGGAACCATTGCTGACTCTGTGCCTTTTGTTTTAATGCTCAAATGATCCCTGAGTTACATGTTTGACTTGTGACTTAGTAATCAATACAGTAGTCTTTCAATTCTCAGACATTAAACTTGATGTACAGTATTGTTATTAAGTCCGAGGGCACCATTAGATCTGTTGTTTTAGAAATATAATGGCTAGAATTTCACTTAGGATGACTGACAGACAGTTCTGTTATAATGATTTCCCATACCACCAATAAATTTGGACCATCACAGACAGAATTTCCATTACCTGTTGAAAATTATCCATAATATTCAGTTTATATGCATATAAAATGCTAATATTCTTGTATTCATGTATTTCAGAGACTCATTCATTCATTTTATTCTACCGCTTATCCTCATGAGGTTCCAGACGAGAGGCGGGGTACACCCCAGACTGGTCGCCAGCCAATCACAGGGCACATATAGACAAACAACCATTCACACTCACAATACATGTGAGGAGGCGTCCTTTTGGAAATAATGATCATTCTGTTGTGGAATGCGTAGAAGAACAACTTAAATTTGAATATGAATTAAGTTGTTTCATTAAAAAATGAGAACAGTGTAATCCCAATAACTACACAGCTTTAGAGCCAGCACGACAATGAGGCAATATAGGCATTTGCCTACAGGGGGCACCAAAAATCTGGGAAAATTCACCTCCAATAGCCATCCATTTTCTACCGCTTATCCTGGCGAGGGTCACGGACATGCTGGAGCCTATCCCAGCTGTCTTCGGGGTACACACTGGACTGGTGGCCAGCCAATCACAGGGCACATATAGACAAACAACCATTCACACTCACATTCATACCTATGGACAATTTGGAGTCGCCAATTAAATTAGCATGTTTTTGGAATGTGGGAGGAAACCGCTTTGAGGCCTGCATGCTAACCACTCAACCGCCGTGCAGCCCATTTCAGACACTAAACCATGTAATGCACCGTGCGTGCACTTCAAAGTTCACAGTCCATCGAATGACTTTTTGTTATCGAATCAGAGTGGTCAATAATACAGTTTTAAATCAGTTTTATACACAACACTACCCATTGGCCTTTGCTCATAAACACATTGTAATCATTAATAATAATAATAATAACAATAATAATAATTTTCCGGAAAACTTTTCTTATTTTCAAATGCAAATATAGCCTCCCTAAAAACGGCATGTTCATGTATATTGGCCAATTATGCAAATTGGAGGATGATGTCATCTAGTACACACATCCAAAGTACACCACCACGACCACAAATAGATGACATTCCTTTGGGAAAGACTGTGCTAACTGTAGCTTCATAGCTCTATTTATTGATGTCAAAGTAACTGATCCTTCACTCAGCACAACTTAGTGGCTGTGTGAGACTTTTACAAAGTACTCTACATGTAGTCTTTTCCAAATGTTCGCTTTTGTCCTTGTTTTTTAGTTTTAACGAGAGCAGATTTTCACTGAACGACATAGATTCCTTCAGTGTGTTTCCAATGACGTCTTTTGATTTAGGCACAAAGGGCAAATTGTCCTCTGGGCATTTTGGTCCAATAGCATATCCGACAAGGTTTCTCAATCTCCACTCCGAGAATTCCCAACGTCCCTCGATTCTGAACTTTGCCAACAAGTCCCTGTAGGCTGGCAGGCTCACTTTTCAAAGGCATAAATACGTCCTCCGCTCTCATTCCATTTGACTCTCAAAGGGATGGTTTGGTCCACGGCCAAACCGCACCTACCACGTAAAGGTCATTTGCACTCAATGCCCTCGCCTGGAAGCGTATTGAATTTTACTCTCAGCTCTCCCTACGGTATATTTAGAAAATATACCAGAGGCCGTGTCTTCAAACCATGACGCTGTGTTGTTAAAAACAACATTGCATTTTTATTGCGTTCCAAATTTGATCATGAGTTCTAGGAACTAGCCATATGTTTGAACAGTTCGCTAAGTGGCTCCGTTGTAATAATGAAGAAGTGTTTTGAGGTTGTCTATTAGTTAGACACACATGTATGCGAAGGACTGTCAATGTTACAATGGCTGCAGTCCAAATGGAATGTCCCTTAGAGGCCTCTAGTTGTATAAAGTGCCTGGAGGAAGACGTGCATACGGGGAAAAGATACTTCTCGTTACCATGGCCCGCCTCAATTGCAATGAAACTGTTCGCTCCTCTTGTGTAAGTTTAGTGTGAGAGTGTGAGTGTTCAGGGGTAAGTGCTGGATTGTTTATGTTCCGTTGTTGGCAGTGGACTGACATGGAGAGCTGCCAGGCAGACTGTTGTCTGATTATGCTTGTCTGGAGGGACCGCCATTGTGGCTGCAATTACACGCACACATAACCAATGCGTGTACATTATAAGGACCCACGATTTAAGTTTAAAGGCAAAAAAAAGTTTGACCAACTCACACTGACGCCCTTTGTGAGTTGCGCCACACACAAGAGACAGTGGTGACAGACAAAATCGCAGATGCTTGTTCGCCAGTCTCCCCCTCACCTAGCAGCTTGCCTCGCTTGTTTGGTGTGCCAAATTGCCAAAGCTGTACAATTGTAGGCGAGGACAGACAGTGGAGCTGAGCAAGTGTGTCTGTGTGTTATGCTTTTTCCTGCACTTTGGGGCCAAAAGCATTTTGCGGAAAAGGGCATCTTTTAGCAACGCGACTCACTGATTGAGTGAGTTTGATGCATTAGCTGACACTTCATGTCAACATGTTTTTCTACATGCGTATGTGTGTGTGTGACAAATGTCTCCGGAAGGTGTTTTGTGGTCATTTCTATCAACTTTCAAATTCCTGAGGAGAACCACACATTGCCCATTGATTACCGTAAATTCCGGACTATAAGCCGCTACTTTTTTCCCAGAAGTCATAAACCCTGTGTTGAGAAAAACAACTTAAATTTGAATATGATTTAAGTTGTTTCATTTAAAAATGAGAACAGTGTAATCCCAATAACTACGCAGCTTTAGAGAAAATTCACCTCCAATATCCATCCATTTTCTACCGCTTATCCTCGCGAAGGTCACAGACATGCTGGAGCCTATCCCAGCTGTCTTCGGGGTACACCCTGGACTGATCGCCAGCCAATCACGGGGCACATATAGACAAACAACCATTCACACTCACATTCATACCTATGGACAATTTGGAGTCGCCAATTAACTTAGCAAGTTTTTGGAATGGGGGAGGAAACCGGAGTACCCGGAGAAAACCCACCCATGCACGGGGAGAATATGCAAAGTCCACACAGAGATGGCCGAGGGTGGAATTGAACTCTCTCTTGAACTCTCCTCGCTTTGAGGCCTGCATGCTAACCACTCGTCCGCCGTGCAGCCCATTTCAGACACTAAACCATGTAATGCACCGTGCATGCACTTCAAAGTTCACAGTCCATTACCGTAAATTCCGGACTATAAGCCGCTACTTTTTTTTCCCAAACTTTCAAGATTAAGACCGGTGGAATATATGCGTCAAGGAAGACTGCAACTTCTTGTCTTGTGCATAAATTAAATTAGCGTGAACATACCCTCATCATGGAAAATGCAAAAAGAAAGGCATATGATGCAGCTTTCAAGCTAAAAGCAATCGAGCTGTCCGATAAAGAAGGAAACAGATCTGCTGCACGTAAACTTGGCATAAACTAATCGATGGTGAGACGCTGGAAACGGCAGCGGGAAGAACTGGAGCAATGTAAAAAAGACGAAAAGAAGACGGCTTACCGTGATTTTTACCAGTATGTTCTTTATACCAGACCTGTTTTACCAGACCTGTTATACTGTGTTGCTAGCGTGTTGTTACCATGTTGCTACCGTTTCACTGCCGCGTCACAGGCACCGTTTGTGAAGAAAGTTATATTATTATTATTAAGTTATATTATTAAAACTTTGAAAACTCTCTCTGTGTACCGTCTTTTTTTGTAAATATGTTTACATGTTTTAATGTGGGCACATGCGGCTTACATACAGGTGCGGCTTGTGTATGTCCAAAATCGGTTTTCCTCAAAAAATGTAGTGGGTGAGGCTTATAATCAGGTGTGCTCTATAGTACGGAAATTACGGTACATTTTACTGACAATCGATAAAAAGTGTGTGTTTGTGTGTAAGGCTGATATACCTTAGTGGTGTGCATGGCAGCAAAGACACACATAGGATAGGATATGTCTGTGGAATAGTGTGAAAAGGTGCCAGTCATGGAGACGGAGCTGTCAGTGCCTGATTTATAAAGTGAGTGGGGGCAGATGTTGCGCAATACTGCAGCTATGGATGGTATACCACAGAACAGAGCAGACAATTATAGGTCTTAGCGGCACAATTATACATAATGGCTGCTGCTTAGTTTAAGTACATGTCATATATGTAACTCGCATGTACTAAATTGTTATATCTAATGTGATGTATGTGTGTTTTATCTCTTGTCCTGTCGCAAAACTCACACTTCTCATTCTCTTCCCCTACTTCCTGGTCACTTCCCCTCTGCAGGAAGCCCCCGTGCCTCAGCCTCAGCCCTGCACTTCCCCTCCTCCTCAATCATCCAGCAGTCCAGCCCTTATTTCACCCACCCTACCATACGCTACCACCACCACCAGGACCCGCTTAAGGAGTTTGTGCAGTTTGTGTGCACCGACAGCACAGGACAGCCGAGCGCACAGGTAAGTGAAGGAGGCAGTGTGTGAGAAGGTTACATAATAAGCAAGAAGGAAAAGAAGTACTGCAAAGGGGGTTAGATACTGCATTGCAGTTGTCATTCGGTCAAGCTAAATAGTATTATGGGTTGGATCAATATAATGTCAAACGCCAGGAGAAACATTTTGGTCATCACAATAATGCAAATCAGTCATACAGTGGAACACGCTTAGGTCTGTCCCGCTTGAACGGACAACCCGTCTATGTGGACCAACTTATCAAACCCCTATAGACTGTTTAAGTTTAAGTCGGCATTGACAGATACATTACATGGTCGAGAACTTTTGTCGAGACCCAAAGGGGTCATTTCTATGAAAAATCTGTCTAAGCCAGGTCCCCAGAATGACTGTTGAGAGTGCGAGCCATCAAGCTAAAAGCCAGAAACTGTCAACTGAATATCCAGCGTGACTCTTAAAGCGCTTCTCCTTCACATCGAGAGGAGTCAGTTGAGGGGGCCTCCCGGACGCCTCCCTGGTGAGGTGTTCCAGGCATGCCCGGCCGGGAAAAGGCCCCGGGGCAGACCCAGGACACGCTGGAGGGATTATGTCTCACAGCTGGCCTGGGAACGCCTTGGTGTCCTCCCGGTGGAGCTGGAGGAGGTGGCCTGGACCCGGATAAGCGGAGGAAAATTGACTCTTAAAGTATCAGGGACTGAGGTTTACCAAGCTGGAAAAGCTAGCATTTGTTATACTCACCCCCCCTCTGTGAACCTCACTCTCACCCGGGTCACGGCACCAATGTAAACCCATCTGGGCCACCCCTGCACACGCCAGGGACTCCAACCAGGGTCTGCAGAATGAGAGTTGAGAGCGCGAGTGAGTCGTTTCAATGTCCGGTGCCACTCTTAAGATGACTTCTGGCAACAACTTCCATAGGTTTAAAACTCCTTTTGTGGTCATTCAGAGGTCGGCAACCTTTCCTATCAAAAGAGCCATTTTACACCCCCCCCCCCCCCCCTGCTCGCTAAAGGAAAATAGACTGAAGCCGCAAGCGAATTGTGAGTCTCCCATGATTTTGATTGACTACCAGATTTAGAAGGAATTTCAGAGGAGAAAAAGCGGAGTACTCTTGATCTTGCTAATATAGAATATAAATGTCCATAAATATCTGTGTAAATTAAATGTAAATTCTGTTTACATTTGTTGACAAACATGTTTACTCTGGCCCCAACAAGTTTGGGTGTTAAATACTTAAGCATTGCGAAGGGAGTCACAGAGCCGTGGGTTGCTGACCCCTGAGTTAGGGTCTGTTTTGATGATGTCGACAACCGCTTCTGTCGATATCAGTTAACCAGTCCAAGGGTTGTTGACATTAGCAGGCCCCATGTTTCTTTACAACATGACATTGCCAACTATGACCTGCCATGCATGTTACAGCGTTTTTGGGTTGTTTTTGCAGATGTTTTAGGGGCTTTGCTATGACAACTTTGTGAAACCTTCAAGAAAAACACAAAGAAATCAACTTATGTTTAAGAAAAATACATACTGGTTGTATTGCAAGAGGGGGATAAAAGCAGGACAAAGGTGTTTTTTTTCTTCATTTCAAGCCGGATGCCAAACCTGGTGTTGTGGTCAAAGCCACTTTGACCCAACAGTGTCATGGGAGGATGCAATAAATGTAGCTCATGCAGGGGGGGGGGGGCTCAGGCTGAGTTAGCAGCAAAACCGCAGTGGGTCAGATTTAACTTTGTTTAGCAGAGCTCCATAAACGGCCATGGAAACACTGAAAATTACAGTCGCATTCCAGCTGTCGCTCTATGTGATGCGGCTCTGCTGTGAACAATGAGACTAAATCACTTGCAGGGAACATCGTATTTTATGCACAATACAGGGTGGAGGATCAAGATTAAGTCCCAAAGCACCTATGTTTTATTTTCAGTGTCCTCACATGACCTGGTTCAGCGTGCTCTAGCCTTTGCAGGATGCTTTTAGTTTGCTTAGAAGGATGGTGTTTGATTCTGTACACCATTACTGTAAACTTGGCCTTCATGTTTGAGTCTTTGCTTGATGTCGTAGGCCCAATACATGGCACCTTCAAATGAATATTCATTACTCGTTATGCATTAGACACTCCCACACTGTAATGTGCGCATATTTTACATGACTCACTGATGAAATGGGAACATTGTACAATAATCTCCTAAGCAGACAACACAGTACATTTAGCACCATTTATTCTTATGTATTTCATTCTTTTTGACCAGTCTGATCACTGTTAGGTTTGTGTGTGTGTGTGTGTGTGTGTGTTGGTAGTGTACACGGTCCTTCTTGTGTGCATGTTGTCGCCCTCTATGGGTAACTGGGTAAGTGTTGGATGTCACTCTTTTCCGTCTGTGATCTCGGGGGGTGTGTGTGTCCCGCTCACCCTGTCTATATGGTCCGTCTGCAGCCTAATGGAGGCGGCCAGAGCAAAATGCCGGGCTCCTTCCTGTTGCCCCCGCCACCCCCAGTGGCACGCCCTGTGCCCCTCCCCATGCCCGACTCTAAAACCATCAGCACGCCCACCGACGGTGGACTCAGCTCACCCGCATCTCCGTGTAAGTCACTCCCACTCCCCCTCCACAAACCCCTATTAATGCCCCAGCCTCCCCACAGAATTATCATAGAAGCCAGTCCAAAATAAATTCTCCCAAAGGGCAGCTTAATTCACGTTATTTTACCTGACTGGGTGTGTTAGCTTCATTATGCACATAGGAGTCGCAGGTTTTATGTGCCGAGACAATTATGATGGCTACTAGGGGTGTAAGAAAATATTGTTTCGGCGATATATCGCGATACTTCGTTCCATGATACTGTATCGATATTAAAAAGTACGATATCAATATTTTTTGGCATTTATCATAGACTGTATATGGTATTTATTCAAGTGCAGACACTGATTTTAATTTAAACCTCCGATCGTTAGGTGGCAGCACTTACGTAATCAATTAGGCAAGAACGTTGAACGAGATTCACAAGTGAAACGTCCTTACACATAAACACAGTTCAACATGGCCGAATGCGAGCACATAACAGCGGCCCCTGCGGCGTACAAGGCTGAAGTGTGGACACATTTTGGATTTCTACACAAAGTAGGGTTTGCAAAAATTGACAAATTGTCGTGCCTGAATAAAGTATTCGGGAAACACAACAAATCTGCGAGTCCACTTAGCGAGACACCATGAGGACCTGCCGCTAGCAAGCAATGCGAAGGTCCTTTTGTATACTACAAAATACATTGTCATATTGCAGGTATTTTGTTTTTCCAAATTGATATCACTATTGTGTTAAATAATGGTTAAAATAAAGCATCCTAAAAGGACTTTTTTACTGATGTTAGTTACTTTGTTCCACAAAAATACTGTTCTGATGGTGGATAAGTCAGGGACTGTATACTCTGCATTTTTTCACAGTTAATAGAATGTGAACATTTGAGCAGGATCTTGAGACATAATTTAATTTATTTGTTTTTTATGTTTTTTTTGTAAATTTAAAGCTGGACCTTAAAGCTTTATTTATCCAAATGCTACACTTTTTACAGAGGAAAGTTTGTAAACATACTGTTCTAATCGAATACAAATGTGTTTAGTCAGTGCATATTGCTGGTGTAATTCAGTTTTTCCAGGAAATAATCTTTAACTACAAGAAAAACAAAAAAAATATCGCCTTGTTAACAGTATCGTGATATATCGTATCGTGAACTGAGTATCGTGATACGTATCGTATCGATTCTTGCCAATACACACCCCTAATGGCTACTCCTGTCGTTTTTCCTAATGCGGCCAAAAGCTACCCATCTGCAATCCCCATCAGCAGCCCCTGGAGCTACACCACTTGTTGGACTGTACTGGACTATAGTAGAAGGTCCAAAGCTGTTAGGGCAGATGCCACGCCTTTGCCGTAGCAGAGATCCTCTCTCCATCACTTCTGTATCCCTTTCTCTCACTCTGAGCTTCAGTTTTCTTTTTCTCTGCACATGTCTTTGCGTCCATTCCTATCCTTTTTTCTAGCTTCTCTTGCTCTCTAGTGTCGGGCTTCATGCTAGCACCGCAAGAGGCAGTGTGGTCTTCCCCCCTCTTCTTGTTGGGTTTGTTGAGGGGGTGGGGGGTGGTTAGAAGGGCAAGCAGAGCTGGGCCCCTGTGCACGTGCTTCTGTAGCCTTTGATCAACGCAGGCCCTGCATGTCTGCCTAACAGAGGCAATACCGCCCATTTCTCTCATTTCTTTTGTTTGTTTTTTTTGCTTTCTTTTTTCTTGATTTGATATATTCTCAGTTCTTTGTTTCCTTTTTTCCTCTTTTTTTCTTTTCAGGGGAACAAAATTAGGGCGGTTGGCGTGGACTCCAAAAAAAAAAAAAAAAAACATAAAAAGAAAAACTTACATGCCCCAATTATTTCTCACACCCAATTCCCTTGTCACTTGCACACAAATCTCACAATAATTAAGACAAAGCAACATGAAAAAATTCAGAATTTGTCAAGAATTAATAGTCACTGGGGGAGCAGGGGAGAGGAGTGTTTAACAGGGCGCGTTGAGGTGTCGGTTGGTTGCACCCACACAGGTGCAGTGGAAGAGTCGGGCCATGGGAGAGGCACACCAAGAGGGGGCGCTGGATGGAGCAACTGGGGGCACCTTCTCCTCCTTTTTGTTTTGACTTTCTCTCCTCCTGTCCTGTCGTCCTCTCTCTCCCCACACACACACACACACACACACACACACCCCTTTCCACGTGTCACTTCATTTTACTATTTATTTATATGAATATATAAATAAATATCATGTCCCCCTTTCTTCTCATTCCAGTGGCTGTTATCACTTTTTATTTTTCCCTTCATCTCCAGTTATTAATGATATTGTAATTGCAGTTGTGAACACACGCAAACATTCTTAAATCCCTGTCATTGTTATCCTCACACCCTGCACCCACCCACCCGCCCACCCATCACAACCTCAGTCAAGTCAGGGACAAGTTCCACGCTGGAGTCCAGTGAACACAACTGCCCTAAATTTGATCCTGTGACACCCCCGCCTGGTGTCACATGCTCCTAAAAGTAAACAGAACATCATTGCCACCGGTGAAGAATCCGCTTCCTCTACTGGTCAACCTATGATTATGTCGACAGTGGGTCCTCAGTGGTTTTGTATGATTACGGGCCAGGGGCTGCTGAGGATCATCAGTGACTTATTTGAAATAGCTTCCTCATGTTAGCACCATTCATTACAGACTGTACATCCCCTGTGGAACCGCAGATTACATGGCTAAGTGAAGGGAAATAACAATTAAGTCGCCCGCAACACGAACAAATCAGCCATATGACTAAGAGAGCATCAGTATCACCGGCCCTTTACTGTCTTTTCCCAATAGCTTCTTTGACAGTGATCTATTGCCCTGCACTGAAAAATATAAATATATATAACTCATGATGATGAGAGCATCAAACTCTAGTATGAGCTTGGTGTGTATGCATGTGTATAAAAGCATGTACACACTTGTTTCTCTCTGTTTGTAGCATACTCCACGCCAGGCTCCACAGCTCCCAACCGGTTTGTCGGCATCGGAACACGGGACAACTTTCTGAATATCCCCCAGCAGACTCAGGTACCCTGCCAGCCTCCCTTCATCGAACTAACAACCCACCCGCCCATCTCTTTATCGCCTCCGCCTCTGTTTTCTGTGTCACCTCATCACTCGCTGCAAGCATGCACACCGTGACACTGAGTCGATGGTACTTCAATGTCTACAGGAAGGTTTATTTAAGGGGACAATATTTACATTAATATGTATTTATTTGATATCAGATCATTAGCTGTGCCACAATTCAGGGACTATTTTTTTTTTACAAAGTAATACATAAGCAGATAATATTGTATTTTCTGGACTATAAGTCGCACAAGGCCAAAAATGCATAATTAGGTCGAAAAAAAACATACATAAGTCGCACTGGAGTATAAGTCGCATTTTTTTGGGGTAGTTTATTTTCCAAACTACTTGACCAAAACAGACATTACGTCATCTTTGAAGGCAAGTTCTAACAATAAAAGAATAGAGAACAGGCTGAATAGGTGTAAGATATGCTAACATAATGGTTATTCAGCTACACAAAAAATAAACATAAACAGAAAAGATGTCCAGTGTTATGTAACATAACAAACAGTTTTAATTACAGTAACATTTATGTTCTGTCATTCTCAATTCTCTTTGGAAACTAACGTCTACAGTTTAAATATTGAATTGTTACGGAATAGGAGATATCAGTGAAAAAGTCTATAGTGCCCTCTTGTGGCTGTCTGTGAAATTATATATATATTTTTTCATTTATAAGTCGCTCTGGCGTATAAGTCGCAGGAACAGCCAACCTATGAAAAAAAGTGCGGACTTATAGTCCGGATAATACGGTATATTGGCGGACTGGCAGAGTAACACAAAGTCGTTGTTAGCTATTTAACTAAGTTTATCTCCATTATGACTCCCAAAGGCAGCGGCAGCGCATAAAAGTGAAAGTCATAAGAAATCGACATGCCCTGTCCAAGCTTTTGAAACGCGGCGACCATCATAACTGATGAAGAAGGTATTCTCGAACATGAGAAAGTGTAGCCGGTCTGGACTGGCACTGGCTGAAATTGAACTCTGTGTTCTTTTGGTAAATAGATGAGGTGGGAGGCTGCAATTTCTTCGTGAAACGTGTAACATATTCATATTTTATATGTAATTAACAATCGCTGCCACCGACTAGCATACCTCGTCCTCAGCGGTCCAAAAATGCGACTGAAGAGGAGCGCGCCAGAAAGGCAGGAAGTGACATCACACAGTGTCAAAGTTTACACAACAAAAATAAATGCAAATAAAATAATTTTTTCGCATTAAAGCGACAAATACATACAAATAAATAAAATTCGGTTACAAAAGCATCTGCTCCTCAGAAATGGATCATGATAACAGCATAAGCAGTATAGTGGACTCATTATTGAGACCCCCCCTTCCCAGTCTGTTATTCCTTGACAACCACAGGGATAAAAGTAAGATTTTTTTATGATATCTCTGTAATGTGTTCTTTAAGTGACATCAAACTCGACTCACAGTTTAGGAACTGGAGCAGCCTACTTCAACGCAACCTTTTTTCCCCCATTTTTTTGGGACGATGCACCGCTACTTATTTTTGCTGGCCTGAATTGGGACACAGCTAATGTTGTGCACAACCGTGAGCTTTCAAGTGAATCACACTGCAAGTCACCTTGAAGATGGCTGCCTGCATGCTTGGCTGTTTTTAATTAGGCTGAAATCTGTGTGATCTAGTTCAAAGTTGTCAAAGTTCTTGTCGGTCGACCTTTCTTCGGTTTCTACTTTTGGTGCCATGTGTTCACAACACTTTTGTCGCCCAAAACGATCTTACGAGTTCAGACACGGTGCTTGTTTTGCATTGACATCATAGCTTTTCCACATCCAAGCCATTGCCGTGAAATACCCGCTGGGGGATATTCTAATGAGCTAGGAATTGGTCATCGCCCACCTACATTGATTCATGTTGTGCATGTATGAAGGCCTTAAGTTTCAGTACTGGTTTACAGTTTCTGTTCCACAGTAGTTTCCCCACAGTGAATGTAAACAGCGCCAGTTAGTTTGAGCTTCAGGAGTGTTGATTTATCTCCACAAGGCCCCACAGTGTGTATTAGTGCAGCGTGTGAGGCCACCAGTGTACTACATTGTGGTTTTCGCCTTGGCTGCGCTCTGCCGCTGGGCTGCAGTGTCTTGGGCCTCCTCCATCACCAACACAACTTTTCTCATTAGGGGCTAACCACACCTGCCTGCAGCCAACTGGGCTCCGCTATGCTCCCTCCACACACATGGAAGCAATCAGCAACCCCGCAAGCTCCGCTCTGCTGCCACAGCACGCCCTCCCTCACTTTCCCCTCCTGCTGCTCCCTCCTGTATTTTCAGGCTCCCCCACCTGCACCTCTCGTACACAGATGTAGCCCTGGCACAGAGGGGACATTCAAACGTCGTCCAAATGTGTCTGAGCATGCATGGAACACACGCATGAACATGTAACGCCGTGCCAAAAGTCTCGCTCCTCGTTTCTACCCCCACTGACAACAGCTTGCATCTGTTCTAGAGCGCTTATTACCGCTTGAAATCGCTTATCAAATATTCTGCACTGGTGAATTTAAAGCATATTTCACAGTAACCTGAGTGTTGGCCTCCGAGGCCAATCAAGAGCGTGAGAGAGACTTAACAAGGGAATCCTGCACACAGTTGCAATGGTCGAACTGCTGCGGAGAGAAAAAGTGGTCTGAGGAGCTCTCTGGTGGCGAGACAAGAGTAGTGCAGCTGAGGGAATATTCAGAGGAGAGAAGGCTGTCCAAAAGAGAGAGGGACGGAGCACTAGCAAGAGAAAAAGCAGCGAGGGAGTTAGTTGAAGCTCACTGCACTCCACAGTCATGTCCTGGCTGTCTGGTTGCTCTGGCAACCAGACATGATGTCATGGGCTGTTGGACTTGGATGAACACGGGGAGGGGGTCACTTTCCACTGCCAAGGATTACACTGGGAGGGGAGAGGAAGATAGTAGGGGGTTAATGGAAGTTGAAACCAGGAGGAGGAATTGTCTACAAACAGCAAAGAATCATGGGAAGGTAAAAGTACGGTTGGGGAAACTTTTGAGAGGTTTACACAAAGTGGGACAACATGGCTTAGTGATTTGCTGCACTTCCCAGGTCGAGGCCTACGGAATGTTAGCAGACGCCAGAGCAGCTCAGCCTGTGCCAAAAGTGGAGTCTTCGCCCCAGCACTGTGCAGTAGCACACGGGCATCAGACCTTTCTTATCAGAAGTTTTCAGAACTGCTGCCCTGCTATTTATAGCCGCTAAACAACACGTGTTTTTAATGAGAAAAAGAGTCGTTTCTCTTAAAACAGCAAGGGGTAATGTTGACATTTCTAGTTTGTAGCACTGCTGAGCTCAGCAAATATTCAAAACAGGGCTAGGAAATCATGCAGCACCACCGAGTAGTTGAAGAAAAAAATCCCAACAGAAAATATGGACATATAACAATGTGTGGACATTCCATACCCAGAGCAAGAGACAAAAATTAAATGATGTTATTTTTCATGGTGGAAATAACAAGATTAACATGTGTCATGTGAACTTTCTGACCTATAAATGTTTTTACAATGTTCTATTCTCCTGTTAAATGAGGTTTGCACATTGGAAGTGAACCCTGAAAGAGGTTTGGGATGGATCTCTACGCTTGGTTTTACAAGTTTTTTCGAACACGGAGTTCTACTGATGTCAATGCAATCCACACTTCCTTTATATGAGCTGCAGATTGCCTGCACTCAGTAAACACGGATCTACAAATCAGGAAGTCCTCAGGAGCGCGCGGGAGTGGGCGTACCTCGAGGAAGGCCACAGTTGAAGTAAATTAAACAGACCATTTGGGTCGGAAGCAGGAAGTCCATGGAAACACTTTAGAAAGAGGTGCAGAATCTGGAAGGTCTAGAACAGGGGTCTCAAACTCAATATACCTGGGGACCACTGGAGCTAGGGTCCGCATCAGATTAAAAAAAAACAAAAAAAAAAACGCATTTATTAAAAACATAAAATTATTAAAAACATAAAAAATTCTACACTTTTTCAGTGCTTTGGTTCCGGTTTTCCACAAGAAAAGCTCTGATAAAACATTCCACTGTTCTGAAATATCTTAATTTTTATTTACTACACAAAATAAGATGAAAAAAGAAATAAATCAAAATAAAGGAAAAAATCAATCAGTAATAAATAAATAAAATAATAATAAATAAATAAAATAATAGTTAACAATAATGAATAAAATAATAATAATAAAAGCAAATAAAAAAACTTAAGAAACCACAGTTGGTGGGTAGAGAAATTATTTTTTTCAGATTCAAATTAACAGTATTAACAGTTATTTAACCTTTAAGATATGCCTTTATTCGTCCCTCAGTGGAGAAATTTGTACTTTGACAACAACATTAATCAAACGTAACCATTTTACCCAATTAGCAAGTTAGCATCCTTACATCTGGGAGCAGCATCGTAACTTGCAAAATTGTCAATTGTATCCGGTGTGCACACAGCTTTAAGCTGTCATTTCTGGGTACATGATCCCATACAGCATCCATATCAAACTCATGGGGGGCGCAAGTTTGAGACACCTGGTCTAGAAAGTTTTCTGTGCGGGTTATATTATGTAGCTGCTCTATAGGAGTCCACGGCTCAATACAAAGCGCAGAAAATTAGCATAATATGCATAAAAATTGGGGTTGCCTTAACAATTAAACACAGCTCACTTTGTCGTGTACGGTCTGGACGATATTGGCTAAAAAATAATTGACATCACTTAATATCTGTATTGTTGATACTTCCTTTCATGTTTATTTCATGCAGCGTTCATGTGTGACGTGGTGAATGAGCCCAGTTTAGAATGTCACTTATTGTATTAGCCTGGGGTTCCATACTTTGTTCTTCCAGATGTTTGTGCCACATAGAAATGTGCAGCTTTTTACTTTGGATTGTTATCAACATTATTTAATTTGATTCTTATTTGTGATTTCATTAAAACTAACTCGTCTGACTTAGTAGGAGAACATGCAATTTTAGCCCAGGTCCATTTCTGGTTTTGTATTCATCATAATTCTTCTGTTTGCCATCAGTGTTATGTTTATGTGGTCGCGTCAAAAAACAAACAAATCCAAATAAAAGGGAAATTGGTGGGATGACTCTACAGAGGTTTACTGAAAACAACTTTTTTTGAGTAACTTTTGAGGCATAATATTTGGGAAAAGGTAGGTTTAAGCTCTGACAGGTGTGTAAGGTTACTATGACACTTGATACAGTGTGCTTTGAATAGAACCGCTGCGGGTTTAATTCCTACCAGTAAAGCAAGTCATCACTAAAAGTGTTTACCTTCTCTCTTCCACAGTCCTGGTTCCTCTGACAAGGTCTCGACGAATCAACAGCTAAAACCGTGTCATGACAATTGGAAAAAAAAAGCATCACGTCACTGCTGATCAAGAGCAGACTGCTGACACTAAAATGTTCCCCCTCGCCAACGCTATCCAGTACGACTACAGAACCCGAAAGGTCCCACGCCACCTTACCTGGCCCCCTGATCCAACCCAATTTGAACTGGAACGTCCGTGTGTTGTGTGTGTGTGTGCGTGTGTGTTTGCGTGTATGTGTGTGTCCTGACCACCCCACCCCCGAAAAGGCTGGAGGCCTCAACGAAATGGAATGGACAGACTGGGAATTCCAGGAGGAAGATGAGGAACTGTTGCACGCACACCAGGAAACGTTGGAAAAGAAACACAAATACGCCAACCTGGCAATTGACCAATTTTTACATTTGTTGTTGTTTTTTTTTTAATCTTTTGTTACTTTTGATCCTTTTGTTGTCTCCACCGTGAAACTCCATGCATTGGCTGGGACATCCAAAAACAAAAAATAGTATGAAAAAAAACAGCAAGGTCAGATGATCGCCACCCAAATTGCGCCACCAGGTAGCCAGGTGACATCTACCTGACAATCCCTCCCCCCTCGCCACCACCAGAACCGCAGCCGCAACCCTGTATGCCGCACTCGTGCACCTCATTCGCTCAGCCCTCACGACTCATTGATTTCCGATTGGCCAATCATAGTGACGCCATCAGATGGTGTGACAAATATGCACTAAGTGGCTGGTCTTTTGTTTACCTGTCCAAGTATCAGGGCACTTTGCTGCGGGGGAGGAGAAGAAGTGTGAGCCAGTTTGAAAGAGTTGAAAACACTAAAAAGGCTGCATGTGATCTTTCATCCCCTCACCTATGCACTATTCATTCTCCTTAAGGATGAACAAAATTGCACATGACAGCCACAAGAGCGATGAGAGGAGGCAAAGTGGAGCGTCACTTTACAGAGGTGTGGCTGCGTTCGTGGTCATTTAATCCTTCACGTGCACCACACACATACACACACACACACACACACACATACACACACACACACACACATACACACACATTTACGCATCACCATTTCCCCCCAAATGAGTCAACATTCAGAATTAGGGATGGGCATAGTGATTGATGAATTGATGATTGATTGTCCATTGATTGACGTTAAGACGGAGTACGCTAGTTTCAACTAAGCAACAAGAACATGTTGAGCTATATTTTCCCATTCTACTCAATCCTGCTTTGAAACAGGAGTTCAGAACATGCGGGGAGAGAGAGAGATTCGCTCACCCAGTGCTCACCCCCCTTGAGGTGGTGATGATGTGACGCGTCTTTATTCATTCTTATACAGTGTTTTATACAAATAAATATGGAATTAATAATTAAATATTAATTAGGGAGGGTGTGAAAAATTTTTGTCCCCCCTCCCATGACGGAAAATAATTGAAAACAACTGTTCTAACCCAACTTTTATAGTTAAATATACACATAAAATAGTTTTTTTTAATTGGACTCAAATGCCCGTCTCTATGCTGCACGGTGCCACACAGCTAGAAGACCCGAGTTCGATTCCACCCCCGGCCATCTCTGTGTGGAGTTTGCATGTTCTCCCTGTGCATGCATGGGTTTTCTCCGGGTACTCCGGTTTCCTCCCACATTCCAAAAACATGCTAGGTTAATTGGTGACTCCAAATTGTCCATAGGTATGAATGTGAGTGTGAATGGTTGTTTGTTTATATGTGCCCTGTGATTGGCTGGCGACCAGTCCAGGGTGTACCCCGCCTCTCGCCCGAAGACAGCTGGGATAGGCTCCAGCACCCCCGCGACCCTTGTGATAATAAGCAGTAGGAAATGAATGAATGAATGAATGCCCGTCTCTATTCTGAATGTTTTACAGGAAGTCACACATACACACAGCACAAGCTTCATATTATTAGCTTTCATTTAGCTTGTAGGGTTTTTTTCCTTGTGATCTCATTTATTGACAGATTTGGTTTTTGGTTTTGTTCCACTTGGATTGTTTTTGCATGTCATAACACCTTCCACCGTAGTTTATATAGAACGCTTTCAGACCACGCCCTGGACGTCAACAAAACAGTGCAAACCTCTTGAATCTCTCGCGTACGGACAAGCACGGTAGCAAGAGCTCATCACACACAAAACTGCGTTGCTTCACTCTATAATCCCTTAGCCCAGTCCAATGAACACACACACACACACAAACAAGCAGCTGTCAAATTATAACTTTGTTATCCAAAATGGTTAATCATTCACTTAATTTGACTTTTTTTTAAATAAATACATGTAAATGTTCATATTGAAATTTTGATGACATGACAATATCCAACACAAAAAAAGCCAACCTCAAAAAATAACTGGACTGCCTTGGTTCTGTTTTTTGCAGGGATAGTAAAAGACTAGTAACATTAGCTCTATGGACTAAAACATATATCAAAACTATAACAATAACATGAAAGTGCCTCTGTATTCCCTTCATGCAATTAGTATCAAACGTCAGGTTCTTTTCCTCTGCGTGGGAGTTCAAGCAGGATGCAAAATTGGTCTAGACCAGGGTTTCGCAAACCATGCAGGCATCTGTTCATGGAAGCTGGAGCCTATCCCAGCTGATCCACACAATTCACATCAGTTGTATGCATCATGTAGGATTGGGAATCCCTAGCCTGGTCTTTATAGAGCACTGCAAACTTTTTTTTTTGTAAAGACAGAGAAAGAGAGAGAGATCTTATACATATATATTTATGCTATATGCTCTTTTTACTTTTATTTTTTTGCTAAATGAGCTGCTTGGCAGTCTAGTTATTTTCTGATCCATCCCTTCCCCAGTCAGTAACAAATCAAACACACACACTTACACACATATGAGCAGCATCGCAACATTCTAGTACTTTTAGGTGAACATGTCGACAAATTTGAACTGTAGGATTGAAGAAGAAGAAAAAGTGTTTTTTTTTTTTTTGATGGAAAGTATTATTATTGAAAACTATGTGTCGATTGAGCCACGTGCAATGCATTGGGTAGATCATTGTGTTTGTCTGTTAGAGATTTTTAAGAAAGCTACGAGAAAAGAGAAAAAAAAATGTATTTGTCTCAAGTCCACAAGCTCCGGGACTCTAAACTTAGAGGGCCATGAAAAAAAAAATCCTAGTCTTTGTAAGTTGGGGGTATTGTTTTTATTTCCTTTGTCTCTTTATTTTTTAATGTTTCTGTGTAATCATTTGTTTATAAAAAAATATTAATAATAATGTGGGAGGGCTGAAGGAAAACAAACGACACAACTTCTCTATCATCAAGTGGAAAGCGGTGCTCCTATTATAAACAAATGGTAATGAACAAAAAAATAGCAGCATTACTCCTCGCTATCTCTCTCTTTCTCTTTCTTCCTATTTGTATTCTTCTATTGAGTGGGACGGGGAGGGGGGGGATGGCAAGACAGCAAAGTAGCGCCAGAAAACTTCACCCCAGCACTGCCTGAAACTCACCAGCACAGCGATAAAAACCAACACAAACCCTCCCAGGCCCAAATACTCTGAAACGGAACCCGAGACTTGTCAAACAGGTAGCCATGTGAGCCTACCCCCTCCCCCCCTCGTCGCCCCCTTCTGTCCCCTCTGTAAATGACTCTTCTAGTGCTTGTGCTGTAGTGTATAGTTCCCCAGCAGTTAAAAAGTTGTCCCTTAAAAGTGCCTTTTGTTCACAAAACTCCATTTTGTATTTTTTTTTTTTACGTTCTCAGGTTGTGCACGAGAGCCTCTGCTGTTGCACTCATGCACAACTCCCCCTTTGCAAATGAACCATAGTTCCTCCCGTATATCCTCTCTTCCTTTTCTTATCTATATGCTTTTATCTACATATAGATATAAAAGGTGTGAATTTATAGATTTTTCTTTTTTTTTTTTGGTAAAGGCAAAAAAATGTGTTATTGTTCCGCTGTTGCTTTTTTTTTCCTTCCTTACCCTCTGTCTCCACTGTCTGTTTTCTCTTCGACACTGGAGTAGTCTGTAACTGTGTGTCCGTCACTCTCGCTCGCTCGCTCTCTCTACAAAAAAAAAGAAAAAAAATATTACTGAGAAAGTTGTTTTGTCTTGAGCAGAATGCAGTTAGCTCACATGTTATTCTTGTCTGTATGCTTCACATTGTATCGCCCATACCCATCACTTCTGCTTCTCCATTCAACAGCTAATGTAAGTGAACAAATGACGCTGACGGGCTTTTGGGGGTGTCCTTGTGGTGGTGGGGGGTGGGGGGTTAAAGAAGGGACGAGCGGGATCAGGAGTTTATTTTTTTTGTTTGGTTTTTGCGTTGGGATAGAGAGAGCTGATGAACTGATTCAGGATGTTGGAAAAGGGGCTGCTCGGACTACAGTTTGAGAGTTTGCTCTTTTGTTTTGGCTATTTATTGTTTGGCTTTGTTTTACTTCCCCCGCCCTTTTTTTTTGTTCCCTTTATAATTTGGATTTTTTTTTAATATTTGTTATCAGGGTATGCTGTGTTTAAAGGAAGCCTTGGACTTAAAATGAAAGCTACAAGCACCTTATTATACCGGACTTATCCTGCATGAGGTTGAAGGGAAGGGTTACATTTTCACCATGTTTTCCCTTCCAATGAGTATTACAGTATTGACACAGTAACACTCTCAGCAGTATTAGCTACTTACACCGCACCAAGCAGACGCACCAGAGGTCATAACAAGCCCCTTCTGACCACCTCATGCTGGACAGCTCCAGGTCTTTGTTGCTCTTGTTTGTTCTTCAGCGTGTATGGTTACCGGTGTACTAGGCCTCCCCACCCTCCACCCCCCTTTCCCCGGCCCCAGCAGCACCCTTGGCCACCCCCACTTCCTCCCAGCTCCTCTATGCCTCTTATCGACGCCCTCAGTGCATCACCACTTCTTTGTGAGAACACCCCCAGAGCTCTAGGTGAAATGCATGTGTTAATTACAGTTTCTTTTCCATAAGAAGAAAAACAGTTTGAGAAGAGCAGCACCTGATTGAATAAAAAGGATGTTCTTGACTGTACCGGCCTGCTGTCACATGATCTTATTTCTAGGACTGCAGTACACACCTCAACAGATTTATAGTATCTCACTAAAGTGAGTACAGCCCTCATATTTCTGCAATCATTTTTATTACAGTACAATAGTTCCCTGCATATTTTTATCTATATCTAATTCACCATAAATCGGTAATCATTTATAATTACATGGTAACACTTAAATGTATGGCATATGGGTACCACTGTTAAAAATAGTCCACAATTTTAACGTGTTTATGTCTTTCTGCCTTACCAATAATGGTTTGTCGTCAAGTCAAGGACTTAAATTTTCCATTTTGTTATGGAATATTTACACACGGTAGAACCTCTGTTAGTGTAAGTAAACTTTATCCCATTCATTCGTCATTTATATCACTATGGAATAGTTTTATGAGCTCTACATTCTTCTCCCATTCAGACAAATGCTACAAAACACATTTGGGTCCCCTAATGAGGTAACTGTGCGGTATTATATTTCTGTCTCCCAGAGGGGGCATTTATATTTATACGTACGTTTCTTAAGTACACCCATCTGAGAACAAGTATGCTAGCTTCTGGAGTTGGAT
Organism: Doryrhamphus excisus; assembly: GCF_037039965.1. Taxonomy (NCBI): domain Eukaryota; kingdom Metazoa; phylum Chordata; class Actinopteri; order Syngnathiformes; family Syngnathidae; genus Doryrhamphus; species Doryrhamphus excisus. The sequence goes on from NC_136365.1 coordinate 16,189,536, forward strand.
GGTTCTTGTCTTTCCCTCTTAAACGATACTTCCGGTTCAGGCACCTTCAAAATAAAAGTGATAGTATTATTTCTAATTCGGGTACTCTGAATTCGCTATGAGACGCACCGCATAAAATATGGTATACATACATTTGTAAAGAATTCATTGCTCACTTTTAATTTTATTCGACACCTGCGATTCTGAAAGTCCCAAATTCTTCTGTATAATTTAATGATATTTATTATTCTTTAAGTTAAGTGGATTTATAGTCAAGAATTACTGTGTATAGAAGCTGCAGGTTGCAAAAAATGCAATCTTTAGAAGCGAGGGGAGGCTACTTATTCTCATGCGGAAATAGCTCAAACTCCCAGACGACTACTTCCGTTCTACATTTTGTAAACAGAAGAATCGGGACAGAAAAACAAGTTGGTTGATCGGTTTCAGTTTGTGCCACTAGCTATGTATTTGTTTCATGATTATTCACATTAACGACGCGGAAGGTGTAGTCGGTCAAGACCGTGGTTCTTCTTTACCTCCTCGGAAAGAAAGACGACAAAGAAAAAAGCTAGCTAGCAGGAGGAGCGTCCTTCTTCATGCTGCTTCTACTTCAATGGGGAACTGTCTGTTTTCACAAGGAGCAGATGATCTGTCGCTGCTGAACGAGTCTGAGGGGGGCAGCCTGCCCGGAGAACCACCGCCGCCCTACCAGGTAAACAATTTGACCTCCTGGTATTTACACCCAGTGGTCACAACATTGGCTACACAATGTGGCTGCTGCTATGTAAAGTAAACTTGGTACTGGTCCTATATCACATTAATTAACAGTACAGCAACAATAATAAGTAGTTAAATTAATATGACAACTCCAATAATTAACATATTGTTAAATGAATACATCATTGTTTCCAGGCGCGCCCTCAACCTTTGCCGGTGTACCATCCCACCCCTGGAGAGAGCCGTCTAGCCAGTCAGCTGACCGAGGAGGAGCAGATCCGCATCGCCCAACGTATCGGCCTCATCCATCACCTGCCCAGAGGCATCTTTGACCCGGGCTCTGACCCTTCAGACCGCAAAGTGAAAGAGTGAGTTGGGGAGTGGAATTGCCCTGTTGTAATTTGGGGTTTTGCGGCAAGCATAAGCGTGAGCACAGTCAGAGTGGGAGGCATGACCATTTCACAGTAGGTCCTTAAAAGCAGCAAAACACTCCTGTCATATACTATATTGTAACACTCTATTTATAGCGTTACTCTATTGTAACGCTCATCCAAACACCAAACCAGGCAGGCGGAACAACAGTCGGTGTTTTATTAAGGTCCAGAACCATCCCTAACAAGGGCTACTGTCACAGCCGTAACCCACGCCTACAACTCTCTAACATACAGGTTCTGCCTCACTTCCTCTCCGTCACCCCTTTTCCATCCCAACCCCGGAACTTATCTCTCCATTGCAACACATGCGCAAATACAACACATAAAACATAATACCCCTAAGGGTCATTACAATATGATCTTTGAGTAATGTTGTTGCCGTAGGCCCTCAATCTATATGCTCATGACGCATAGATGATCTTTGACTAGCAATTTCTCAGTAGGTGCAGTGTTTGGTAGTGGATATTAGTTGTTTTTTTCACAGGTTTATAGGTGCTATGTTAGTGCTAGATCATAACATCTATGAGTAAAACTTTAAAACATGACAATCTTTCTCAATTTGAGAACTAGGCCTGCAAAAATAAAATAAATGAATCACACAATAAATTAAACTCAACAATTTTGCTGGCCTCGGTATATTGCCATGTCTGTTTTCTTTGGCTCCCGCCTCCAAACAAGCAGAAGGAGACTTCATTGGGTAGCGCACATTGGCACATTTGTTCCATCGAACAAAGTGAGCCCTTTTGTCGGTGATGCAGATATACAGTAGTAGAAATTAAATTAGTAGATTGGAATATAGGGCTGCACGGCGGTCCAGTGGTTAGCGGTGGTTTTGTGGTTCAATCCCATCCTCGGCCATCTCTGTGCTGAGTTTGCATGTTCTCTCCGGGTTTTCTCCGGGTACTCCGGTTTCCTCCTACATTCCAAAAACATGCTAGGTTAATTGGCGACTCCAAATTGTCCATAGGTATGAATGTGAGTGTGAATGGTTGTTTGTCTATATGTGCCCTGTGATTGGCTGGCAACCAGTCCAGGGTGTAACCTGCCTCTCACCCGAAGACAGCTGGGATTGGCTCCAGCACCCCCGCGACCCTCGTGAGGATAAGCAGTAGAAAATGCATGATTGGAATATACTGTATTTATTTTACAGACAATACAATATCCTCTCATCATATCCAGCTAATTTATCCTGTGCTCTCTGTCTCCTCCAGGTGTGTGATCTGCATGATGGATTTTGAGTACGGGGACCCCGTCCGGTTCTTGCCCTGCCTCCACATCTACCACATTGACTGCATCGATGCCTGGCTCATGCGTTCCTTCACCTGCCCCTCCTGCATGGAGCCCGTGGACGCGGCGCTGCTCGCCACGTACGAAGCCAACTGAGTGGGCGCGGGTGTGGTGTTCCTGCTTTGAAGTAATTGCACCTTTTCTTAGTCCAAACTGTCCTAGCTGCTCCAGGTTATGTGACGTGAAGCACATGTTCTAGGAAGCGTAGAGAAACTGTACATTACAGTTATTTCTTGGCTCTAATTGGTCGGGGACGCTTTGGACAGTGTGGCAAATCAAGCGAAGTAGCAGCAGAATATTTCCTTAAATTTCACATTTATAAAGCTGACACTCGCGCTGTTAGTGCTTCTTTACGTCTAGTTAAGAAGTCACCAATGTCACTGATGTCATGTGCAATGTCATAGATACAGTAGGCTCGGGATGTCCAAAGTGCAGCCCACGGCTTGTTTTTTATTGGCTCTCATTAGATGTTACTCCCTTTCGTTATCACACATAACACAAAACCACGTCATGTTTTGTTCAGATAGCTTAGCATATAGTGACAAACACTGGATCGCTTTTAGTGTCTTTAAGGTACCAACAAAATACATCCAAATGCCTGCATCCGTAGATTTTTCTGCATTTGGCCCTTAATGGAAAAAGTTTGGACACCCCTGATTTAAGTCTTCCCCCGGGTTTATAATGAACCCTTGAAAAGGAAGTTAATCGATTAAAAGTGTCCTGATACTGGCATGACATAAACGATGTGAAGAGCACAATAGAATCAAATGTTTTGTGTTTCATATTTGCTTTTTGAAACTAACAAAACTGGCAAAACAATAACTAGTCTTCTTATTGAATACAGTAGTATATGTTTAGTCTCTTATTTTCAGGCAAGTGATTTGGTGTATTCAACGGTGTGTTACCTAAATAGCAATACTTGTCTTTAAATAGGAAACTGAACATATACTGTAAATGTACTGATTATTATGGAATTAATTGCAAACTAAAAACAGCAAAAAATAATGCAACACATTTTTATATAATAAGGATGAGGATGCGGTGCAATAAATGGGTCGCACTAAACAACACAACAGGCCGTACTTTGCCCTCCCCTGTTTTTTTTTAAGTATTAGAGCCACATGGAAAAGAAAAGAAATGATACAATTGAGAGAATAAAGTCAAAATGGTATAAGGATGATTAATTTATTTTCAATAATAAATTGTTGCTGCATAGTGTCCTAGTGGTGAGGATGTTGACCACACAGTCAGGCGATCTGTGTGGAGTTTGCATGTTCTCTCCCCGTGAATGCGTGGGTTTTCTCCAAGTACTCCGGTTTCCTCCCACATTCCAAAAACATGCTAGGTTAATTAGCGACTCCAAATTGTCCATAGGTATGAATGTGAGTGTGAATGGTTGTTTGTCTATATGTGCCCTGTGATTGGCTGGCGACAAGTCCAGGGTGTACCCCGCTTCTCACCCGAAGACGGCTGGGATAGGCTCCAGCATACCCCCGTGACCCTAGTAAGGATAAGCAGCATATAAAATAGATAGATGAGCTGGATAAATAAATTGGTAATATTACCAGTAAAAAGTTGAAATGTAAATATTTCCCCACAAACTTAAATGTAACAGTCGTGACATAATTGTTATGAAATTATCAATTTTAAAATCTTCATCCATGCACAATTATGACCTTTTCTCTCAATATTGAGATTTAATTGCAAATTTCCAACTTAATTCTTACACAATTTCAATTGTATTCTACTACTATTCACATGATATTTGACTTTTTGAGCAACATATTGCTACTTTCTTTTCTGGTAATATTAGGATTTTACTAGTTGTAAAAGTAGGACTTTACTCATCTAAAATTGTGATTTAACTATAAAATAAACTATTGGAAGGGCTGCGCGGTAGTCGAGTGGTTAGCGCGCAGACCTCACAGCTAGGAGACCAGGATTCAATTCCACCCTCGGCCATCTCTGTGTGGAGTTTGCATGTTCTATTCGTGCATGCGTGGGTTTTCTCCGGGTACTCCGGTTTCCTCCCACATTCCAAAAACATGCTAGGTTAATTGGCGACTCCAAATTGTCCATAGGTATGAATGTGAGTGTGAATGGTTGTTTGTCTGTATGTGCCCTGTGATTGGTTGGCGACCAGTCCAGGGTGTACCCTGCCTCTCGCCCAAAGACAGCTGGGATAGGCTCCAGCACCCCCCGCAACCCTCATGAGGATAAGCGGTAGAAAATGAATGAATGAATAAACTATTGGAACCTATGAAGATTTGCCATGGCAATATTGCGATTTGATTCTCATAATGTATTGTCATGATACAACATATTTGTCGTTATTTTGGAATTGTACATTTCCCCTTTCAATGTGGCTCTAACACACCTTTATATAACGATTATTGGGATCGGTTAAGTTATCTTGTAGTATTGTGTAGAGGGATTTGAGTTTGCTTATGTGTCTGTGTGTTTTGAAACAATGTTTTGGACTGTTTTGCCTTCATGTTCCACAGTGAGAACAACATCACCATTTGTTAGTCTGCTTTCTGCCAACAGTAGAGTTGAATGTAAGCATCAGTGACATCTTTGTATTTCCTCCGGCTGCCGTGCCTTGTTTTTTGGGAAGTTGAAGATTCTTGTGACGTACAATCATGTCGGCTGTGTTTTTTTTTAGTAATTGTCCACTAGGGGGAGCCAGACACCAGCACTCTTGTTTGTGTCACCGTGAAATAGGTCCGAGTTTTTTGTTTTGTTTGTTTGCCCACCCTGGCTAATGCTGCTGCTGAGAGTAATTTTCTGTTTAATTTATATGTTATTTTGGAAGCTTGTCTAACCATTATTAAAGCTGATAATGCGTTAACACCGTTGTGTTATTGGCGTCATTGAAGTCGTCTAAGAGAAACTGTCGAGTCACGTGACCGTCTGGTAAATAATACTAAATGTCAAACAGCTGGACTGAATGTCAGCAGAGTGTAGCCAACATGATAAAACGGGACACATTTTAACAGGAGCCAACAAACCCAGGCTTGCAAACTGTTTTCAACCTTTTCAACATTCTTTTATTACAAAGTCATCAACATGTGAACAAAAAGTACAGTGACAGAAAAAATACCACTTATCTAGATTTACACATTAAGAATACAGTAAAGTATGACATCACAAATTGACTACAGTACAATTAGGGCACACATGCTTACATTACAAAAGGAGTCATCGTTCATTTTAAATTGTTTCCACTTAATGGGAATGCTGAAGGGTGTCAGGGGCTGTTTACATGTGGCCTTTTGTGACTGAAAATGGTTCCAAACTATTTTCATTTGGCCATTTTCTTACATTAGAATTGTGTTTTGAAGACATATGAAAAAAGTACCACATGCTGGATATTCATTCATTCATTCCTTTTTCTACCGCTTTTCCTCACGAGGGTCGCGGGGGGTGTCCTATCCCAGCTGTCTTCGGGCGAGAGGACTGGACTGGTGGCCAGCCAATCACTGGCCACATATAGACAATCAACCATTCACACTCACATTCATACCTATGGACAATTTGGAGTCGCCAATTAACCTAGCATGTTTTTGGAATGTGGGAGGAAACCGGAGTACCCAGAGAAAACCCACGCATGCAAACTCCACACAGAGATGGCCGAGGGTGGAATTGAACCCTGGTCTCCTTGCTGTGAGGTCTGCGCACTAACCACTCCCCCGCCGTGCCGCCCCACATGCTGGATATTTTCTTTGTAAATGCTTACAATGGACTAAGTGCTGAGTTGAAACCACAATGGCGGGCGGGCCACTGCTGTTTTACTGTCTCTTGCATAGTGCATTCATTTTGACTTCTGATACCATCGTGATACCTGAATTTAGATATCTCCTCATACCAATACCAGAGCTCTATTTGCGTTAAAAACAATATCAGCAAATGTAGCTTCACAGAATGCTTAACATTGCATATAACATATAAGGCTCATCTCTACAGGAACGTATGAAATTGTAATGACCAGGAAGTTTTGTCTCACTCTCTCTGTGTGGCCTTGAACACGTGAGGCCGAGCACTTGTGCGTGAAGACAGCTATGTTTGCTGATAGTATTATAGCTACATTGGCTCATAGGTTGAAATTCGGTGCATCGTTGATACCGTCAATTTCCAATACATTACACTGCTAACAGAACCCGATACAGATCCAGGTAGTGGATTGGATCACCCCATCCAACTTCAAGCACACATATTTATTATACACAGACAAAAGGCATTGAATGGATGATGTTGCATGAAGCAGGCTGTTGGTTCATAAGTTAAAGTGACATCACCGCATAGGTGAGTCTGGCATGTATAAAGTATTACACTCATTTCATTCTCCATGCCTCAAAAACGGGGGGATGGACGAGCTAACCGTATTATTATAGTCTCTGTGCCCTAAAGCATCCAGATTCCCAGAGTGACGATGGCCACAAACATTCCAACAACCATCCTGAAGAGAGGAGCACCCATGGATCTCACCCAAGTGTTCTTCCCGTATCCTGACAAGGAACTTATGTGTTGCTCTTCACCCACACTCAGCATCTTCTGCACACCCTCAAAAACCTGCAAAACAGTGGATCCATGAGCTGTTTGAAGGCCGAGTGGAGGTCATGTGACTGAAGTCAAGAGCTCCTACCTGAATGTTGTGTTCAAAGGACCTCACGGCTTCCTCCAACACGCCGTTCCTCTCCTCTTCACTCAGCTCCACAACATTCATGCGGCTACGGTAGAGCTGCTTGAACAAGTTAGGACTGGAGATGCTGGGAAAAGTGAAGAAAGACAGACCCTCGCTGCTCTTCAGGCCCATGGACTTTTGGGCGATGCGACCGAGGACCTGTCCTCCAGAGAGGTCGCCGAGGTAACGGGTGTAGGCGTGAGCCACCAGGAATTCTGGGTTTTCTTTCCCAATCTGAAGAGAGAAGGAGATAAGTGGTGGTATCTCATGGAGATGTGTTGCATATGTCACCACACAACCAACCTGCCGGAGTCTTTCGCAGTAACGTCTCGTGGCCGCAGGCACCACCATCATCTCCTTCCAGCCTGGACCGTAGAAGTACTCCAGGTCTTTCTCGATGGACTCCAGCCTGGCCAGCTCAACGGGGAAGTAAATAGGCTCCACAGCTGGGTGCTTGGAGTTCCTCTCCAGCTCTTCTTCCAAAGTCTGATAGATCGCATGGAGGGAACTGAGGAGCATCTGAGGAGGAGAGATCGTCATCATAAAAATGTTGCAGTTGGATGTGGAAGGTTAATTTGGAGAAATGAAGAACCGGCCTACCTTGTACTGTGGCATGGTGACTTGGCCCTTCTGGAAGCTCAGCATTAACTCTGTGTTCTCTGCCCTCATGTGGCTGTCCAGTGTCACCTTTTTGATTTGCTCTGATAGATCCCTGTAAGAGACATAATACAGTTTTGGAGCATGCACTTTGGTTTCTTTAGTCCACATTTAGTCCTGATTTTTTTTTAAGTTTTATAGCTAATTTGGTTCCTTTGCATGAATGTTGAATGTAAACAATCATTCAAGTGTAATCAACGGCAATGTGTTCCTTGAGCTGGATTATGAGCACCAAAACTCGAGCATCCTCTGCCATGATAGATAGATAGATAGTAATAATATTCATTCATTCATTTTCTACCGCTTTTTCCTCACAAGGGTCACGGGGGTGCTGGAGCCTATCCCAGCTGTCTTTGGGTGAGAGGCGGGGTACACCCTGGACTGGTCGCCAGCCAATCACAGGGCACATATAGACAAACAACCATTCACACTCACATTCATACCTATGGACAATTTGGAGTCGCCAATTAACCTAGCATGTTTTTGGAATGTGGGAGGAAACCGGAGTACCCGGAGAAAACCCACGCATGCACAGGGAGAACATGCAAACTCCACACAGAGATGGCCGAGGGTGGAATTGAACCCTGGTCTCCATAGTAATAATAATAATAATAATATAATAGTAATAGTAATAGATAGTAATAATAAATAATAATGTGGTGAATAAATAGATAACATCAAATATGAACAACAATGTACAGCGTAAACAGTAAATTGCACAAATAATTTAAATAATTCTGAATATCTATTACTTTGGACAAGTGCAGTGTTAAAAGGGTCGATGTAAAAACTAGCACTTCTTGGAACCACACAATTTCAGAAAGGGGTATGAACAGATGCAGCTCATTAGAATTAAAGCTACAGACACATAAAATAGTCCGGCTATTTACAGTACGGCTTATCAAAGCACTTTTAAACTGTCAAAGGCTAACACACTTCCCATAATCTATTACGGGGCCTCTGAGACTTATTTAAAACACTACACTGTAAACCCGAATGTTCAAAGTACTTTTGAGTACATTTTGAGTACTTTTAACTAATATGCTTTGATTAAATTGAACTATGGCTATATTAAGTAAGATTAACTTAAAAACATTGATTACATACAACTTAAGACACTGTAAATCCGAATGCTCAAAATAATTAATTGGTATAAGTAAAGTTAACTTGAAATTTTCTTTAAAGTTCTACTTATAAATATTGATTGCCAGTTGCATTATCTGTCTTTTCAGTTTATTTAACTTGTAATTTTTGATTAATATGAACTTTTTGCAGATTTGTGTAACGTACTTAAAAGAATTTGTAGTTACTTATAAAATAAAGTATCTATTAAACATGAATAAATCAAACCAAGAATAAATTAAGAATAAATCCATTGCATCAGATAGATTTGTACTGCGTAGGTTACACATGCACACCTTCTTCCTATGGAAAGAGTTGAAATGAGAACAAAAATTAAAGAATGGAGAATGCATGGCAGAGAGAATGTGAAAAAGAAAACTATTTCTCTTTTCACACCCCATTTTAAAAAAGTATATCTAATATCAACTCTAAATATTAAAGCTCTGATATGCGCAAATGTTTGAGTTTATGAACTCTTTTTTTGAGTTCTGCTAACTTATTCAAGTTTACAGTGTATAATATGGACCTTTACAATATTGTGGTTATATTATATCACTTGGTCCAAACAGTTTTGATTATATTCTACCTAAAAGGTAATTCCTAAAACATGAAATTACATCTGAAAGTCAACAATTTCATAACGTTTCCCTTTATAGTGGCATATAAATGCAAAATCAGATGATGCAGGTCACAATAAAGGACTCCAAGGTGCAATTGCGTCTTGTAAATGGTATCATAATGTTTAACGCAGCAAAATGAGTATCGCAGTACTGTGCAAGCCTACATTTACCTTTAAATACAACCCAAATACATAAAAATAAACATAGATTCTTACATTTCTGCTGTGTGTGTCTTCTGTGCGTCCATTGTGGTGCTGAAAATAAGCAAAGTAGATGAGTAAGATGTGGCAGCAAGATAATAAACAAAAAGGCAAGAGTTCTCACCAGTTGGTTATTCCGGTACTTTAAAGCTGCTCAGATACTCTCTGGATGTCTTGCAGGGATTGTGCCATTGTGCTGTGCTTTTATACCGGCCTCCTCTTCCCTCCCACTAGTGGGATGAAAACAGGAAGTCTGCATCACGCAGCCTCCATGCAAACAGCTCAGCACAAAGCAGATTGGTCTGTGTGGAAATAAGCCTTACCGTGATTCAGCAACAACTCAGGGGGGAGGGAAGTTATGCAATGTTTGGAATAACACAGCTATAGGAGGAGGGCCCAGGCCGAAACATGACACAGCACAGTTGCATTGCACTTACTCCAAACATGACTAAGGCTTTCTGAGGATGAAGTAGTTGGAAAATCACATGATTGTGTACTTTAATAGAACACCAGCACTTTGAACATAAGACTTGAACTAGTTTAATTAATCACATGTTTATCACATGTTTTTCTCTTTAATAAAAAAAAAACACCTACAAAGCCACTTTGAAAAAAATTATAGTATAAAGACAATCTAATATCTAATGCATTATGGATTACTTATTTACTAATTATTTTTTCTATAGTACCAGACCGTATAACATAAATAAGAATAAACTGTAAAAATATTGTACAATAAAAAAAATCACAGCCTCCTTTACACATTATGTGTCATCAATCCTTTTTTAAATGTATGATTTTTTTTTTATATGTAATAGTACTGATTACTATTTGCAGTTCATCCACCGGTTTGCACACATTATCTAAATAAGTCAAACAGGCAGAGAGTGAACCTGTGACGTTTGAGTTGTTTCTGGCAAGCGGCATCCTGGCGGACTGACCTGTGACCAGCCACAAGTAGTCAGCGCCTACCGTGAATCGGCAGAATCAAGCTCCCTAAACGTGAGTCAGCACACTTTCTTCCGCAAAGTTAGTCGAGGTTTCATGACTTGCATTTAATCCGATAATGTTTTAATTAAATCAGATTTTGGATTTCAAAAGAATAAACCTACTTACTTTTATCAAAGTAGATACATTTGTATGTATTTTTGTCAGGCACTTCAAGTGGGCAGGCGTCGTAAAACTGCACTTGAACCACGGCGGCAAGGACCCCGTTTTTTAATCAGGCAATGACAGTGGCGCGCTAGTTTGGAACTTTGAAATTAAGGTAGACGTCACTCTGCTTTATTGAGTCAGAATACTTTCTTCCGCAAAGTTAGTCCAGGTTTCATGACTTGCATTTGATCCGATAATGTTTTAATTAAATCAGATTTTGTTTTCCAAACGAATAAACCTACTCACATTTATCAAAGTAGATACATTTGTATGTATTTTTGTCAGGCACTTCGGCAGGCGTCGTAAAACTGTGCACTTGAACCACGGCGGCAAGGACCCCGTTTTTAATCAGGCAATGACAGTGGCGCGCTCGTTTGGAACTTTAAAATGAAGGTAGACGTCACTCTGCTTCATTCAAATGTATACTGTTACATCTTCCTAACCAAAGTAGATATACCGCTTTAAAGTGGTTTAAAACTCTTTTTTTTTGCCATTTGTACCATCTTAATTATCATTATGTGATCGTGCCTGTGTCATCATATTGAAATACTACACTTTAGCTAACAATTACTTGAATCGTTCGAATTGTGTTGAATTATTTTTTTCTCTCCAATGTTTCTCTCCTTCTTTCACTGCTCTTTGCTGTTCAGTATGGATGAACTCAGGATACCGTACAAAGATGTTCACATGGCTGTGGAACATTTAGAAGGGTCAGAATTGTGTGTTGATGAGTGTAACGCCAGCATGCCTTGCAACGTGAGTTTTTGCCGCTGCACCATTATCTTCATCTGTTCCTTGACATGTACTCCATATGCCACTGGATGCTGTTTAGACTTTTGGACTCCGCTTTGGGTCAGTTTATGGTCATTCATGCCCATAAATGGTCATTCATGACCATAAACTGACACAGAATAAGCCATTTTACTCTATAGTCCTTCTTAAAAGGTTGATATTTTGTACTTCATGAAATAGTCCCTGAAATGAGTTGTATTATTTTCTATGTGAAGCTCCACAATCATTGTCAATCAAGTTTTTTATTTATTTGAAACTGAATGGATTTTTTACCTTTTGTAGGAACTGACGGTGCAACAATGGCAGTATGGTAAGGACCCTTACAAGTGGTAGTCTAATCATGGGAATAATAACCTTAAATGTAATTATGAATACACAATTGATTACAGACAATGGAGAAGCCAAGTTGGTACCTTGTGGAGTGGGGTCGGTCTGCTCTGTCCTTCTAATATCCCAAGACGGATGCAGGAAGAGAAATCAGGTGCATGATCACAATATTTTTGCTTTTCCTCAATTAATTATTCCAGAGATGTCTTGATAGTGACAGCGACACTCATTCTAGGATGCTGATGGATTTGTTCAAAGAGAAAACAGACAAGGATAATCAAAATTCCTCCATTAGCTATACAGGCATTTTTTTTAATTACATTTTTTTTACACCTGATGAGACTGCAACGTACATGCATTTGATAAGAGCTCGGCATGGATTATTTGCATGTATTAACACACTCCACAGCAAGGAGGAAGTGAAAGACCATAGAGGAGGTTAAGTGTTGTGTCAAAGTGAAAGTTAGCTAGTGAAAGTTGTTTTTCCTCCCTTTTCTTGTTGGGAACTGATATACATGAAACTTATCAATGTACTACTGCTGATAAGTAAAGCACATACAAATGTAGAAACATGAGACTTGAACGAGAGTCTAATATTTATTTTGGTAGGTGTCATGTTTATATAGCCATAGAACACAATATTCTGTGTGCAAAATGGTCGGTACTGAAGGGGTTGTCTTTTGAATATTTCCTGGAAACACATGTATACCACAACCCCGAACTACACGGCTACAAGTGTTTGTCATTGTTTACTTGACTTCCAACATTGTGACACTTCCGGATTGCACAACTTCAAGGCTAATCGACTTTTCCACTGTATTTACACTAGAGGGTAGCGTTTTCTCTTTCTGCTCGAGCCTACATTCTTTCTGCTCTGCTCAGGCACAACCAGGTTCTGTATCGGAATCCCGGGAGTGTCACAACCATCAAGACGACAAGCCAGACTGTGGCACAACCTCACTCCCCTTCCTAGCTGCTCCTTCCTCAGCATCAGCTATTACTTTGACTGTGAGCTCCATACTGAATCCAAGTGTGCCCAAGCCCATGACCGACACCGCTGGTCTCGCTGGTTCTACATGCGGGCCTGTTGGCACAGCTTGGGACACGCTCGGATCTGCGAGGCCTGCCTGCTCTGATCCTGTCTGTGCCGCTGCTCACCTACATCTGCTTGGAGAAGCCCTGTCTCTGATTGGACACCTTCTTAAGGGGACAAATGTGAGAACATCCATAGAGGACGAGCCCTTCATATGCTGTGTAGTGGCTATTTGTTCTTCAAAAATAAACTTAACTTAAACTATAATCAAAAGGCCACTGATGCACCACGGGTTGTGTTTTACGCAGGCAAAAGAGTCATTGTCCATACAACTTTGTTCTGTTTCTTCTTATTTCTTTTTATTGCCAAGCAAGCAAACTAAAAGGGAACAAAGGCATTGTCCCCTTTTGCCTCTCTTGCTCTGGTACTAAAAAGAAATAAGAAGAAACGGAACAAGGTTGTATGGACGATGACTCTTTTGCCTGCGTAAAACACAACCGGTGGTGCATCAGTGGCCTTTTGATTATAGTTTAAGTTTATTTTTGAAGGACAAATACACTACAAAAGTACAAAAACCATAGGCCCACCCTGGTGCATGCTGGTCCTGTGAGCACTGCCTACATAAATAGATTGCAGGTGCCCAGGGTGTTATCCAATGAAATAAACTACTAATTAACCCCAACAGAATATGATAAACAAATAAATAACAAGAAAATATTATCAAGTAATCCAAACAAAACAACAAAAAATAAATCAACAGATATTAGAAACCTAGGAACACACTACTAAATAGCTCCTAAATGCTGGATTTTCTGGTCACCAACGTGTTTCCAAATGTATGTCCACAGAAATCAGTGTGTGTCTCCAGTAGCTTGTTTCTTCTGTTGGACTCTCTACTGTGTGCCCTTCCTCCACTGATGTCCCTCACCTCACAGATACCAGAGCTGCATAGCTGTACAGATGTCCCACTGGTTAGTAATGTGCAACACAAATTTATATACACTCACATGCTATTGGCCTTCAATGCCGTTTTTTATTATAGGCTTCTGCTATGGAAAACATCAGCTATATGATGCCAGGTTTGTGAATGACGGCTGATGACAGTACCATGATGTATATAATGAATCACTTACTTAAACAACACTGTCAATTAAATTTACTATATTAGTGCTTCCATTGCTTGTCGTTGGCCTTCTTCAAGGAGCAATGACCTCTGAAAGTCTAAGGAGAACTGCAACATTTTCCAAATATTTATAAATGCACAGGGGTCATACTCCAGCAAAGTAAAACAATATTTTTTTTGATGTTTGGTTTAAATCGGGCCATGACAGTGATGCACTGCAGAATGCATCCTTTGCACATTTAAAGAGAATGCGCCCCCATTGATTGTGGGGCCCTATGAGGACGGCCTTGACTACATCACTTATCTTCTCTCTGACATCCAATAGGGTTCTTTTTCCGACTGAGTAAAATAGTTCTGAAAGTGTTTTGTAAGTTATAAAAATCTATTCCAAGGTACGGGAGAGAAGGGTATGGCCATTAGTCGGACCTCGGTTACAGGAGGTGCAATGTGGTTTTTCATCCCAGTCTCGGAACACTGGACCAGCTCGACACCCTTGGAAGAATACTAGTGGGTGCATGGGACTTTACCCAACCGGTACCTTGTGGTTCCTCTGGTGGGTGCTCCGGGGGTACGTGATTGGTGAAGCGCTAGTAAATGCCATGCAGTCCTTGTACAACCACACCAGGAAGCTGGTTTGCATTGCCACCAGTAAGTCCAGCCTTTTCCCAGTGAACGTTGGCCTCCGCCAAGGCTGCCCTTTGCTACTGATTCTGTTCATAATTGTCAGTGACAGAATTTTGAAGTGCAGCCAATGCATCAATAGAGTCTGATTCGCAGACCTGAGTGTCTCATCTCATATTTGTAGATGATGGTCCTGATGGCCTCATTGGGCTGTGACATTCACCTCCATATCCGGGGCCATGGGCCTCAGTTGGAAAAGGGTCAATTGCATTCTCCAGGTTATGAATGAGGTCCTGCCCCGGGAGGAGGAGTTCAAGTGTCTCAGGGTATTGTTCGCGAATTAGGGAAGGTTGAAGTGTGAGGTTGACAGGCAGCGGTGCAGCGTCTGTCGTATTGACGTCACTGTACCTGTGCCGCTGCTCACCTACACCTGCTTGGAGTAGCCCTGTCCCTGATTGGACACCTTCTTCAGGGGACAAATGTGAGAACGGGTACAAGTTGCTGAAATGAGTTTCCTCTGTAGGGTGACTGGACTCACCCTAAGAGAGGATGTGGAGCTCAGTCATCCCTGGACAGTCCAGCGTGTCCTTAGATTATGTCTTACAGCTAGCTTGAGAACGTGTTGGTGTCTTCCCGATATAACTGGAAGAGGTGGCGGCGAGCCGGAAAGTCTGGGCTTCTCTGCTTAGACTGCTGCCCCTGTGGCCCGGACCCGGATAAGCTGAAGAAGATGGATGAATGGATGGATGTTCGTTGTGCTGTAGCAATGAATAAGTGGTTGTTCATTGTCAATGCTTTGCTGGTGAAACTATGACTAGACTACTGTGGTATTGTTTGCGCAGTACTGTCGTTGTTAGCATCAGCTGTTAAGCAGACATTAGAAACTAACATCCGCAGGTCTGAAGTGGCTTAAGGGTTGGCTCCACAGTGTTGAGAAAGTAGTGTACACATTTTGTGAAGGCAAACACACTCATTAAATTAATCAATAGAACATGTAATGTTCTTCCACCAAAAATATAATTCAGTCCTATACTACAAATTAAAACCTTCCCCTTTGCATTTTCTAATTTCCATTCCACAACAAGCAACTTAAAAACAGCCATGCAGGCATGTTGTTCTCTTCTGGGTGTGGAGAAAGTGCCCCGGGACACTCCTCCGTCCGCCGCCCTATGTAGGAATGCTAAGGAGCCTGCAGACAGTAGAACCTGTTATACACACAAGAATACCCAAATAAGTGTACTCATTTATGTGTGTTCTCTACATGGGGAGCGGCAAGAGGGCCAACGTGCGATAACTGTATGACATAAGCGCATTTTTTTTGAAAACCGTCAGATAGGAGTCGACACATGCTGAGCCTATGTGGATGAGAGACACTTTTCGGTAGCAGCGGGTCCAAGCAAGCACCCAGAGAAGATCGAAGCTTCCAAGATCTGGCAATAAAGTGAGTGACATGTTATGTTGTGCTTGAAAGTAATGATACAAGAAATTATTTTGCAATCAATGATTAAAAGTTTGTTCGATGAAGTATTAGACCTGTTTAGAGTTGAAGCTTTAGTACCCGAACCCCCACTTCAATTGTGTCAAATCACATTATGTGTACATTCAAGTAATTCATTCATTCATTCTCATGTTTGCATGAGAAAAGTAGAATGCAGTCAGGCAGGACTGGCAAGCTGTGGGATATTTTACATGATCTTAAAATGTTCTAAGAATAGTGGAGCAAAATGAAAACGAAAGGCTGAGTATTTACATCATCTGTGAGAGGTGAAAGAAGAGCAGCAGCTAGGAAAACAAAAGATTCACCTTGCAGTTCTACAGCGGTGTTCAAACTGCGGCCTGTTTTACATGGTAGACATACACATCGAGTCATTCCTCGTTTATCGCGATTAATTTCAGACTCGACCGTCCGTCAAAAGTAGACCTCATAGTCACATTTCCACTCGTATTACACAATACTGTTCAGAGTTGAGTTTTACCTTGTAATAGGTTATGGCCGCATCTGTGCCCTGTGATTGGCTGGCGACCAGTCCAGGGTGTACCCCGCCTCTCGCCCGAAGACAGCTGGGATAGGCTCCAGCACACTCGTGAGGAAAAGCAGTAGAAAATGAATGAATGAAGGTTATGGCCGCAACAGAAGCCGGCATTGTTATTATCATCTTAGCTCATTTAACCTGCAATAAAAGACTGTTGTTGTGGCGATCAAGTGTGGTACTTGTCTCACTGAACAATTACTTCTTGTTTTACTTCTTGTGTCCCAAGATGATTTGACTCCCAGGTTTTTCTCATTTCTGAGGCATTTTTTTTCTTGTAAGCCAGGGGTGTCCAAAGTGAGGTCCAGGGTCCATTTTTCACTCACGCTTTGTTTTATTGGCCCTCAGAATATTAAAAATATAAAATAATTATTAATAACATATATCACATTATCAGATTACAGTAATATCAGTGTGCTTTCAATTTATTATTATTTTTTATATGTAGCCCTTGATGAAAAAAGCTTCAACACCCCTGGTGTAAAAGTCGACACACAACCTGCTAAACACGTCCTGAGAAGCTTATAAATAAAAAAAACAAATAGTGTCACAGACTACAAAACTCTCTCTCTGCTCTCTCCCTCGCCCAGTTATGAGTAACCACATGGAGCACTACGGCTTCAACCCACCAGAGGTGAGGCTGGTTCTACTGGGGAACATTGGATGTGGCAAGACGTCGTCGGCCGACACCATCCTGGGCCAGCTGTCGGACATGTCCTCAGCGACCCCCAGAAAGAGCCAGTTGCGCCAGGATTTCACAGAGGACAGGAAGGTGACCCTGGTGGAAGCGCCCAGGTGGTACTGGAATGGTTTGGAGATGGAGGAAAGCGTCAAGAAGGAGACGGAGCGAGCCATGACCTTACTGGCACCCGGTCCTCATGCTTTTCTGCTGCTGGTGCCTGTCAGTCAGTTCACAGAGGTCAGTCCAACTTTCATTATAAAAAAAAAAAAGACTTTATTTGGTAACATAACATTAACATTAGCAAAACTGCTCTTGTGGATTTTTCAGGGGAAAATAACATTTTACCTAA
Source organism: Doryrhamphus excisus (assembly GCF_037039965.1). Classification (NCBI taxonomy): domain Eukaryota; kingdom Metazoa; phylum Chordata; class Actinopteri; order Syngnathiformes; family Syngnathidae; genus Doryrhamphus; species Doryrhamphus excisus. The sequence goes on from NC_136365.1 coordinate 16,207,348, forward strand.
ATGGAGTATACCATTTAATATGCAATATATTAGAATAGAATAGTCCTTTATTGTCATTGTAACAAGTACAACGAAATTGAAAAAGTGCCCAACAGTCAGTGAATCATTCGTATATCAACTACAATAAGAATAAATAAGAAGAAGAAGAAAAAAATAAAATAAATAAATAAAACACTCAGTCAAGCATATAATTCAATTAATAATTAGCTAATGCACGATGTTAAGGATTAAGGCATTGAGGGTAGTTACTGCGGTCGGGTAAAAACTGTTTTTAAGTCTGTTTGTTCTTGATTTCATTAACTTGTAACGTCTACCTGACTGCAAAAGTTCAAATATGGAGTGACCAGGATGGGACACCCTGGACTGGTGGCCAGCCAATCACAGGGCACATATAGACAAACAACCATTCACACTCACATTCATACCTATGGACAATTTGGAGTCGCCAATTAACCTAGCATGTTTTTGGAATGTGGGAGGAAACTGGAGTACCCGGAGAAAACCCACGCATGCACGGGGAGAACATGCAAACTCCACACAGAGATGGCCAAGGGTGGAATTGAGCCCTGGTCTCCTAGCTGTGAGGTCTGCGCGCTAACCACTCGTCCGCCGTGCAGCCCCAGTGAGGGAATAATTAATGATAATTAATATAGTACAGTCCTTTGCAATACCGCAGTTTGTGTATCGTTCCCCTCACTATATCACTATAAAATAATTACATTCAATTTCTAGAAATGGTGACTGTTTCATGGTTGACTATGGCCTATGAGTAAAAAAAATAATAATATTTAAGAAAATTTTACTTATTCTTGGCCTCAATTAAGCATGTTCAAGTTTTTAGCTTTAGTTTAGTTTATTTTGAATATAAAAAGTGTTAATGTTTTTTTTTTGGTAACATTATTTAAACGTTGAAGGCATTTTTTTTGCTTCTTCTGAATAGATGGATGGCCGAGTACCTGCACAGCTGCAGCAGGTGTTTGGACAAGACGTGTTGGAGCACACGATGGTGCTACTGACGTGTGGGGATTATCTCATGGGAAGAACTGCAGAGGTAAGGACAAACTTGGACTGATGAAAAAAAGCCTTGTTGCAAAGTAAACCTGAATGTTTTGTATTGTATAAAAGATGGTTTTATTTATTTATTTATTTATTTTTGCAGGAGTATATTCAGAAGGAGCACCCAGGCCTGAGACGAATAATTGAGCTCTGCGGGGGGCGCTACCATGTCATCAATAACCGTCACCAGCGGGACCGGGAACAGGTGCAGCAACTTCTGGACAAGGTAGGAGTTTCATTATTGGTGTCATTATTTTTGGGATTTAGTACCGTTATATAAGAAAGTGCAATTTTTTTAAACATGAAGTGCATGTGAAAATGGAAAGCAAAACATAGTTCTCTTTTACTGTATGGTCATTTTTTTAACAAGTGTATTGCTCAACACAGCAGCAACAGAACCAGTGTTGTAATAGTGGTAAGAAGCAAACTGCTCAGCCAGCATTAATACTGCTGATGAGGAAAAAACAACAACAGTACGGCAAATAAGCAAGCAATGGCTTCTAAGGTGCATTAGTTTCAACCAACATTTTAAAGCAGGGGTCTCAAACTCAATTTACTTGGGGGCCACTGGAGCTAGGGTCTGGGCGAGACTGGGCTGCATCAGGTTTTACAAAAAAAAAAAAAAAACGCATTATTAAAAACAGAAAAATGAATAAACTTTGTTTTGGTTTCGATTTTCTACAAGAAAAGCTCTGATAAAACATTCCACTTCCACCTCAAATATCTTAATTTTTATTTTTCTGCACAAAATAAGATGAAAAATAAATAAACAAATCAAGAATAAAGAAAATCAATCAGTAATAAATAAATATAATAATAATAATAAAACGGCAAATAATAAAAACTTAAGAAACCACATATAGTTGGTGGGTAGACAAATTATTTTTTTCAGATTAATATTAACAAAGCATTATTAGAGCCCTGTAGACATGGCAAAACACGACTATAGTCACATTTATACTATTTTTATTGCGCAACTGCGGGGTCTTGCTAACTCGCAAACTAGAGAGCTAGCGACCTAAACGGTAGTCTTCAAGTTATTTCCTTTAAACTTAAATAGCCAAAAACTTACCACTTCCACACGGATAGGGAGGTTAACTATTAACAGTTATTTAACCTTTAACATGAACATTAATCAAACGTAATAATTTTTTCTGGGTACATGATACCATACAGCATCCATATAAAACTTACGCGGGCCGCACTAACATTAAACTTTCATATCAAGGCGGGGGCCTCAAACTAGTGTCCTGCGGGCCACATTTGAGACCCCTGTTTTAAAGCATACAGAGGTACAAACCAACCATGTTCTTTCAAATGCAGGTGCTCCCATCTAATTAAAAAAAACTACTATCAGAAGGTTGCCTAAAGCAACAGCTGTCTTTGACACTGGTGGTTATTTGATTTTGTAGAACGCTCCCCCGGCGACTATACAGTAGGAGACTTAGTGATTCATCGTATAGAGGCGTTAATTGGAGCATTTACTGTAGTATCTCAACAGAGGGGCGTCTAAACCAAAGTCAAGTGTTTCTGAACTGAGTTCCTGGTGAGCTTTTTGACATTCCTACATTGCTCAACAACAGTCTAAACCGGTTTTGGTTTTCTTGATAAGGTTTATCTATTATGACTGTAAGCATGGTTGGCGCTTGGAATTTTACCGTCATTTGAACTGAATACATTATAATACATTTACTCTCTTTCCTTGTTGAAAAAGGTGGACGATATGGTGAGGAAAAACGATGTGCACTCCATCAAAACAAGGCAAGAAAGGGAGCTGGAGGAACGAGTGCTGCAACGAAAGAGAGAGCTAATGGAAAGTTTCCGAATGCAGCAAGAAGCGAAAAGAGAATCTCTGGCATCCACTTATACACGAAATACGAGCATGTCGGAAAGGAGTGTCGACAGAGCAGAGTCTTACAGAGATGTCTGGGAGAGGAGCAGGCAAGATGAGATTGAGGGCATCAATGGCGGAGCTTCTGATGTGCTCCAGTCCAGTCCGACCGTTTCAGCACCAAATCGATGGCAGCCCGGCATAAATGATGATGGCGCATATGAAAGGCGCTCATTTAGATTGAATGCAGGTGAGGATGGAGAGAATGAATTTGTTCATCATTACACTGTTAAGATAACACTTTGGACCAGGGATGTCAAAACCTTTTCTACAGAGGGGTTACATTTTGAAAAATTAAATCATTCACCAGCCACTTTCATATTTTGTAAAGGAAGTTATATGTCACCAAAAAATGCTTGTTATCCTTGTGATATCCATGTGAAAACCACCATTATTAACCACAAACTTTGCTTTTTTTTCCCCAAAAATATTTCAACTTTCTTCTTAAATAATCTTCATCAATTTCATAAAAATATTATGACTTATGTTTTACTTTATTCCCATATTAAATTATAAGCCTATCTGATTTTCCAAAAATACACCATTATTTATTTTTTCTTCAATATTACTACTCTAAGCTGCTAAAATTATATAATTTTTCCTCACAATATTATGATTTATTCGACTTGTTGTGACTTTTTTTCTTGTTAGACTCGGACTCCTTTGACTTAATATTTTGACAGTTTTTTTTTATTTCTGAAGAGTTTTTTTTCAACAATTTCAACTTTGTTTTTGTAAATTTTCTTCTTGTAATATTATGACTTCCCTCTCATAATATTTTGACTTCATTGCCGCAATATTATAGCGTATTACCCAACCTAATTTTCCTAATTTGATTAATTAAATTAAGTTATGTTGAAAAACAAGGTTTTTTCCTTTAATATTTAATCTTTGTGCCACTGAAGCGATATTATGACGTTATGATCCTAAATTATGCCTTTTTCTCATTATATTACAACAACTTGGTATTGACTTTTATTCTTGTAAAATTACCGCTGATATTTATATTTTTGCTGTGTTGCCAAAAATGATCCCTCGGCCTCACTTTGGATCAAGTTGTTGCAGTTCAAACCTCACATTAAGTTCTTCTTGGGACACAAACTTACTAAAATATATTGTGTATTACCATAACAAGAACACTTGAACTTGAAATGCTCTTACTTTGCATACTTTTGCTTTATTTTGCACATGATCCAACCTCTGCGTCTCTGTGTCCTCTAGATGGAGCCAAACTCTCACAAATGTTGGAGGAGAGCCCGACTACTAAAGTTGTTTCCACCTGTGAGTTAGTAGATGCTTACACACACACACACACACACACACACACACACACACACTTTTCCCCCTCAAAATATTTGATTTAGATGATGAAATATGAACCCTTGTTTTATCTCTTAGTTCACCACAGAATCAACAGCTTTGAGGAGAGATCCCCTGGGCCCTCCCCCACCTCCTCCTCTCACTCTCCTGTCTTCCCCCCCGACCCATCCACACTGACCTTCACTGCATCCCCCGCCACATTATCCTCGCCATCCTCACCAGAGCTGCGTCTGATGATGCTGGGACGATCTGGCTCAGGGAAAAGCGCAGCTGGCAATGCCATCTTGGGGCGTGCTGAGTTTGAGTCCCGCCCGGACAGCCTGGTCGCCATTACGCAGGAGTGTGCCAAGAAGAAAGCAGTGGTGGCAGGGAGACGGGTTTGTACCATTCATGTCATGGCTCTGGGTTTCGCTGCCTTTTTGTGTGGAGTTTACTTGTGGTTCCCTGAAGACGGTCTGGCTTCACCTCATATAGTTGCCTCCACAATTTTAAACTGTCCAAAGCCTGGTCCCCCAAAACTAGAGTTTTTCAATTATATAAAGTCTTAAAAGTTGATTTCTGGGATGAAGAATTAACTATACAGTAGCCAACATAGTTGGCGCTCTTCTCACAATACAGGTTTTCTCCAAACCAGCGAGAAATTTCATGTTTTATGAGGAGATCTTGCAACACCCCTACTGTTACCTCATTCACCTACTGATACACAGAGTACTTAAACATAATCATGGGGGCACTGAGGATTGAACAAGCAACCTTGGCCCGCACGGCTGAAGGCCTCACATTCCCGGGTTTGGGTGAAGGGGTGCCATACAGTGGGGTGTATTGGCACACCTACTGATATCTTGTTCACCATGACCAATATCAATATTGGCTCTTCCCTCAAACTATCCATCCATTTTCCCATTTTCTTCCGCTTATCCTCATGAGCAGGGGTCTCAAACTTGCGGCCCGCGAGACGCTAGTTTGAGGCCCCCACCTCGATACTAAAGTTTAATGTTGAAATGACAGCTTAATGCTGTGTGCACACCAGACACAATTAACATGATTTTGCCCCGCCCATACTGTTACCCTACCCTGTTACCCCGCCCTGTTTTGCTTTGGATTAGCAATGAAGCTAAAGGCTTATGACGCTGGGTACAAATAAATGCAGGAAATGATTTGGAATAAAACGGAAAATACACGTCAAGATAAAGCAACTCGTCAAACATGTTGTTAAAGTTACGATGCTAACTTGCTAATTGGGTAAAATTATTAAGTTTCATTAATGTTCATGTTAAAGGTTAAATAACTGTTAATACTGTATATTTGAATCTGAAAAAAATAATTTCTCTACCAACTGTATGTGGTTTCTTACGTTTTTCTTGCTGTTTTATTATTATTTTACTTATTTATTACTGGTTGATTGATTTTTTGTCTTTATTCTTAATTTGTTTATTTATTTTTCTTATTATCTTATCTTATTTTGCGTATAGAAAAATAAAAAGTAAGATATTTGAGAACAGTGGAATGTTTTATCAGATATTTTGGTGTGGAAAACCAGAACCAAAGTACTGAAAAAGTGTAGGGTATAGCAGAAGCAAAAGCATTGAAGATCGTTTTTTTATTGATTTTTTTCCCAGTTATTAATTAATGCGTTTTTTGTTTTTTTTTTTTAAACCTGGTGCAGCCCGGCTTCACCCAGAACCTAGCTCCGGTGGCCCCCAGGTAAATTGAGTTTGAGACCCCTGCTCATGAGGGTCACATGTATGCTGGAGCCTATCCCAGCTGTGTTTCGGTGTGAGGCGGGGTACACCCTGGACTGGTGGCCAGCCAATCACAGGGCACATGTAGACAATCAACCATTCACACTCTCATTCATACCTATGGGCAATTTGGAGTCGCCCAGCAAACCCAGCAAAAGACCCGCAACTCACTGAAAATGAGTCTCCAACCCACTTTTGAATTATTTATAGAAAATAGCTAGCTTAAAAGCCCCATGTCTACACGTGTTGACTATTTGCACCATTCCCTCTCCCCCTTTAGGTGGCAGTAGTGGACACCCCAGACTGGTTCCACTCTGAGAGTACCCCAAATGAGGTGCGAGCGCAGATCTCCTCCTGCGTCGCCCTGTCCAGCCCGGGGCCCCACGCCTTCCTTCTTTGTGTCCCAACAGACCAGCCAGCCAAGGTGGAGCTGCAAGCCCTCAGCACCCTTGAGACTGTCTTTGGCCAAGATGCTGTGGAAAAACACACACTGGTCCTCTTTACATATGCAGATCGCTTGAAAGAGAGTGGAAAGGCGGGAACCGACAGTGTAGAAGCGTACATCGCCAGCCAGCGTGGGGATTTGTTAAAGCTGGTGGAGAAATGCGGGGACCGCTACCATGTAATGGAGCGAGACGGCGGGAATGTGGAGGAGCTGCTGGAGAAGGTGGAGCAGATAGCAGCAGAGGCCGGTGGGCAGTGTTATTCGTGCCCCGCTTTCCAGGAGGCTGAGAATAGAGTGAGGGAGAGACAGGCTGAGATCACGAGGGAGAGGAGAAGGAAGAAGATGGAGGAGGACAACTTTCGGACCGAACGGCGTTCTCTCTACCCGTACATGCAGACTGTGGCCGAGGCCGAAGAGGAAGTGAGAGAGGAAGAGATTGAGAAAACACGGACCGAGGCGGAGCTCAGCGTCAGCACCATGAATATTGAAAGCCTCCCACCTATCACGATGGCCAATATGTCCCCTTCAATGTTCCAGTCTGTGATGGAGAAGGTGCAATCCAATGTCAAGATGCTTCCCCAGCTGTTGTCAGACAGCTCTGTGTGGGTCAGCGACGGAGCAAAGAAGGTGATGAGCAGTCCAGTCTGGGGCTCAGTGGGGAGCGGAGCAAAGAACGTCCAGAAGGTGGTGGCGGACAGTCCAGTGTGGGGGAAGGTTGGAGCTCAAGCCGGACATGTCTCCAAGCTAGTTGGAGATAGACTTCCCAAGGTGGTGGTGGACAGCTCGGCATGGGTCGGGTCTGGAGCAAAGGCAGCAGCATCGAGCCCTGTGTGGGAGAAAGTGGGCTCCAGTGCTAAAATGGTTGCAGACAACTCTGTACGTGTCGGATCTGGAATTGGAAGCAGCGCTAAGAGTGTAGCGCAGAGTCCCGTGTGGAGAAAGGTTGGATCTGGGGCCAAGTCTGGTGCTAAACTGGTGGCTGATGGCTCCGTTAGACTTGGAGCCGGACTTGGTGCCGGTGCAAAGAAGGTGGCACAGAGTCCAATGTGGGGGAAGGTGGGCTCGGGGGCCAAAACGGGCGCCAAAATGATCAGAGAGAGCTCAGTGTGGGAGAAAATGACAACAAACGCCAAAAAGGTTCCAAAAGTTGTCATTGGCGGCGCCTTGTTAGGTTTAGTCTTGGGTTTGTTTTTAGGGGGAGCCATCGGCGGGGCTGCAGGGGCTGTTGTCGGTTCTGCTGCAACTGAAGTAGGAAGACGAAAGTTTGCCAAGAAAAGCACACTAGAAAATGTTGAGACGCAGCTAAACGACGCCATGGATTCTCTGGTGAATCAAGGAGAGAAAGTGATGAAAACAGAATGATCATACACACAACAGGAAACACTAGAAGGACAGTTTGTTTTGGAGCAAACACACTCATTCACTCATGTGATGTCAAATTACATAACCATTTTTCCTAATCTAATATAAGCATCTTATTCAATCTGGAATTTACATATTTAAGTTTGACCATTCTTGTCTAGCTGCATATTTCAGTAAGCAAATGTGCTTGAATACATTTGAAATAAAAGAACATTGAATATAACATGATTGTTTCCTTGTCACAGTCACAAACACCAATAAATGATGGGTGGGTTTAGCCTTGTTAGCCTATAACCACTTATCCTACTTGTAATAATGTTTTTTTTACTCAACTACAGAGAGTAATGCATCCTAATAGGATATTATTTATCATATCATCAATTATCATTAATAAGTGACAGGAGAAGCGATCACATTGATTATGTGACATGTTTCAATTGCACTCTGTTTATTCTGTGACTGCTGCTGCTGCCGCTCTGTCTTGCGTGCAGGTTGGAGGCCATGAACGTCACACAGAGGTGGAGGACCGGAGGCCTTATCTGAGAGAGCCAGTCTTGCAACCTTCACCCTGCTCGGCCTCTTCCAACCAGCAGTCGGAGGTAAACACCCCGCAATGCTCAACCCCATTTTTCACCCTGATTAATAATTAATGGCTTTATACTCTACTGTGTCACTACAGCGCCATCTTTTCAAATATTTTACTGTTGTTCCCAGTTAGTAATCCTCATGGTGGCTTGTGGTGCATGACAATTGTGAAAGCGGCTCTTCCTGTCATGTGGTTCTTAAAGTAGGTGCGCAGGGGTTCCTAGAAACACCCTGGGACCGTTTTCTGTCTTCCATGTAGTTGCCACCCTAAACGTCCAACCACCTTTACAACATAGAGAGAATACATAATAAAACAACCCCGTTCCTTTCATGCCAGGAAGCTCATCGGCCATCGGCAGCAACTGTAACAACAATGCCTACACACACACACACATATATATATATATACACACACACACAACAGTCCTGCCCAACACCGAATCCCATCTTGAACCACATCCTACATCCACCCTCTTCATATATTACCACATATCTACAGTTGCTGTGGTTACATAAATCCTTGCTTGTTGTCAACCACCACAGACACACAAACACGCACACACACACACACACTTGCACTTGATCATTAAAATACCATTGAAAAACACAATGGGATTACCAAAAAGACCTTTTTCCCAAGGCTTCCATTGTCACAACATATTGTCAGCAAACTGTAACATCCGGCTTTTCTTTTTTTTTTTTAACCTACTGTTTATGACCCCTATTATTAATCCATCATCACCAGGGGAGCACGGGAAAGGTTTCTGAGCATATATAATCTGTTTTCTCAAGAATTAAGGGAATATGCATGAAAAAAAATTAAGACAACTTGAAATTTGGGCGTAATTAAGTATAGCTAATATACAGCCATGACAAAAACAATGCCATTTATTTTGAAAATGAAGAATCACGATTGTAAATTAAATTTGTGGTGCCCCCTATGGGTTGTGGAGTCATGCTTTGGGAGATATGGTAGCTTGTAATGCAGATATCCTTAAAGTTTTACAATTATTAGACAATTTTTTTTCACAGATCTTGCTCAAATTTGACATTCAGGTGCAAGAATGGATTCTGCTTCCCTGCACATGAGAACGGTCAAACATTTAGATGTGTTGCGACACACTGGATGCTGACAAAGAGCAGTGTTTGGAGCAGCAGGAGAGGAAGAGTGAACCAAAACACTTTATTTCATGTTACAACATCCGTGTGGGGCCATGTTTGTCTGACAGCAACAGATGGAATGCATGTCATTTGTTTCATCGCAATATAAAATAGAAAGATGCTGATTAGAATACAGTAATTGGAATTGGAAAACTGTCCTAAATGTGTTTTTTTGTGAACATTTGTGGCTTTCTGGAACGGATTCATTGGAATTACATTATTTTAAAAGTCATTTTCAGTAAGTGCACAATGACGGTAATCGATTTGGGATGGCACAACATTGTCAAAATTCACACGCTGAACAACTAAGTGCACAGTGTACACAGTATACTTAGTATTGAAGTGCACTGATGGTACTATGTACTATGCTAATTTGTGACACAGCGGTGGACGAAGGGCAGTTCATGGATGGTATAAACACATTTTCTTGCAAACTGGTCCTGTTTTGCAGTGGGAATCACCCCTGATCTCCATTGAAGGATATACGACTGGAGACGTTATATATGTCACATGTCACTTTCTTGGCTTGACTGCGTGTGTATCTGTTTCCCATAACATTTTCTGGCAGTGACGTCACCAGGCTCCGAATTTGTCAGATCCCTATCTCCATGATATCGGCTCATCAGAATGTCTGATCCATTTTTGATAGTTGTCCTCATCTTTCAAGCAAACCCAGCCATCATCATCATTGACAAATAGAGCGATGAGATGAATAGAAAATATTTTGGCTTTTGAGGGGGCACAGTCATTATTCTGAAGTCAAAAATTGGTATTTTATCACCCTTTATTTCTTTTTGTAAGAAATAAAAATTCACAGATTTCTACAGTAGAACCCGTTTATGTCAACATTGGTCAGCCAGTCTGAGGGGCATGGTTATCAACATTATTGAAATTGAAATCAAAACTACCCAGGATAGAAGGCAAACAGTCAATAATAATAGGTTTTTTAACCTATTGAAATTTGACATTTCTTTCATTTGGGCACATTTTTAATTCAGTGCTGTTTTCATTATATATTATACTCAATAAATAATTGGGGAAAAAAACTATTCATTTAGTCATTTAAATGTGTTTATATGTAAATTGTAGTATATGTAGTATTTGTATTATTCTATATAATCATATATATGTGTATTCTAGTACAGAACAACAGAATGAAAAATGCTCCCATGGAGGTTTACTACTTATTAAAATCGCCGATTTGCTGTCAAATCAAAAAGGGATTCCGCCTCCGATCAGCCAATCATCATGAAGAAGCCGAGTGTTCGGGTCAGCTCACTGCCATCAAACTCCAGCTTCCCTAGGAGTCAATCGCCACTGATAAATAGACCCATTTTATGTTGACCATGTACTATGTCGGCACTGAGTATGGTGGACCAGGACATGATGAGTTAGTCCACATAGATGTGTTGTTGACATAAGCGGGTTCCACTGTATTTGTGTAAATAGATGTACCGATAAAAACAATACTTTGTTAATTATTGGCTAAAGAAAACATTAGTGAATGCCACAACAGGGCTCTTCTATGGTATGTATGAGTGCATGAGGGCTATTGTTTGGGTACACAGACACAACAAACTCTTTGGACTCAAACACTTTGGTATCCCATTCTTTACTGTATATCCCATCCGGTTTGACTTTTGTCATCAGCGTTCATCATTCGTAGCTGCCACCATCCTAATCTGACCCCTGACCTCTCCCATAATGCCATGCGTCACCACAGAGGCCTTTGCCCCAAAGCTGTCCTCACTGTTCGTGTCACTGTCACAACTGGAACTTCCCGACAAAGCGGCGCGCGGTACGACTGATTCCGTGGAGTCTCGGTCCTGCCGGGTGGTTCCTGCTAGAGGTGGGGAGGAACTGTGGGACGGGGGAGGCGTGTCACACTGAAAAAGAGGCTCTATTTTGTTGTCCAGCCCAGATGAGTCAATGTTCTGGATCTCCTCCTCATCATCATCAGACGAGTCCTTGCTTGTGTCCCGGGCCTGGTCGTTGAGCAGCGTGACCAGGAAGTTGATGTACTTGACGGCCAGACGCAGAATCTCGTTCTTGCTCAGCTTCTTGTCGGGCGGATGCGTGGGGATGAGCTTCCTCAGTTCTGAAAAGGCGCCGTTCACGTTTTGCTGGCGCCAGCGCTCACGGCTGTTAGTGAAGACTCGCCGAGCGATTTTCTGAGGAGGACCTGCTGGATGCACACACACACACATTGTGTGAGCTGGTGGTGTCATGGCAGTATTCACTATGTCCTCAGACAAGACAAGCCGTCACAGTAAAGTACTGTATTGACCTGAATGCATGACCATTTTTCCCCTAGGAAAAAAGTTTTTAAAAGACATCTTTCTTTCAGAGCTTTTCTTCCTGTCACTCACACTCTCTCACTGACATCTTCTCTCATACTTGGCAGTGAAAAATGTATGCTGGAAAACTACTTCTCCCCAAGCCAGAGCAATTCAGAGCTTTTCTTCCTGTCACTCACACTCTCTCACTGACATCTTCTCTCATACTGGGCAGTGAAAAATGTATGCATGCAAACTACTTCTCCCCAAGCGAGAGCAATTCAGAGCTTTTCTTCCTGTCACTCACACCCTCTCACTGACATCTTCTCTTATACTGGGCAGTGAAAAATGTATGCATGCAAACTACTTCTCCCCAAGCGAGAGCAATTCAGAGCTTTTCTTCCTGTCACTCACACTCTCTCACTGACATCTTCTCTTATACTGGGCAGTGAAAAATGTATGCATGCAAACTTTTTCTCCCGAAGCCAGAGCAATTCAGAGCTTTTCTTCCTGTCACTCACACTTTCTCGCTGACATCTCTTAAACTGGGCAGTGAAAAATGTATTTATGCAAACTACTTCTCCCCAAGCGAGAGCAATTCAGAGCTTTTCTTCCTGTCACTCTCACTCTCTCACTGACATCTCTTAAACTGGGCAGTGAAAAATGTATTTATGCAAACTACTTCTCCCCAAGCGAGAGCAATTCAGAGCTTTTCTTCCTGCCACTCACACTCTCTTGCTGACATCTTCTCTTATACTGGGCAGTGAAAAATGTATGCATGCAAACCACTTCTCACCAAGTGAGAGCAATTCAGAGCTTTTCTTCCTGTCACTCACACTCTCTCACTGACATCTTCTCTTATACTGGGCAGTGAAAAATGTATGCATGCAAACTACTTCTCCCCAAGCGAGAGCAATTCAGAGCTTTTCTTCCTGTCACTCACACTTTCTCGCTGACATCTCTTAAACTGGGCAGTGAAAAATGTATTTATGCAAACTACTTCTCCCCATGCGAGAGCAATTCAGAGCTTTTCTTCCTGTCACTCACACTCTCTCACTGACATCTCTTAAACTGGGCAGTGAAAAATGTATTTATGCAAACTACTTCTCCCCAAGCGAGAGCAATTCAGAGCTTTTCTTCCTGTCACTCACACTCTCTCACTGACATCTTCTCTCATACTGGGCAGTGAAAAATGTATGCATGCAAACCACTTCTCACCAAGTGAGAGCAATTCAGAGCTTTTCTTCCTGTCACTCACACTCTCTCACTGACATCTTCTCTTATACTGGGCAGTGAAAAATGTATGCATGCAAACTACTTCTCCCCAAGCGAGAGCCCTTCAGAGCTTTTCTTCCTGTCACTCACACTCTCTTACTGTTAGCAAACATTCATTCAATCATTTTCTTCCACTTATCCACACGAGGGTCGCAGGGGTACTGAAGCCTATCCCAGCTGTCTTCGGGCGAGATGCGGGGTACACCCTGGACTGGTCACCAGCCAATCACAGGGCACATATAGACAAACAACCATTCACACTCACATTCATACCTATGGACAATTTGGAGTCTCCAATTAACCTCGCACCTCCGGGAGTTCCCGGAGAAAACCCACGCATACACCGGGGAGAACATGCAAACTGCATGACAGCCAAAGACAGCCGAGGGTGGAATTGAGCCCGGGTCTCCTAGCTGTGAGGCCTGCGTTCAAACCACTCGACCACCATGCAGCCGTGTTAGCAAACAATCTCATGGAATACCCATTGGTTTCTTGTAAATATAGTTTTCTTCTGACATTTTCTTATGGAGTACTACATGAATCTTAACATTAAAATCCAAACTATGAAGGTGCTGATGAAAAGTATGAAAAGTGTACTTGACTCAGGACCATATTCCAACAGAAGAAGCTCATCAGACATTCAAGAATCCTTGGAAGCCGCCCACTTTTAAAAATAGTAAGTTTGGCTCCAAAATGCTCAAAACTGCTTCATTTCTACAAGAAAGTATTTTTGTTTTTCAAGAACATATCCTACTCTGCTGTTAACTTACATTCATTGATCTCCATCTCAAAGTGTGATGAAGGTCTCCTCTTAATTCGGCTGCTGGTGATGACGCCATAACTTCCTCCTGAGGTACCCAAGTATGAACTGAAGGAACACAGTAAGTAAACATAATGAAGAACAAAGTGCGTGTGTGAGTGTGATTAAGAGTGCATGTAGAGCATGAGGCTAGTCTAATTAAGAGCAGTTTGAGTGCACGACGGGAGGATGAACAAGATCAATGCCTCCTGCTTACAACACACACTAGACAGGAACACGCTTCCGGGACAGGTGGGGAAGTAAAACATGGAGATCATGTGGACTACCACACTTCTGCTGAGAGCACAAATCCTTTTTTTGGAGTGGGGAATAGATGCACAGTTGGAGGGCTCGGCTACAGCGGGGTTGCCAGTTGCAGGCACATATAATGAGGCGTTTAAGTGCGTAAACGTCACTGTGTTTCCTAAAGTGTACAGATGAAATGCAATAGTACATCATTTTATATATTATTTTTCATTCATTTTCTACCGCTATACCCCACGAGGGTCGCGGGGGTGCTGGAGCCTATCCCAGCTGTCTTCGGGCGAGAGGCGGGGTACACCCTGGACTGGACGCCAGCCAATCACAGGGCATATAGACATGTCATATAGACAAACAACCATTCACACTCACATTCATACCTATGAGTCGCCAATTAACCTAGCATGTTTTTGGAATGTGGGAGGAAACCGGAGTACCCGGAGAAAACCCACGCATGCACGGGGAGAACATGCAAACTCCACACAGAGATGGCAGAGGGTGGAATTGAACCCTGGTCTCCTAGCTGTGAGGTCTGCACGCTAACCACTAGTCCGCCGTGCCGCCTATTATTATTATTATTTTTGTGAATTGTGAAGCACTGTTATATGTATGCATGTATAAAATGTGTCTATCAATCTACCTTATTTATATATTTATTTATTATTTTTAACTTTTCATAATAGACTAGGAAATTAAGTGTTGTCTAAAATATAATGAAAAATAATATTTCATTTTTAAAATGTCAGTATACACACAGTACGTGGACTATGTATTTTAATTGTTTTTTTTAAATAATAATTTAACAATACAATTAGGCGTTATAAAATATAATCCAAAATAATATATGTAATTTATTTCATTTGAAAGATTGACAGTTTCGAAAATAATAAATGCTAGTTATACAGTATAGTTCTATGAAATTCTAAAAAAAAAGGTCATTTTGATATATACTGTAGCTAACATTTTATAGCTGTTTCTCATATTTGGAAGTCATTATCACAATAGGAATGGTTCCTGTTATTGTTTCTAATAATAATAAAGATAACAATAATGATGGTGTGACTGGGAAGGGCCTGCATGTGTGTGTGTGTGTGTGTGTGTGTGTTGTTTAATAGCCATCTTTCAAATGCGGATATAAACATACAATGGTAAACATCAGCATTGTTCTACTGGACATTTCTGTTTGTCGGGGTAAGCGCGTTTCCTCGTTATCCAAATCATGGTCTTCTTTCAGGGGATTTCCAACCAAAATAAAAAGTGGTCTCACCTGGAGAAGAAAGGATGAGGGGGCAGGTACGTCTGAGCCAGCATCGGTCCCGGTGAGACCGCAAGTGGTCCCCCTGCAGAGCCAGCAGACCCCCCTGAGCTGGACATGTGAAAACACGGCACGTGGCTTCGGCGGAGCTCCAGGTGAGGGTGTTTTTTGGGGATGGGGTGCAGCGTGGTTAGAGGTGTGTTGGGAATAGCGAGAGGTGGCTTGCTGTGGGCCAGACTAATTACTGGAATGTGGGGAGGAAGAGGTGAGCCTGACGAGGCTGCAGTAGAGGAAGGTGGAGGCGGGAGTGAGCCCGGGCTTGTCTTGGTTGGTGCTGAGAGGAGCGGCGGCGGGGAGGCAAGTGCTGGAGATTTGGTTCTCGGTCCTTCTTGGTGTTCCGCTGTCTCCATGGCGACTGACTCAGGTGTATCTGAGGTGCTCTTCTGAGTGGTTTTGGTTGCCTTAGCTGAGCAGGTAGAGGGGACATCTTTGTCTTCTGTAGCTTCCATGGAAGAAGCTAAAAGTGGACTTTGGTGCTCCTCAGATGTACATGATGGTGAAGAGGGGGCAGGGGCCTCTTTGGGGTTAATCCTCTCCATCATGGTGGTAAATGAGGAGAACACGGCTTTTCCAAACCTCTTCTATGTGCGTTGGTGTCACTATGTATCAATCACCCTGATGCTCTCCATAAGGCTTGAATGCTAGATTTTTTCACGTTTTTGCATTTTTACACCTCTTCCACGTCAACTTTCTACCCATCGCTCCCCTTTTCAGGTTTTTCTGTCGTGCAAGACATTTTTACACTCTTTGCATACAATGTCATTCCTTACTGCAGCTGACCTTTAATGGATGTTTAAGTACAACTTGACCCAAGGTGGATGCCAGTATACACACATCCTGCATGGAGGATTCTCTGTTGTCTCCAGTGAGTGTGTGTTTGTGTGTGTGCACCGAGGATGTGAGTCAAAATCCTTTAAAGCGTTTAAAATGTCCCCGGCTGGCGAAGATTGGATCCGTATCAAAGAGACTGTGAAACAAAGGAAAAAGGCACATGGGATTTACTGTATAGTTGGCGCATATTTACACAGGAATGTACAGCATGTCACCCTTTACACGCCAGCAACACTGATTATTGACATATAATACATACGTATAGTATACACATAATGTATACAATTGTTACTTAGCAAATGTGCTTCTTGCAAAGAGAGATATTAGTGTAGGCTCTGAGTCACCATCTTTTAGGTTTTGCAACAGCAGTGGTTCCTGTTTTGTTGCCGCTTTATGGTCATGACTTTTATTTTGGACAGTTCCCTCTTTCACAATGATTAAGAGGTCAGAAACATGCTTGTTTTGTTTCAGCTAAAACCCTATCAACTACATTCATCTCAAATAAACACATACATTTATGAATGAACACAATTGATGGATTATGTTTTCTCCAAATTTTCATACATAATTAAAAATACAATGAAATAAATTGTCATTTATATTGTATTGTAATGTATTATTGAGACTATATTAAATGCATACAACTAAGTGTATTACGCATAGGATATAGTATAATAATATATATAAGAGTAATATAGATATAAATAATAAAATATGAGTGTTTGAATAAAAACATGCTGTTTTTAATGTATTTTTATGTATAGTAAAATAAATTAAGAAATTATATATTACACATAGTACATATATAGTATAATAATATATATACGTAAAAGTAATATAGATATAAATAATAAAATATGAGTGTTTGAATAAAAACATGCTGTATTTAATTTATTTTTTATGTCTAATAAAATAAATTAAGAAATTATATATTACACATAGTATATAGTATAATAATATATATAAAAGTAATATAGATATAAATAATAAAATATGAGTGTTTGAATAAAAACATTTTGTTTTTAATGTATTTTTTATGTATAATAAAATAAATTAAGAAATTATATAAAAATATATAAAAATGCAGTATAAAATATACTATGTATATAAATATATTGTATTTTATAAAATATATAAAAATATATATAAAAACAATATAATAATAATAATCTGGTGTTTAAAATATATAAAAGTACAATAACAGCTTAAAAACTGAATTTCAGAATTCAAATTATTTTTTTTTTATTATTTAAAAATTCAAATAAACATATTAAAACCAAATATTACTTACAGGTCGACGACGACCCCCGTATGTCTTGTCTTTATGTGACAGTCGTTGTCACATGTGGTATCGTGTCAATGTTTGGCCAATCCTGCTACCGCCTGTCTTTGGAAGGGAAAAAAAAAAAGTGTCTGACACTTTGTTACAATGTCAGCAACAAATAAAACAACCAAAATTAAAAAGCAGTGTGGATCCTGAAGTGGACTCCAGAATACTTTGGTGCTGTCAAGTAAGAGTCGAGGAAGGCTGGATGTTGACACTTCTGTCATCCTTCAAGTCTGCATGTCTCTGTCATTTGCTCATTCGTCTCTGTACTGTCTGACTGTCTGTCTGTCTGACTGTCTGTCTGTCGCTAGGACAACACAATGCTGTAACTGGTTGCCGGTGGGAATGCTGGGATAGAGTCAGAATGTGATGTGAGGAGAAGAAAGAAAGGTGTGGGTATTGAGTGGGGTGGATTAGGTGGCTGTGGGGTGGGGGGTGGGGGTTGGGGGGGGGCATGTTGCGAGGAGAGTTTTCCGCTCCCGGCTGGACAAGAGGATGTACTGCTACAATATGGTGGCTGCTGATAAGAGCCTCAAAGTCGCCTGTGGCCGTGAGATAAGGAACCTACACTGCCCCCTAGCCCAACACCCCTCCACCCAACCCCCTTGTTCACCTCACACACACACATCATTTTCACAACAAATCTCCAGCTCATATATACAAGCAGCTTGAGGCATACACACACACACACACACACACATGCATAGATACATGCATCAGGATCGGTCTTGGGTTGGCCACAAACAGACCAGATGATACCTTTAATGACTGAACATCTTTCCACACTTTGAATCAAAACCTAAACTTACTGCATGTTAATCTGTCGTTAGTGAGTGTAAAAACAAAAATAAATGTAAAATGGATTTTATGTGTACGCTAAAAGAACTACAATATCCATGATGCTTTCAGTGCCAGAACAGAAAGTACTGCATTTCTGATATCAAAGCTAATATCGCATGTTTTGAAGTCTTATGCAGCAATTGTGTTTTGTTCTGACAAATCTTAAGTAAATTTGATCAAATTCTTCTGCTTGGACATTAACACCATGGACGTTGTTCAACTCCAATGAAAAAAAATGCACCTGCTAAGTGAAGAATGCTGGTAACACTGAGGTAGCTTGGATTGCAAGGTTTATAGTTTGCCATAGCACTTAATGTAGGGTTCCAATCCTGCCTCATGTACTGCCGCTTCCCAGAAAGCTGGGATAGGCTCCAGCATACGCACGACCCTAATGAGGATAAGTGGTAAAATGAATGAATGAATGAAAATGGTGTTGGGAAAAGAGCAAAGAGTGAAATTCATACTAATTTCATACTTTTTTATTATTAATAATAATAATGATAATAATAATAATTAGTTGCAATAACAACAGTTTTTTGTTATAATATCAAGTCATAATAATAATACTTTAAATTTAAAATAATAATAATAATGATAATGATGATGATGATGATGATGATGATAATAATAATAATAATAATAATAATAATAATAATAATAATAATAAATGTGACACTGTTTTAATCTTTAAAAAAATACTTGCGATAATAAAGTTACAATGAAGACTGCACACATGTGACCACCCCTTCCCCCCCAAAAAGGCCCCACTCCACCAAGTGGGCTCCATGGCTGTATTTCCTCCACACTGTGTAAACACTATATAACAATAATAATAATAATAATAATAATAATAATAATAATAATAATAATAATAATAATAATAATAATAATAATAATAATAATAATAATAATAATAATAATAATAATAATAATAATAAGTATTTTTCACCCATATCACAACGCAGAGATGCTTTTTTTATTTTATTTTTTAATATAAATAAGGTATTGGTGGTTAGCGTGCAGGCAACACAGCTAGCCATCTCTGTGTGGAGTTTGCATGATCTCCCTGTGCATGCGTGGGTTTTCTCCGGGTACTCCGGTTTCCTCCCACATTCCAAAAACATGCTAGGTTAATTGGCCACTCCAAATTGTCCATAGGTATGAATGTGAGTGTGAATGGTTGTTTGTCTATATGTGCCCTCTGATTGGCTGGCGACCAGTCCAGGGTGTACCCCGCCTCTCACCCAAAGACAGCTGGGATAGGCTCCAGCACCACCGTGACACTTGTGAGGATAAGCAGTAGAAAATGAATGAATGAATAAACTAACTGTTAAAATGTGCAAGAGAAATGATGAATTATTACTACTAAAGAATTTTATTTTTTTCAACACAGCACCGTGCACCTGTTGGGGCACTGCTGACTCCAATGCAAAGTTATCCATTATCAACATTATCTTCTCCTTCACTGTACACCAGTATTAGCATGAGAGGTCAATGAGTGCATACAGTATGACAGGATGGAACATTCCCATTCATTGCTCTTGTGATTCGGGATGCAGTGACATTGCAGTGCACATCTGTGTCACTGATGACCAATAAGAGAGTCGTCATCATGGCCACTTTCCTCACGGCCTTCCTTCCTCAACGGGTCTCACGCGCCTGCTCTTTGTTCTCCGACGAGCGGTCGTTGTCTGTGGGTGCCACAACCTCAGGGTCAGCACCTTTTCTTCTCCATTCGCTCAGTCGTTTCCTCCTCAGACGCTCTCTCTTACTCTGACTTTACAGTAATGTGACCTTCAAGGTCCTGGGAAAGCGAATGCTTTGCTGAGTAACTGTTCAACAAATCTGTCATCATTCTTACAATGTTTTTTTTTACTGGGTCATCATCATCATCATCATCATCATCATCATTGTGGCTGCACACAAGACTGAATATGCAAACTAAGAATTTTCCTTAAGTCACTGTCTACTGGTCTGTCACCTTGGTTTGCATCCAGCAGCTGCGGTTCCACTTCAATGACCTCTGAAATCATATAGAGTATATGACAATGTACAAATACCATACAAGAAACGGCGATGCAAACCTGTAATGTTTAATATGTTTCCACTAATCCACTGGTCATACAGTATAACATCAAATCATGCAAATAATAATAGTGTATCCATTCATTTACTGTGCCGCTTGTCCTCATTAGACTCACAGGTTATTTAATTCATATATAATAATAATAATAATAATAATAATAATAATAATAATAATAATAATAATAATAATAATAATAATAAACAATTAATAATAATAATTAATAATGATGGTTAATAATACTAATAATTAAGTGATAGAAAATGAATGAATGAATAATTAATAATCATTTATAACAACTAATAATAATAATAATAATTAACAATTATATTAATATTAATTAATAATAATGATGGTTAACAATACTAATAATTAAGCAGCAGAAAATGAATGAATGACTAATTAATAATAATTTATAACAACTAATAATAATATAATTAACAATTATATTAATATTAATTAATAATATTGATGGTTAATAATATTAACAATTAAGTGGTAGAAAATGAATGAATGAATAATTAATAATAACTAATAATATTAATAATTAACGATTAATATTAATAATAATTAATAGTAATAATTAATAATAATAATTTATAATAATGGCCTGCACGGAGGTTGAGTGGTTCCATAGGTATGAATGTGAGTGTGAATGGTTGTTTGTTTATATGTGTCCTGTGATTGGCTGGCCACCAGTCCAGGGTGTACCCTGCCTCTCGCCCCGAAGACAGCTGGGATAGGCTCCAGCACCCCCGCGACCCTCGTGAGGATAAGCGGTAGAAAATGATTGAATGAATAATAATAATAATAATTAGTTGCAATATCAACAGCTCTTGTATTATAATATCAAGTCATAATAATAATACTTTTAATTTAAAATAATAATAATAATAATAATAATAATAATAATAATAATAATAATAATAATAATAATAATAATAATAATAATAATAATACATTTTATTTTTACGATTATGTCTTTTTGGAATGTTATTAGTGTTATTATTGTTACAGAATATTGGCATGGAATATGGCACATTCAGACTCATTCAATCTAAGTGTGTATCCCTAAGTCCAATAACATCACACCGTACAGGTTCAGGTTAGGGAGGCTGTTCCTCCCAATCAGGCCCCTCCTGGTCACACTGTCATTGCCCGCATGGGCGTTGAGTTACAGTAAAAAAAAAAAAGTGTGATACTGTCTTAATCTTTAAAAAAAACTAATAATAAAGTTACAATGAGGACTGCACACATATGACGACCCCTTCCCCCCCAAAAAAGGCCACACTCCACCAAGTGGACTCCATGGCCGTATTTCCTCCACACCGTGTAAACACTATTGTGTTCATAGTGATAGTGATCACTGGGAGCTAATTGTTTCAGGCAATTCATGGAGAAAGTGACAAACAATGTAGTTCATGCACACGCTGGCCAGGACACATACGCTCTGCTGACATCTAAACACACATCAGCTACTCTTTATTGGACTCATTGTCCAGGACTGCAGGCACCCGGCACAGCAGAAAGAACAGTTGACCCTTAAAATATGATCAAGAGCACTTTGTTACACTAAACTTCACAAACAAATTGACTGTATTAAAAATGCATTCATTACAATACATGCAAATGATAGTGGGACATCCCTGAAAAGAAAAGGCTGCTTATATTGGGGGGTTGACAGAGATGCGTCATTTTGACGGGCTGCACGGTGGAGGAGTGGTTAGTGTGTTGGCCAGGAGATCACAGGATCAGGAAGGAGATCAAGAAGGTCTGGGTTCGAATCTACACTTGTGTGGAGTTTGCATGTTCTCCCAGTGTCATTTTTTGTTAGGTGAGGGAGTGGTTAGCGTGCCACACAGTTTGGAGACCCGGGTTCGATTCCCCGCTCAGGTATCTCTCAGGTATTTTCTCTGGTTTCCTCCCTCATTCCAAAAACATTCATGTTAGGTTGATTGGCAACTCTAAATTGTCCATAGGTATGAATGTGGGTGATGAAGACTTCAGGCGAGAGGCGGGGTACACCCACTGGTCGCCAGCCAATCACAGGGCACATATAGACAAACAACCATTCACACTCACATTCATACCTATGGACAATTTGGAGTTGCCAATTAACCTAGCATGTTTTTGTTTTTGAATGTGGGAGGAAACCGGAGTACCCGGAGAAAACCCACACATGCACAGTGGGAACATGCAAACTGGGTGGAATTGAACTCCGGTCTCCTTGCTGTGAGGTCTGCGCGCTAACCACTCCTCCGCCGTAGTAGTATTTTTTCTTGTAAAAAGAATAGACTAGACTTTCTTTATTGTCATTGCACAATAACACAGCAGTGAAATTGCCATAATAATAAATAATAAATAATAAATAATAAATAATAAATAATAAATAATAAATAATAAATAATAAATAATAAATAATAAATAATAAATAATAAATAATAAATAATAAATAATAAATAATAAATAATAAATAATAAATAATAAATAATAAATAATAATGTGGAGAATAAATAGATTACATCAAATATGAACAACAATGTACAGCGTAAACATGATTCTAATCCCGTTATCCTGATTTATTTATGTATATAAATAATGGTATTATGATTATTTTGATGGTGTCAGCATGCACCCAACAGTGCATGCCGCATGTGGATGGTCACACATCAGTCCGTTCCCAGGATGCACCTGGTTTGGGCGATGGAGCGGATGCAGGCCACAGCTGTTTCCCGTGCACACTTCCTGGTTTGGGCTTTAAGAGTCTGGTGCGGGGGGGGGGCTATTAGTGTAGTTGATAAGGGTGGAGGGTGGATTACGGTGCTTTCCACATAGGATACGTCTGCTGTGGCTGCAGGTGTTGGGATGGCATCACTCACTTGTACATTATACTGTACATGTAAACATAAAATGTGTGCATTCTAGGAGATGTTTCAGATGCTCCCGCTTGTGGTAACCCTCTGTTTGACCTTTGACTCCCTTCCATATGAACTCTTGTGCACGTATCCAAGTGAGATGGGCACTGACAATCGACTGTGCATGTGTGTGTGCACGGCGAGTGAGCTTACTCCGAGGTCATGATGACACTGAGTGGAACAACAGTGTATTGTGTCTTTGGCGCTCATATTTCGCATCCTCTGCGCTGCCACCATACAAAATTCCACTGTTGTCTTGCTGTGGACCCCCCCCCCATCCTGTCATAATAGGAAACAACGCATCACTTTCCAACTTTCTCCCACATGCTTCACTGCCTAGATCCGTTCTGCTCTGCGATAAAGTGACAACTGGTCTTTAAAACCTATAGGAAGTGAAAACTAGCGGAAATATTCAATAGTCATTCTGACAAATCTTAAGTAAATTTGATCAAATTCTTCTGCTTGGACATTAACACCATCGAAGCTGTTCAACTCCAATGAAAAACACCTGCTGAGTGAAGAATGCTGGTAACACTGAGGTCGCTTGGATTGCAAGGTTTATAGTTTTCCATAGCACTTAATGTGGGGTTCCAATCCTGCCTCATGCACTGCCGCTTCCCAGAAAGCTGGGATAGGCTCCAGCATACCCACGACCCTAATGAGGATAAGCGGTAAAATAAATGAATGAATGAATGAATGAATGAAAATGGTGTTGGGAAAAGAGCAAAGAGTGAAATTCATACTAATTTCATACTTTTTATTTAATGTATTTTATTATTATTATTATTATTATTATTATTATTATTATTATTATTATTATTATTAATAATAATAATAATAATAATTATTAGTTATTCATTCATTTATTTTCTATCGCTTAATTGTTAATATTATTAACCATCATTATTATTAATTATTGTTAATATAATTGTTAATTATTATTATTATTAGTTGTTTTAAATTATTATTAATTATTCATTCATTTTCTACCGCTTAATTATTAGTATTATTAAGCATAATTATTATTAATTATTATTATTAATTGTTCATTATTATTATTATTATTATATATTAATTAAATATCCTGTGATTCTAATGAGGACAAGTTAATATTATTATTATTATTGTTATTATTAATAATAATTAGTTGCAATATCAACAGTTTTTATTATAATATCAAGTCATAATAATAATACTTTTAATTAAAAATAATAATTCAACTGCTGTCTTGCTGTGGACCCCCAACCCCCCCCCCCCCCCCCCATCCTGTCATAATAGGAAACAACGCATCACTTTCCAACTTTGTCCCACATGCTTCGCTGCCTAGATCCGTTCTGCTCTGCGATAAAGTGACAACTGGTCTTTAAAACCTATAGGAAGTGAAAACTAGCGGAAATATTCAATAGTCCTCGGTCATTGATATTAGACCTGAGAGCGCACCATCTCTGGTCTACTTCATACCAAAAATGTGTGATGCCTTTAAAGCGGACCTTTTATGCTCATTTTTGTGGTTCTGTATTGAGTTGTAGACTCCTACACAAGAGAACCCTAACATAAGGCTTTATAGATCATCCAGAGTCTGCACCTCTTCCTGCAGTGTTTCCATAGACTTCCTGCTTCCAACCCAGTTTGTTTAATTTACTCCACTCCCGGTCCTGACCTGGGTCGGCCCATTCCACTGTGATTGGTTACACTCATGCCCTCCCGAGGACTTCCGGATGCCTAAGTCCGTGTTTACTAAGTACAGACTGATGAGCAGGGCTCACTTATTATCATACCTCATTATGTGATGCTTTGGTATTGTTTAACACGAAAATATAACATTGTGACAACATTTATGGGTCAGAAAAGTGGAAAACTGTCTTTTTCTCATTTGTGTCCTAATTGTGGTCTACTCACCACTTTCCATTGAATCAATGTGCAGATCCTGATTGCTGGTGCTGTGTGATGTCCTCAACCCTGATAGCATGCCGAGTCTACTACACAGGGAAGATTTGGTAAGTTTTCATGAATATTAAATTCCTCAAAAAGGTGAATTAGTTGCTGAAAAAGTAGTAGTAATAAAGAACAGTAGTACTAAAGAGAAAAAAAGAAACCTTTGTCACCACAAACCTGAGATGTCGGCTGTTTTTGTTTTGTATTTACAATATATAATGACTCAGCATTTTTAGATATATATATATTGGATTTATATTACAATGTTTAATGATTGTGAAAAGTGAATGAAAAGTGGCCTCCACATCCTTCATTTGTCGGCACTTAGTGGAAAAAGTATGCAATACCTTTTGTTGTAATGTAGTCTTTTGGTCTCTAGAGGGAGACAAAGGTCAGCATCAGCCTCTACGGTGGCACTTTTGGAATGCACTGGGCACCAGTAACAACCTTAGTTTGGGCCAAGGATGGTCCGGGTCTTGATGGACAGCCAATTAGATCTTCCGACTCAAGGCATTTTTTGGGGGGGGAGGGGGGGGGGTCTACCACTTGACGTTTTTGTTTTCGAAGTCTCAGAATCTTTTACGTGTCATGTCAATGATCAATTCTAAAATGTCAATAGTGATTATACATTTAGTACAAGTACCTAATTCTGAGTGTTTTTAGATTTTGGAAAGGCCACATATAAAATGTGTAAGAAAATGATACTATTTGACTACATTTTGCATTTTTCTCAATTTTTCTCCCAAGTTCAAAACAGATGCCCCTGTGAAATCTTCCCCTTGCCTGTGCTGTGCTGGTGGGCCGTTCAAAGTGCGGGTGGTCCAGTCCAGGTGCAGGAGGCAGAGATTAGCACCACACAGTGCCTGAAGGTGAGAGAAAGAGTAAACAAAAGATGGACGTGAAATTAACATCTGTTCACCACGTGTGCAGAAAGATTCCAGTACTTGAAGAAAAACAATGAAACCAGCCTTCAATTCTTGGCTGGAATTATTTTTTGTTTATTTTGTACAATAACGCAAACACACCGTTATACTTTTTTATAAATTACACTGGTGAATTACAGAAAAACAAGCGATTGAATGTTTTTATGCTGACTTACAGTACATCGCTTGTCCAATAAAATCTGAGAAATCTCAGGACAATTTAAGGAAAAATCCACAATGCGTCATATTTTTAGGTATTTTTTTTTATTTTATTGGCTCATGAACAAATCACACGTGAGTGTGAATGGTGGTTTGTCTATATGTGCCCTGTGATTGGCTGGCGACCAGTCCAGGGTGTAACATGCCTCTCGCCCGAAGACAGCTGGGATAGGCTACAGCAACCCCCGCGACCCTCGTGAGGAAAAAGCAGTAGAAAATGAATGAATGAATGAATGAATGAATGAACTAATCACAAACTATAAGGGAACTCACAAAGACCAACTTGCTCATGAGCTCCCTCTGGTGGACACAGGCAGTTGAATTAATCATGGCAGCCAACAGACTGCTCTGCTTGGTAGAAATGCATTATGAGAAGAACTTTAAATAGTTCATTCATTCATTCATTCAGCTGTCTTCGGGCAAGAGGCAGGGTACACCCTGGACTGGTGGCCAGCCAATCACAGGGCACATATAGACAAGCAACCATTCACACTCACATTCATACTTTGGAGTCGCCAATTAACCTAGCATGTTTTTGGAATGTGGGAGGAAACCGGAGTACCCGGAGAAAACACGGGGAGAACATGCAAACTCCACACAGAGATGGCCGTGGGTGGAATTGAACCCTGGTCTCCTAGCTGTGAGGTCTGTGCGCTAACCATTTTCAACTCTTATTGGTACTTGTATTGGTACTTGTATACTTGTATTGTATGGTATTGGTCTTGTATATTTCTAAGCTAACTTTTAAGTGTTAAGTTGTTGTGTGATGACTTTAGTGTTCTTTGTCAGATGACACCGTGAGTTAGTATGTGAGCTTTTTCATTGGTCATGATTGGCCTCTGTCAATTAAAAATCTTCCTGGTCCTCACGGACTCGTGCGTGCCACAATGTGACATTTTATGACCTGGACACGTGTGGCTCAGGTAAAAATTGCTGACAGCAAAACAGGCTTCTTGTTGTGTCTTCGTAGGAAAACTTGGACTTGAACTCTGGACTTAAGACTGAATTTGAATTTAGAAAGAGCTGTTATTGACTTTGAATCATTACAGTTATACATTTGGCCTGTGAATGTTCACCATTAGTGTGTGTGTGGTTTGCAGTTGTTTACAGAGCTCAGCAGTAAATAATCTTACAGAATCAACTTGTGGTTTGTTGTGAAACTTCAATTGAAATGGCATGTCTTCTTGTTTGCAAGGGTGCAATTTAACTACTTCCTACTGGAGGCCCTCATCTGATCCTCCATTTTTGGATGTCAACGGTGGGACGCCGGCGTGGAAAAACAAACATGTGGGCAGCGTTAACGTGAGGCCTTGAGGTGAGTTAAGTGTTGTTTTTGTTGACGTTGTGGTTATATTTACTGCGATTAGCATTCATTCCACCCTGCGTGAGTGTGTGTGTGTGTGTGTGTGTGTAAAACAATGTTGCCATTGTGTAGCTCACTGGGCTAATGTTATTTATATAGAGCAGTAAATGTTAGGGAAATGGGGTGTCTGCACTTGTTTATAAAGTGCTCTTTGTTATCTTGCGTAATTAGTTGGATCCTCAAATCTGAGCAGCTTACTGACAAGGAGAGGGTGCGAGGGCCACACACATTCTGGTCGCTACATTAGGTACACATGCATCCAATGAGATACAATACGAAAGATGTAAAATACAAGTCACAAAGATAATTATGCAACTATTTTTAATAGAGATCTTTAAAGATATCAGAACATGTCATGTGATGTTAATTTAAGTCCAGTCCAGGGTGTACCTCGCCTCTCGCCCGAAGAAAACTGGGATAGACTCCAGCATACCCGCAATCCTGGTGAGGATAAGTGGCATAGAAAACGGATGGATGGACATACCTTATCAAATGATCAATAGTGAGTCAGCAACACACAGGGTGCTTTGCTTTGGTATTCAAACAGACTAATGTGTTATGTGCAATACTGTACTGAAACCAAGAAAGTGTATGTAAACTGAGACAAAATTTTCAATGAAAACTAAATCATACAAAAGCTGGGGTATACAATAACTGTGGTTTGATTGTATTTGTGTTAGCATGATAGCTTCTTATCTGATGACATTTGAAGTGCGACATCGTAAAAAAGTAACTTGGTGTCATTCCGCGTAGAGACGTGGTGTAGGTGAAGATCGAAGCTTGGTTCAAAGGTGGAATAGAGGCATACACGTTCCATCTCTTAGAAAGGGGTGACGACAAAGCAGGACCAACAGTTCTTAAAGATGGGGGGCCTGGCCCAACCATGAGGCTGCTGGGGTGGTGGCACATCTCAGTTCCCTGCTGGGGGGCACCAACCCTGTTCCGTCCAGGATGAGAACTTGCTCTTGCCTTCACAGCCCTCCAGGGCAGGTGTTGCCTTTTGAAGCGTTTCCTCCGCCGAAGAAAGCTCCCGTTTGCAAACATATCAGCTGACATGGGGTCCAGAGTCCAAAAGTTCCCTTTCCCGGGAATGCCGGGCTCCCGCGGGACCTTGATAAAACAGTCATTGAGGGACAAGTTGTGTCTGATTGAGTTCTGCCAGCCAGGAAACTTTTCCCGATAGTAGGCAAAATTGTGGCTGATGAAGTCACAGATCTGACTGAGGGTGAGTCTCTTTTTGGGACTCTGCAGGATCGCCATGGTGATGAGGGCAATGTAAGAGTAAGGAGGCTTCACCAAGGAGGTTCCATCCTGGAGCTGGTCCATTAAACCCGAGTCAAGCTCTGTGTTGTCAGTAGCTTTGTGGTCCAAAGTCATGGTCCTCCGTGTGTACAGGTCCGTTATGGTTAAAGACAAAGAAAAACTGGTTTAGCGGATTCATTTAGCTGACTGCAACATTGACGGTGTTTGGCGTTTTACATGCGTCCTCCTCTTACTCCTCCTACTCCTCTTACCTAAACAGCACCACCTCATTCAAACAGAGAGAAGAGTCCATGGTTTGTTCTTTATGATGCTTACACTCACTGGCCACGCCCTGCATAATCCAGTGGGTTCCAATAAGAAAAATCCATGCTGGACTGAGTCTCATTAATACACACTACTTCCCTTAAACTGGCATGTACACACATTCTGTTGATATACTATATATATATATATATATATATATATATATATATATAGAATTATCACCCCGCCTTTTACATGACTAAACATCTTCTTTCAACCTGAAAAAACAAACAAATGGAAGATATTCACACATAATTTAATGCCAAGACCAAAAACCCATTGTTATATTATCACACAAAAATATCCTCACAAAAACACTCACGCTAATAATATAATAACTATGGCCCAAAAAGAAAACAGCCCAAACACTACAAGACAAAACATATAAATCTAAAAATCGGCAACATAAATAAATGGCACCTCTTTTAAACATTGCCAACATTACAACTGTATGCACTTAGTTTTCATATTTTCATAGATATTTCTCACACAAATAACCGACATTGTTTTAACCACCACTGGATGTGTGTGTGGAGTGAGTGCATGTTCTAAGATGTGTGTTTGTGCTGAGTGGAGGTGATCCTCACAAAGTTTCCACACTTGAGGCAGTGTGAGCTGGAGTTACTTTCTTTTCTTGGGATGTGCCAGCAGTTGTTACAGCGTACTCTGTACTTCTTGTACCTTTCAAGACATCATGATGAAGAAAAAAAAAATGTTTGAAAAAATGAAAAAATACAGTATCCACTTAAAGTGGAGTGTGCCTCGCAGCCATAATGTGTGCAAGTTGATGTCAATAAGGACCAAGTACCTGATGCCACAAGCGTTGCAGAGAGGGGTCCCATCCTCTGCATCTCTCCACATGGGGGTCTTTCTCGTGCAGCATGATGCACACATTTTGATTCCTAGTGAGACATTGAACAGTACATTAGTAGTTGGTGTGGTGGATATTGGGACTATATTGTAAAACCCTCCTCTTACGCAACTCAAGGAAAAATTATACAATGTTTGCTGTTTTATTTTTTTGTACATGCCCCCCCATTCCATCACTGCATAAGCCACCTACTGCTACACATTATCATTTTGTCTCCTGATTAGAAAATGATGACACACTTCAACACATAATTGAGAATTCAGTACTGTAAAAGGCAGTTTTCCATGTGTGTAACAGCGCCCCCCTGCGGGAAAAAAATAATTCACACAACTCTATATGACTAAGGCTCCTAATAAACATCCATTCATTTTCTACCACTTATCCTCACGAGGGTCGAAGGGGGGGGGATGCTGGAGCCTATCCCAGCTGTCTTCGGGGGAGAGGCGAGGTACACCCTGGACTGGCCGCCAGCCAATCACAGGGCACATATAGACAAACAACCATTCTCCTACTAATAAACAAATGTATAGTATTACACACTTGATGTAGTGTTCGTCTCCTCCTCCGAGCTGCTGGTCATCTCCGAGGTTCGAGTCCTTGTCCTGGGTTTGCGCGCACTCTTGTCGGGCTTCTTGCTGAGGTTGGAAACATATCACACTGACAATATGAACCACAGTGTTGTTTTCAAGAAGGGTTACGCATAGGACTAAGTAGAAATACATGGTAGACAACCACAGCATATTCCACCAGGCATCCCTCCTTTGTTTACTATACCGTATATGTACTGTGCCATAACATCTCATGGAGTATATTGTGGGGTATATACGCCACTACTAGTCGCTCATGCTGTGAACCTCTCGCGACATCTCATTTTGTGCTTCATGCGCACACCCTCTAGCAACAGTGTTACAGAAATCTACCATCACCAATGGGCTTCAAAAGAGCCAGACTACTGCATGATGAAGAAGACAGCACAAGCTCAAGGGCTAACATCCGATATTACCTTTGAGATTTTTCTAGTCCCTTTATTACAACCTGCTGACAGACAGAAAATCTCAGATCTCGGAGAACATCCCATTTACAGTCTCAGAAAGGAAACTGTTGATTGTTAGGTGTCGTCTTGGTCTCATGTCAAAATGCTCTACACCCTTGTATTAGTTTATGGGATGGAACCAGCGTCTGGCCAAGTGTGTCCTCACCTATATTTGGAAGTTATCAGAAGCCGGCAATTTTCCCTGCTGTCATCCAACTCTGCGTCTATTCGGAACGTCACTCCCTGCAAGTGTGGGTTTTGGATATCGACGCTGCGGCTGGGATTAGGTTGTTTTCGTGGAATTCTGGTTCTCTCAGATGACTTGGATGAACAGTGACATGTTACTGGGGGATCATTTCCTTCTTGACGTTTTGCTTCAATGGGAGCTGCACTCTCTGATTTAGATGAGTTTCTGCCATCTGGTTTTGAGTGTTGTCCGCCAATCATCCACGTGAGGTTTGCATTGTGGTCAAGGGTGAGAGCTGGCTTTGATAGATCCACAATGTTTAAGTCAAAATCAGTTTGACTACCAAGAAATACTTTAGGAGTGTGCTGAAGTGACACAGAACTTCCACTGGGATGAAGATATTCGACAGAGGAGGCACCTTGTTGCCCCTTCAATGACTTCTCAGCACTGGTTTTGGTTTCCTTAGACAACGATGGAGGAATGTCCTTTTGATTGATGGATTTTGACTCTTTGACAC
Organism: Doryrhamphus excisus; assembly: GCF_037039965.1. Lineage (NCBI taxonomy): Eukaryota > Metazoa > Chordata > Actinopteri > Syngnathiformes > Syngnathidae > Doryrhamphus > Doryrhamphus excisus. Next base: position 16,239,446 of record NC_136365.1, read on the forward strand.
AGCTCTGAGGTTTAGAAGCCAAGAACTCTTGCTCATTATTTATTGGAGTGATACAAGCGGATGCTCCCGCAACAGGTCTTGGTCTCCAAGCATGCTCAAAACTTTCAGTTTCTGGATAGTTTGCACCTCTTATGGTGGACGATAGTGCCCTTATATTTGGTTCCACGTGTCCTTGATCCATGAGTCTCTTACACTGCAGGTTGATCAGACTCAGCACTCTCAAAGGGCTATGGCCTCCACCCACCTCCTCCCCTCTCAACATTGTCTGCATCTTTGCTTTTGTCAGCATGGTCTCATCACGTTCAAAGGGTGACGAGGACAGGGTGTTAGAGGTTTGACACAAATCGGCATCATCACTCTCCTTTTTAACACTTTGCCAGGAGGACAGTGTACTAGCGTCCATTACGCTGTCGTGCATGGGGGACCCCAGTTTGGAAATTTCCTGGAAAAGGTAGAAGAGCGCAGATTGTGATGCATCTTGTTCTGTCGTCTGGGGTCCCGCCGTTGAACCTTGACCTGTGCTCATGTTGAAGCGATGTCTGCATGATGGACATAAACGGCTGTTAGATCTGTGCTAATTTCCTCCAAATTCCATTTTACTTCAGAGAGTCTTGTACAGACTAAATATAATACAGGTGGACTCTCCCTTACCATTTATAGAGCATATTTTATGGTGTTCAATTTTGTTTTGTGCTACTATCTACAACTAAGACTTAAATATTATGATTTAAAATGTACAATAATACAGGTACAAGTGCCACAGTAAGAGTTTAGTTAATTATTTTTAAAATTCTAGTTACAGGGCCTTTGGTAAAGAGCGCACAGACTCACACAAAGCGCAATATAAAGCATTTGCATAGACAAGCCCCTAATAACCTATAATAATAATAATAATAATAAATCATTCTAAATATAAAGCTCATATTATAGTGTCAATAAAGATGTGGCTAATGAGCATACAGTATATTAAAATACATTAATATATTTTCCAGCTGCTACTGTTACTTTTAGAGTACGTTTGGGAAGGAGAGACTGAAACAATGATAACCTTTAAACCTTTAAACAGAATGTAATAGTTTTACGGTTGCTTAACACTTTAACATTTTCTGTGTAGTTAACAATTCCAAAAAACTCACCAAAACAAAGGTGGCAAAACATTCAACATATCCGTTCCATGTTGAATAAATGAACTTTTCGAAGTAGTTTCTTTACCCCCCCAGAGATAAATCGGCGGCGGTCGTTTGATCTCCATCGCCTCACGTGAGCGACTGAAAGTTCAAAGAGTTCTGGACATTTTGCGTCTAAAACGACCAAATGTGCTAAAAAATGTTTTTTTTTTTTAAATATATACATATACAAACGAGGACTATTTTCGTCGGTCTTGCTCACCTTACATCACCCTCATCCGATGCACTTTTGGCCGGGAGACTTTTGCACCAGTCGGCGCTCCACAGGTGATGCTGCTTAACGTAATGGCGCTGCCATTAATTTAAACGTCACCATAAACATAGCCTATAAATTTGGAATAATTTTGCACTTTATGTACACTATTGGACAAAAGCTCATCATATTTTAAATACAGCATCAACATGCAAAAACAAGAAACAACAGGAGCAAGACAAAATATGATATATTTATATTGAGACCAATGTAGCATTGTTGACCATAAATCCTAGATGAGAAAAATCTATTCAAAACAACTTTAAAATGTACTTTATTGAACAATTTTAAATAGTTATTTTAAGGACACAATATGACATATTGAAGTGATATACATGTGTGCATAAATCGAACAGGTACATTGGAATTAACAATTAAATGGGTCTGAAGTGGCGATGCTAACATGGAGCTGGTTTGAATCACAGTTACAGGCGGTCCTCAGTTCACAGCGTTCGGTGTTCCGATGTTTTGTGGTTTACGAATGTGTTTAATTCAGACTATTCGGTAACTAGATACAATCGCTCGACTGTCGCGACCATCGTTAGGCATTAAAATGGTATTTTTACGTCTACCCGGCCATTGTAAAGACGATGAGGAGGCGGTCTGTCAATAATCCATGGCACAAACACACGCTCGCGCACACACAGTACAGAACTAATGCTACGTTCACGACTCCACAGAGTGTCAGAAATCACACAACTCCTTAACGATATACTTAACTGCTAAATTACTACAGTATTTTAAAGCATCTGAGGGATTTAAGTGTTAGGTATGGCTTCAGACAAGCTTCGTTGCAACCCGAGGACCACCTGTGTTTGAACCAACTGCTCAGAAAAGATTTGACGTTACACTTCCAACTTGGATGTGTTTTGAAATGTTTATAGTGTTGCCAAAGTTGGACTCAATTGAAAGCAGCCACAAACCCTATACAAATACAAAAGAAACACACAAAATTAGGTCATATTTGACAAGTGAAATATGATGATAAAGATGGTGGCAGTGAAATGACAGAGCATTCTCTGGCAATATTTGTGCGTATATGAGCTGTAACATGGAATGTTCCATTCTGCACACAAAAGGAGTATTATAGGGACACGCTGAAAAATGGAAGGGTGTCCATCGCTTTCATTGTATTCTTAAAAGGAGTCCATGACTGCAAAGAACCGCTGCTCTAGAGGACAGCATCTGATGCTTTAGCATGCATGTAGGTATTTGGACATTTGCTCACTAAAGTTACGCCTTTGTTCTCCTAATATTAATTTTTTTTCTCGTAACACAGTGAATCCCCACTTAGTCACGGTATGGCATTCACCGCCTTACATATTTGGAATTGTTCTGCTGCTTTAAATTGTGAATAAGATTTTTTTTTCATGGTGAAGTGTTTTGATCAGTAAGGGGAAAAATGTGTGCTGCTAATTAATCCAGCAGAGGGCGCTGTCGCTGAACGTTGACCAAAATCTCAGAAATCTTATTTTAAGAAAGAACCTTGTGTGACTGAGCCGGCCTGAGGACCTTCCACATAAAAAATAGATGTAACCATTGACTTCATTCTGTTCTTGGAGAGTCCACCTCAGTAAACACTAAATTTGTCAGTCAAGAACTTTTAGAGTTTCTATGGACTTCCCACAAGCCATGCATTTCCTTGCTTGTGCAACGGCGTCGAGTTTGTAGCAATCTCGCCTTTTCTTTGTCTTCTCAGTGAGGTTTGGGAACATGGCCGTCCACATAGAAGTTTCTAGTAACTTTGGGTAAAGTTATCTCCATGCCCTCCTGCTCTGGAGTGAGAATGAGCTGACATCCCAGCCGGGAGTTCTCCTGGAGCATGGCCGCCATGTCCAGCATGTCATCCTCCCTAAAACAACAACACATAGATTTTCTGTGTTATTCATAATATTTTATATTGTAATAATTCTATTAAAAGTCATGCCTACCTTTCGAGGGGCTCGGGCAGTGTGTCAAGATGGTCGGCGCTTATATACACATGGCATGTTGAACAGGCAAGCGATGCCTCACACGCCCCTGAAGAGCAATATACAGCACATGCAACAATTAGCTTCAATAGAGTGTCCAGCAACACAAACTATTATATTACATTTGTTAATGTTAGGTTCTTAAACCGTATAAGACCCAGGAGCAGCATAGTAGATAGTGGTTAGCATGTCCTGTGATTGATTGGTGACTAGTCCGGGTTGTACCTTGCCTCTTTCCAAAAGTCAGCTGGAATAGTCTCAAGCTTACATGTGACCCTAATAAGAAACGGAAATGGCTGCATGTATTAGTACCCACCTTCAAGTTCTATTCCATTCTTGTGAGCCAAATATAAAACATTGTCTCCCACTTTGGCTTTAATTGGAATCCTCTGGCCCGATCGGTCTATATACACCACATTAACCCTGAAAGAGAGTAAACACATTCACATCAAAAGTAAAGCAGATGAAAATATATTAGGAAAGGCAACATTACAAATAGCCTTTATTCTTTTAAATGACTGACTTCTTGAATCTCCTGAACTTTCACTATTTAATATGTATGATTTAATTTGAAAAGTGATACCTAACACATTAACAAAATGACGTTTACTGCCAAAATGATAACCACACTTCCGCTGTCAATTGCGACACCCAAAAAGTACAATTTCCGTTCATTTCCACAATAAAAGCATTGCAGACTTACACGTCTTCTGAGTTGTCTTCATCGGAACTGTTCTCCTCGTTGTGGTACAAACCTTAGCAAAGAAAAGAGGACACAAGACCACAAAGTACTTCTTGTCAGGGCGGTGAACAAGCCATGAATATATTTGACTTATTACTCGATGTTTCACAACGTCATTTATTGAGGTTACACAAGCGTCACTAAGCGAAATGTTGATTTTGCTGACAGATTGGAACGCAGCAACATTAGCTACGAAGTGTCAGCAAAAAGGCGTTAAAGTAACAAGTAGATGCTATAAGACGACATAACTTAGCCAGCGACGCAAAACAATTACACTGGGTGAAACTAGCAAGCTGATTTACTCACCTGTACTCGTCTGTAAGTATCGATTGGTGGTGCGGAAACTATCCGCGGAGTCTCTCCTCTGTAAATAAGACATATAGGTCTTTAACCTGGACAGGTGGCATGTGATGCAGTCTGGTATAACTCGCGAAAGTCTCAAAGTCAGCCCCATGCTGGAGCGAACTGCAACGGAGGCCGCCATGACTGTGTTTTGATCACGTGGACAACATCGGCCAATAGGAAAATACTTCTATAAAAGTGAAGTTGTTTGGTCACTAGAGGGTGCTGTAACTCTAATTTGGAATCAGGCAACTACTATATACTGTCATTTGCTGATTTGCACAGGTCAGGCCTGGTCAGGACCCCCAAAACTCAGCCATTGGAGATGTCCAGTGCCGGTCCCAATGCAGAATAAAATCAGAGGGTTGCATAAGGAAGGACATAGACATAGACTTTCTTCCGCTTGCTTTTATAGTCAGTATAGTTACTCTAGACCCCATTCACTGTGCAATATCTGATCAACCTCCATGTGCAATATTAAGGGCTCTAAATGCAATATACTAAGTTCTATGTGAAGTATTTCTATAATGCCTCATATTAACTCATTAGCAAGATCTCAGTGTATAGACTGGTCATATATCTCATCTTGTTTCATATTATCTACATACTGTATTGTACGTATATAACTCTGGGAAAAACTGTTGATTTTGTTAATACTTGGGTTGTTTATATTGTTTATTTTTCTATATTGTGTATTTTGTACTGCTTAACTGATTCTGTACTCTTGCTGCTGTGCAATGCAAATTTCCCCACTGAGGGGCGAATAAAGGCATATCTTATCTTATCTTTATTGTCATTGCACAATAATACAGCAGTGAAATTGCCAACAAAATGTCGTTGCCTGGCTCCCGTGTAATAATAAAATAAAAAATAAAAAATAAAAAATAAAAAATAAAAAATAAAAAATAAAAAATAAAAAATAAAAAATAAAAAATAAAAAATAAAAAATAAAAAATAATGTGGACAATAAATAGATTACATCAAATATGAACAACAATGTACAGCGTAAAAGGACACTCTTTGTTCAAAAGTAAGCCAACTAAACATACGGTTGACTTCCAGTGGCGACCACTTCTTGGGAAAAGACACAAAAAAAATTGCAATAAAGTATTTTGATTTTAGCTGCTATGCTGATTTATAATAACATTTCTCAAAACATGGTTACCTATATGTACCCTGTTATTGAGTGAATAAATGTATGTAAACAAATTCTTTAGGCAGGACTTAAAGCTGTGATGATAGAGTGCTCTATTTGGATGTGTTGACACGTGTCGCTGTTGCTACTGTAATACGTTCAAGCTGCAGACATCTGTTCAAAAACTGTTAGGCAGATGTCTCTGTTTAAAGAAGCATATGCAGCAAGAAGGAAAACAAAATACTCTATTACTCGCTGATTACATGCATCAGTCTAAACCTGCCTTACTTTGTTTTCATCTGCTCCAGAGGGAGACAAACCTAAACAAGAGCTTTGATGCAGGTTGGCCATGTAGAGCAAACGGTAGTGTGTTTGACTCCTGTGTGTGGAGATGGAGAAGAGATGTTTTGTCTTGAGGCTCTTGAGATTCATAAGACAGAGAGAAAGAAATGGGGTTATTCTCCAAAAAGAAACCGATATGCTATTAGATGCCTTGAGAGAGTAGCAGTAAAACTCAGAAGAGCATGATGTTGACGTTTTCCTCCAAGATTTATACACTTGTGTGACTATAATGACTGACGAGCCGTCCCACTGGGATCACACTATAATTTCTCTTTCTTTTCTTATCGTGCTTTTTATATACAGTATATAATAACTTGCACTTCAGGGACAAGGCCTGTCTGAAAGTTGGTTTTGAGGAATATACTTACTACCTCCCATCTGGCCACAGAGGTTCCTCCCAATGTGGAGGGAAAGACGTCACAAATTGGACGCTCTCATGTTGACATTTGCATTTAATAGCAAGCACAGGAATATGAATCATTGCATTTTATGTTGCACCTGCACGGGATGAGTGTCCAGGGACAGTTTACCTTTCTATGAATGTGAAGCACCTGTATGTCATTGAGCTTTTTGTACTGTGCATGTGTGTGTAGGTGTGTGATGGGTGGAGACCGTAACACATTTGGATATAAAGTGACCCCTGACTGCTGTTTTTTTTTTTTTTTCATACATTACATCCTTACATCCTGCTCACTATGCCTCATAGTATAGCTCACACCCCTACACACAAACGCACATAGTCCATACCTCCTTCAGCACATCATTCATGCAGCTTTCAGTGAAAGATATGTAAAGTATGATAAAGCCATCAACTCAGTCTCCCCTGGAGAACACACCGTGTATGTACGTACATGCTGTATACTATATCAACCATTTTTTTTCAGCAATGTTTCAAGTAAGACCTGAGTTCAATTCCACCCTCGGCCATCTCTGTGTGGAGTTTGAATGTTCTCCCCGTGCATGCGTGGGTTTTCTCCGGGTACTCCGGTTTCCTCCCACATTCCAAAAACATGCTAGGTTAATTGGCGACTCCAAATTGTCCATAGGTATGAATGTGAGTGTGAATGGTTGTTTGTCTATATGTGCCCTGTGAATGGCTGGCAACCAGTCCGGGGTGTACACCGCCTCTCGCCCGAAGACAGCTGGGATAGGCTCCAGCACCCCTGCAACCCATGTGAGGATAAGCACTAGAAAATGAATGAATGAACGAATTAATATTTCAAGTATTAAAAACATGAGGAAAAGACAGGAAGCAGAACTGGAGGTAACAGAGATGAGGATGCTGAGGTTCTCATTGGGAGTGACCAGGATGGATAGGATCAGGAATGAAAACATCAGAGGGACATTACATGTTAGAGGCCTTGGAGATAAAGTCAGAGAGGCCAGACTGAGATGGTTGGGACATGTCCAGAGGAGAGATAGTGAATATATTGGTAGAAGGATGCTAGGTAGGAGGCGTAGAGGAAGACCAAAGAGGAGGTTTATGTAGTGAATGAGGGTAGTTGGTGGGAGAGAGACAGGGTTGGATGTCATCAGTACGTCCATTATTCTCTTTTACCCAGAAATTCTTTAACCTCTAGGACGTATTTTGAGTTTAGCTCATATGATGTCATGATATGTGACAATGTGCGCAGAAGCTTTGCTTAGTCTTTGGTTTCGACATGATAGTGCTTCCCTGTCGTCGTTTGCGATAAAAGACAATGTCCTTGCCGAGGGATCTTAGATAGTGTTTCATGCAGGACTGTAATCTATATGCGGTGGTGGATTGTGGCATTGAGGGAGTAGCAAATTGGATGTGACGCAAACACATGGAATTAGACTGGATGCTGTGGAAGAAAATGGATGGAGTCTCAAAAGCGGTGTAAACACTTTCTAAATATAGCAACATACTCGCTAAATTGGCTGCCTCCATTCTCTGGCAGACCAGGACAGGCGATGCATACCGCCACTTACTGTGTGGCGTTGTAATGACAAGCTTCATTCCCAGACAGTATTATTATACATAATGTGTTTGTGAGGACGTGTGAAGAGGTAGCACGAAAATCACAGTATTTTTGGTGGCCCAAATTTGTTTAAATGAATTTATGGCAAACATCGAGATGTGTGTATGCAAACAGTTTTATATATATATATATAGTATATATATACATATTTTTTATTTTTGTACCGTCATATCACCTCGTACTTTGGTACATGACAAAAAAAAACCTTCAACTATATTAGGAAAGCAGGAAGTGAACAAATGTAACAGTTACTGATTGTAAAAGTACCAGATTGGAGAGGTAGGATTTATTAAGCTTTGCTTCTTCCTACTCCTTTTGGACATGTGGAACTGTGAACTGATTATGTGATGCATTCAATTGTAATCTGATGCATGTTCAAATAAAATAAAACCATTACCATTACAATTAAAAGTCAGTTTTCTAAAATAACTCTCCTTTTGTCTTTATGGGAAATGACATTCAGCATAGTAAAAAAGTAGAACATTTTCAGGGGAACCTCCAAAGTGGGTGGAAGGATAAATCTGTCTCCATCTTAAAGAATTTATTTACCGTATAGAGCAGTGGTCTCAAACACGCGGCCTGCAGGCCAAATGTGGCCCGCAGGACACTAGTTTGAGGCCCCCGCCTTGATATGAAAGTTTAATGTTGGTGCGGCCCACGCAAGTTTGATATGGATGCTGTATGGTATCATGTACCCAGAAAAAATTATTACGTTTGATTAATGTTCATGTTAAAGGTTAAATAACTGTTAATAGTTATCCTCCCTATCCGTGTGGAAGTGGTAAGTTTTTGGCTATTTAAGTTTAAAGGAAATAACTTGAAGGCTACCGTTTAGGTCGCTAGCTCTCTAGTTTGCGAGTTAGCATGTGTCTCAAGACCCTGCAGTTGCGCAATATGTTGTAAATAAAAAGAGTATAAATGTGACTATAGTCGTGTTTTGTCATGTCTACAGGGCTCTAATAATGCTTTGTTCATTTTAATCTGAAAAAAATAATTTGTCTACCCACCAACTATATGTGGTTTCTTAAGTTTTTATTATTTGCCGTTTTATTATTATTATTATATTTATTTATTACTGATTGATTTTCTTTATTCTTGATTTGTTTATTTATTTTTCATCTTATTTTGTGCAGAAAAATAAAAATTAAGATATTTGAGAACAGTGGAATTTTTTATCAGAGCTTTTATTGTAGAAAATCGGAACCAAAGCACTGAAAAAGTTTGTATATTTTTCTGTTTTTAATAAATGTGTTTTTTTGGGGGGGAAAACCTGATGCGGCCCAGCCTTGCCCAGACCCTAGCTCCAGTGGCCCCCAGGTAAATTGAGTTTGAGAGCCCTGGTATAGAGAATAAAATTGAAAAAAACATTGAAAAATCTATTCTAAAATGCAAGTTACATAGTTTCCAAACTGGTATGCAGTTGTTGTCCCAAGTGTGCCATTGTGTACGATAATCATGTCCATATTTTTATTTCCCCTTTTTATAACGTTGTGTCAGCTTTACTAGAAGTGCATTATCAGGTGTGGCCATCTATTACATGACTGACTTGCATTAGAGTCGTTATTTAATTCGTCTCAGTTGTTTTACGGCTCTCCTTTGGGCCTGCTTAGAGCTGGATGGATGTCAGATGGGAAGTTTTAGGGGAAAGCAGCCAGGAGCGAGAAGGACACAGCCAAGGGCATACATATGTAAAGACTTCAGACACTAAAAGTCCATTTGGTGAGTTTCCTTTTTGTCTTCATGCCCGCTTTTTAACTGTTAAGACAATATTTAAGTTTGCTCAGATGACTCAGACAAGTTTTTAATAAGGAAGCTTGTCAAATAAAAGCTTGTTCCTGTGCAGACAAAAAAGGATACTTAGCATCAGCGTGACTAAGCAAAGCATCATGGGAGCTGTGTGCTTGAACCATCTGAGTCAAACTGTTGTGATGTTTATGTGTCATCCATCAGACACTTTCACTATTGTGTGTTACGTATGTAAACGTCCCACTGCGGCCCGGGCATTGTTTGTAATTAATGACCTTTTTCCCCTTTAGTGGTTGATGGTCTGGCTCTGAGACCAGTGTGTCACGATCGTGTTGCCTTTGACAAACAGCACTGACCACTCGTTGTCGACCTTTAGCAGAGGGAACGCTGCAGAGAGGTCACAGCCTGGAGGGCACGGGGGTGCTAGAAATCACATAAGCACACAAAGGAAGTTGTAAATCTTCTGTATTTCTTGTGGTTCTATTTATTTTTCTTCCTTCCTCTTCTTCTCACAACACCTCTTATTAGCCATGTTTACATGGACCCAAATATTCCAATTCCATTCGGGTTATTTGCTCAACGGAAAGAATCTAACCTTATATACATCTCATTCCGAAAGAAAAGTGCCAATCCGAATGAATATATAATCGGATTCACAGGGGTGGAATATTCCTTTCCCCAATCCGATTGAGGTATCTTGTATCCGCTCAATCGGAAAGTTGTCAGACTGCGTTCTTTTTCATGGTGTTCTTCTTCTTCTGTTGTTTATTGGCGGTTGGCAAGCAGCTTTCGTGTGCATTACCGCCATCTGTGGAACCGAATCTAAACCCTTCTATACGCCATTCACAAGTCTAGTTTTATTAAAAAAAGAAAATACATATCTATATAAAACATGTGCCGAGCTTAATTATAAAATATTGATTGAACTTTATCTTTTCCTGTTCCCCTAATGCGTTCTTTCAGCAAATGCTGAGATATGACGTAACACGCAGCTCGAGACGTTCTTCGATTTAAAAAAATGGAGGCGAACAATCGGCATTGGATTTTTTTTTGGATTCAAACTAAATTTCAAGACAGGACGAAGGAAAAACTGGCAATACGGAGTTATTCCAACAAGTGAAAGAAAAACTGGAGGAAGTCGGTATCACGTGATGTTGGTGTTTACGCTTTACTGCGCATGCCCCATTGACTATTCTGGTTGATTATAGCGGCGCATGTAGACACGCGATTGGAATATTCCTTTCAATATATACCATTACTTTTGGAAAGGTTATTCGGAAAGATTCCATTCGGAAAGAGAAAAACTCCTCATGTAAACGTGGCTAATGAGGTTAGTCTTTGGAATAAGTGTCACAAAATGGCCAAGAAAAGCAAAACACACCAGTAGAGTTAATCCAAACTTTGGGACCGATTTATTTTGTACTGCTGTTTTTGGTAGAACATCAGCTGGATAAGGCACATTACAAATATATATATATACATAAGCAACAGTTCATTGAATGCAACTGTGCGGCTCGTCTTTTTAGTTTTCGGACCACCGTGGAGGTCAGTTAGCATTACAGCTGGATTTGATCATTTGATGTGTTTTTCTGGGCATAATTGGAATATTGAATATCATCTGTTATATGACTGATGGGTTGCCATGTTCACCACCTACCAATGCTTTCTAATAGCCAATAGAAAACAATCTCCTTGGCAAGCACTCTTGGCAACATCTCCGACCAGGTCTTTTAACCTAACAAGACCGGGCTGCATTTTAAATAAACTGTGAGGAAACTGTTACCGGGCTTTTTAAAGGTCATGGAACATAACATTCTGCCTGTAAAGAGGCAAGACTATGCCCCGTTGGGAAACTTTATTCCAATGCAAGGTTTTGAAAAAAATGTTTCTGACTTAGTGGCTCAGTCCAGACTGCTTTGTTTGAGGCATTGTTAATTCCTTACTTATATAATTGTGCAGTGTTTTGACATTAAACATCAACACACTGTAACATCCAGGAGATGTGTAAACTCCATAGTGCTGCTCTGTTTCCATCTAGTAGTACAATCAGATTCAGTTCAGTTTAGTATTTTTCAACATTTCCATTCTAAAAGGTCCCAACCAATTAAACCCATACAAGACTTTCTTTGTTGTACCAGGTAATGGTAATGGTTTTATTTCATTTGAACATGCATCAGATTACAATTGAATGCATCACATAATCAGTTCACAGTTCCACATGTCCAAAAGGAGTACACTTCCTGCCTTTCTGATATAATTTTTATTTTGTCATTATTTTGTAAATAATGGTTGCAGTAAATAAAGGTGGGAGTAGTATGTTTGGTAGATCTTTCTGTTGATTGTTCAATAAAAAATGACAGTTGCTAACAATGAACTGATCTACCATTTGGTAGTAGTGTGGAACTCCATTCCATCCATCCATCCATTTTCTATGCCAGAGCCTATCCCAGCTGTCTTTGAGCGAGAGGCCGGGTACACCCTGGACTGGTCGCCAGCCAATCACAGGGCACATTTAGACAAACAACCATTCACACTCACATTCATACCTATGGACAATTTGGAGTCAACAATTAACTTAGCATGTTTTTGGAAACATGCTATTCCATCAAGAATAGCTCTTAGTGCTGACCTTTGCCCTTCTTTTAAATGTCCAGACTTGCCAACATGTATACATTTTTTGTACACTGCACATATTTTGATGCATTTGTACGCTTCAACGTGCTGAGGTGCGTTTTGCTGCATTTTGTTGGTTGTCTGTTTTGATTTCAGTTTTGATTTCAGCCTCCTTGACATGCAGCAACACTGACAGGAGGCTGTGAAGGCTGTGATTGGTCAGCTTGTAATACATTATTTCCTCCTTCAGAGGGTGACCCGCCCACCTCTGTGAACGTCTTTTCCAAATGATTTTGGGTAACCAATTGCAATAACATTCCCTTTTTCTCTTTAATTACCATTGCTCGCTCACGACAGGAAGCTAACAAGCTATATCCACATAAATAGCAGGGTTTACCAAAAATATTCCAGTAAAATTCCAGTATTAGTGCTAGATTTTGGACAACAGAATCAATCACAACAGTCCTCATTCTCTTCATGCAGAATTGTCACATCTTATATTACCATGGAGTATTCCATAAGAGGGGTTTACCACCCTGTCAGTCACTTGTGGTTATCCATGGAGGAACACTGGCCTACTTGGAACGTCAAGCCACCAGACAGCTAACCGCAGGCCTTCTAGTGTTGTCACGGCAACAGAATGAATGATGGCGGCCCAAGTGTTGGAAGTCATAGAGAATGACATAATAAACACCAAGCCACAATTGAGTATGCATGCTTGTGCAAATGCATCTGTTTGGCTTCATTCTTAATTAAAATGATTAATTGCCTGTGTGTCGTGTGGAGTTGGATTATGACTGCAGCTGTAATTGATCGGTCGTGGTCCAGACATTTAGTCCAAAACGTCTCTCTTGGGACAATAAGGTGTTAACCTTATGTCAAACTGCACTCTGTGTTAATGCAATAGGATCCAAGATGTATCAGCTATGAATTATATTAGATTTATTCCGAAAAATGGAATAAACAGGAGTTACTAGCAAGACGTAACAGTCTATTTTGAGGATTTTTTTTTTCTAAGACCATTATGGAGGGGACAGTCAGTAGTTCCTTATATGGTATCGACTGTGCCATGACTGATTTTCAGCTTGTTGACGACATTGTTTTATCTCCTTGTTGTTGCTACGGTGATGACGTGTGGCTCATTTCTGCATGTCCTGACACACTGCATCTTCATCTTTCAAATGAACCCTCATCCTCGCTGCGCTTTGTGACCAAAACACAACACAGGCTTTCTTTCTTTTAAGGAATCACACTGGCACGTCTACAGATTAGCCAGTCTAAACAGTATTATCAGTGCTGCTGGCAGACTGGGACAGCCCAAGGAGACGTGAGACAGGAAGTCTGTTTTACGAGTATGGCTGGTTTACTGCTGTGTAGAACGATGCAAAGCTGTGTTTTTTTTTCCAAACGTTGCATAATCATGCATTATGTCTTTCCAAGAGGATTCAGCCACAGAGTTTTTTTTTTTTTTTGGATAATACGTTTAGATGCAGGGTTTTACTGTACTACGGAAATTCCAAATGCAACCATAACTGAGAGGTTGGCACTGAATGGAGCGCAGACATCTTCAAGTTGTGATTTGTTCATGAAATATGATTTCTTGTCTGCATTAACTTGACTTGATCAGAAGATATCACAGGTTTTTGAGTTATGTCTGCATTGCAAAACTGATCCTAATCCAGATTTCGGATTTAGATCATGATCCAAAGCGAATGACTTAGCCCCGATACAGATAATGATCCGAAGTTAAGCATTTTTTTTTCTTAGATCACATTAAAACTACACACAAAAACAATCAAAATCTGTTATAAACTTTTTGTCACATTCATGTCCCAAATTCCACTATCCCTATTTAATCAGAATTAATTTTCTGAGGTACTAATTAATTAATCACACGATAAATTAAAATAAATGAATTAATTTTTATAATAAGTTGCCATGTGCATTTGTGTCTGTTTTCCTCATCTCCCACTGCCAATCAGGCATTGGTTCCATAGAATAACGGCATGAACAGAGCGAGCTCTTTGTCTAGGTGGGTGGAGGCGGGGCCAATAGCATACACACAGAGCGTGGAAGAGTGTAATGGAGTAGAAATTATAGATTAGATTATATGTTTTGTAGAGCCATTATGTCTTCCAAGCGTGACTCAGACTCTTCTGATAAGCAGTGTGTCAAAGAAAAGGAAAGTAAAAAGAAAAAAGAAGTGGACTTGCTCACAAAGTAAAGGAAGGCCAATCAACATTAGCTGCATGCCTGATCCAAGCTTCTCGAATGCTGCAATCATCATGAGGGTTAAAGATGGCATGGTTTCCATGTTGGTGGCGCTGTTTCCTGTGTCTGCATTGTTATGGTCTGGAGCTCAGGGCTTTATCTTTTCTACAGCCACGTTGATAAGGCATAACTGATATGAAATGTTTTTGGCATAGTCTGGGACGTGTGTCTGACTATAATGGTTTCACACCGCACCTTTTAGCGCTACGTCATCCTAAAATAACATATTGTTCTATTCCTGCACAATTAATTCATTCATTCATTTTCTACCGCTTATCCTCACGAGGGTTGGGAGCCTATCCCAGCTGTCTTTGGGCGAGAAGCGGGGTACACCCTGGTCTGGTCGCCAGCCAATCACAGGGCACATACTATAGACAAACAACCATTCACACTCACATTCATACCTATTGACAATTTGGAGTCGCCAATTAACCTAGCATGTTTTTGGAATGTGGGAGGAAACCGGAGTACCCGGAGAAAACCCACGCATGCATGGGGAGAACATGCAAACTCCACACAGATATAGTCGAGGGTGGAATTGAACTCGGGTCTCCTAGCTGTGAGGCATGCGTGCTAACCACTAGACCACCATGCAGCCTGCATTATCACAATGTGAAATATAACCTTAAAGGTAAATGGAACAGAAAAATAATCACAGGATTAATTGTGAATTAACTAGAAAACAATTAATTAATGATGTTATGAAAGTAATTATTCATTCGTTCATTTTTTTACCGCTTATCCTCACGAGGGTCCCAGGGGGTGCTGGAGCCTATCCCAGCTGTCTTTGGGCGAGAGGCGGGGTACACCCTGGACTGGTCGCCAGCCAATCACAGGGCACATATAGACAAACAACCATTCACACTCACATTCATACCTATGGACAATTTGGAGTCGCCAATTAACCTAGCATGTTTTTGGAATGTGGGAGGAAACCGGAGTACCCGGAGAAAACCCACGCATGCACGGGGAGAACATGCAAACTCCACACAGAGATGGTCGAGGGTGGAATTGAACTCCTAGCTGTGAGGTCTGTGCGCTAACCACTCGTCCGCTGTGCAGCCTGCATTATTACAAGGTGAAATATAATCTTAAAGGTAAATGGAACAAAAAAAATAATCACAGGATTAATTATGGATTAACTACGATTAACTTTCACTTTGACGCTACATTTATGCAATAAGATCTTTAACATAAAAACTTTTTTGCATTATTTCACATTAGACAACAATGACTGTCTACTTCCACCGATGTGAAAATGTCTGAAAACAGTAGTTGGTAGTGTCACTTTTTAAAGCAACACTGCATCCATGTGTGCCAATTACTTGTGTTGTGCTAAATTTGACTTAGGTCAAATGCAACCTTGGCTGGAAAAGCACAAATACGGTCCACCATTGTTGGGGTTGTGAAGTATTTGCCATGCCTCCATTTTCACTGACGACCACTTTTGACACAATAATGACTTATGTGCCATCCGTTTTCAGTTAAAAAGTGGGCCACATATAGGCCTCTAAATCTTTCACCACAACATCAGATGGCGTCCTTCACTTTATCGCTTACCACGGTCCACACCGTCTTGTGTGACCACATGGACACGCATGCACTAGAGCAGGCGGATGATGATAAAGACTTGACAGGTGGCAGTTGAACAGTCTGGCGTCGCCTAGAACAGCAGCACCCGGTCCAGGATAGGCTATCTGCAACAGGCATCATTGAGCTGTTCCTACTTTGGGGTTTCCTGAGACACACACACACACACTTGTAAATCCACGATACATACATTCAATGTACTGTGACAGCATACAAACCACAAGGATTTGAGTCAGTTTATTACCTACGATCCTGAATGGGACACTAGTGCAGGTGTCTGCGCGGTACAGTGTCTGTACAGTATGCATCATAGCCTGTCATCAGGGGGTAAAACCAGACAGTAGTCGGGGTGATGTCGTGATGTGAACAGGTGTGTCACAATTTGCTGTCTCATCGAAAAACGTGCGCAGTACAGCTTTAGTCACACACATTCCAGGACATGAACGCATCCAAACAAGTGAGCAAACACCTAAAAGACTAATTAGACTACACACACAGGTTGTGTATTAATATGTAGTGGTGTACTCGCTGGTTTAAAAATGTGCACTTCTTAATAAACTTGGCAATACAAGCAAAGGTACTGTATAATGACTGTAATTATCCCGCTTCTATAAATTTACCTCATCTCTTCTCCACAACACCTGGCCACATGACTTCATCAAGACTGAAATAGAGCAACACGTTGAAACTAGAAGTCAAACTACCGAGGTGATTTGTTTACAGGACTATAAAGATGCATATACAAGAGTGCCACCCAAACCATGGCAGTGGACCCTTGAGCTACATATATATATTAATAATTTCATTATAATTTATATATTTTTTAATCTATATTTTTTATTTTATAATTTATTTTAACATTTATATTTTATTTATTTTATATATACTATATATATATATATATATATAAATTCTAATAAAATGATAAATTATAATATTTTTATAATATCACTAAATATAATATTATATATATTGTTATTAATTATAATTTTATATAATATTATAATTCATAACTTTATTATAGTTTATTACTATTAATTTTTAATATAATAATTTATTCTCATTAATAATATTATATATTTATAATATAATCACTGTTAGGGACTGTATAGGCTCCAGCATATATACGACTGAAATTAGATGGATGGATGTTCACATTGATTGATAAATTAGTTTAATCATATTTCTACACAGTTCATTCATTCATTCATTTTCTACCACTTATTTTCACAAGGGTTGCGGGGGTGCTGAAGCCTATCCCAGCTGTCTTTGGGGGAGAGGCGGGGTACACCCTGGACTGGAGTCGCTAATTAACCTAGCATGTTTTTGGAATGTGGGAGGAAGCCAGAGTACCCGGAGAAAACCCACACATGCACAGGGAGAGAGGGTGGAATCGAACTAGCTGTGAGGACTGCATGCTCACCACTCGCCCGCCATGCAACCCTTATAAGGGACCTATTGTGCAAATTTTTCGACCCTTTGTACTGAGTTTTGGACTCTATAGAGCAGCTACACACAATAACCAGCACAGAAAACTTTCTAGATCTTCCAGAATCTGCACCTATTCCAGCTGTTTTTGTGTGGGAGGAAACCGGAGTACCCGGAGAAAACCCACGCATGCACGGGGAGAACATGCAAACTCCACACAGAGATGCCTGTGGGTGGAATCGAACTTGGGTCTCCTAGCTGTGTGGCCTGCGCGCTAACCACTCGGTCGCCGTGCAGCCCTTCTACATAGTTTTGCATATACATTTTTGGATGTATTTTTATACAGCTTGTGTATTGTTCATTTTATTACATTTTTGTATATACTGTAGCTATTGCATAGTGTAAATATAGCCTACATATAGTTATATGTTGATTGTTGTATTTATGATTTATAACTATTATTATTTATTCACTAATTTACAGAATTATTATTTTTGAGCATGTCGCATTCAATGAATGGGTTATATTTTCCACCACCTTTTGAAGCAAGTCTATTAATAAGCGATCATAATGTCTTATAGGCAGCAATTCCATGTCCCACACTGTCCGTGCTTTCTTTTTTGTAGTTTATGCCTTCTTCCTGCTTTTTAGTGGTGGTGGTGACAGTACAACAATAATGCACGTTTGCACTTAAACTGTACATGGCTTAGGTGTAAATTGGTCATGCGGGAAGGTGGCATTTTGCGCCAATGAACGCCATTTGCGTAAAGAGTGCACAACCATGGCAAACATTGCCATGACAAATTGCTGGACAATATGGAGGCAATGCAAAATGCCGTTGTCATGTAAAAGACAACAAACAGAACTCGGGAGAAGGCTGTTGTCATGGAAACAATAGAGCATGGGAGGTATCCACAGTCTAATGGCAAGGCGGTGCAGTGAGACCCAGCCAATAATACCAAACATGCATATTTGCTTTATTCACTTCGGCTTCGCCGTCTCTACGAAACACTTTCTTGACACACTTTATGCCTTGTGTATGTTTGCTACAACAAAGAGTCCATGTGTGAGAAATTCCTCCTCTTAATGATTCATAGCCAACCACAGAATGGGAGGGATCCTCGCCCTCCCTCACCGCTCTGAACCGTCGTCTTGTTCTCCTTCCAACTCCCATTCCCACCGACTGTTTCATGTTGCTGTGATTCACACTTGAAAGCCGTTTGCGGGAAAAAACCCCTGTGAGGACTCACCATAAAAATGCAGAAATCAGACAATTGTCCTTTGCTCTGTCTTTTCTTCACACCACGACTCCAGCGAGACAATTTCTGTGTTTTTTATCCATAACTTGAAAGCATCGTCCATCACCGTTATCAACAAAGACCTCCTCTAACGACCCTCCCACACACCAACGAGAGTTGTAAATGTTCTCCTTTAACAGCGTGTTTGCTCCTTATCTGTCCTTATCTACTCATCTATTTCATCTTGAAGCCACAAGAACTTTCTGGGCTGTTCATGCAATATGCAATATGCAACAATACATACAATATGTATGTATTGTTGTGGTCATATGCCCCTATGTTCAGTTCAATAGGTTCGGTCTGTGTGAGGTAAGTCGGTCTTCCAGTGGGCCGCACCCAAAAACCACACTCTCTCCTAGAACTGGATCGGACCCCCTTTTGGGGTACAGAACAACTAAGGTCTGTTTTTGTTTCCTGTTTTCCTTTGGCAAAGCTTTTGCTTTCTTTCACACTCCTACCTGACAAAGGAAGAGAAGGAGGAATAAGGGGGGTATCGGGCAAAAAAGAGGAGCCAAAAGAGTGGGCCTCCACCTCCGTGACGCCTACGGAGCACTCACTAACCCCAAAACCACAAAGAATGAGCTTTTTCGAAGAAAGCCAGAACAGGACGATGGAAGTTTTTTTTTTCCCACTGAAATGACTGTGGAGAAAAGCAATATTTAATGAGTAGATTGCCTTGCGTCATTGTGGTGGCTGCTAATGGTTCCAGTTGTCTTAGAGGAGAACCAAACACTACACTTTGTTTACACAGAGTAGCGTGACCTGCTAACTAGGCTCTCTGGCCGCAAATCTCATATATGACGAAACTGTTGATTGGCTCAGTGGTTTCTTGGTTTCTTTTTATTGTTTAACCCCCAAAAAAGACAACATACCAATTGTTTACATTATTACGTAATATTACTGTTTATGCTGAAAAATATGCTACAGGGGCAGTCGAGTGGTTAGCGCAGGTAGGAGACCCGGTTCGATTCCACCCTCAGCCATCTTTGTGTGGAGCTTGCATGTTCTCCCCGTGCATGCATGGGTTTTGTCCGGGTACTCCGGTTTCCTCCCACATTCCAAAAACATGCTAGGTTAATTGGTGACTCCAAATTGTCCATAGGTATGAATGTGAGTGTGAATGATTGGCCGGCGACCAGTCCAGGGTGCACCCCGCCTCTCGCCCTAAGTCAGCTGGGATAGGCTCCAGCACCCCCACGACCCTCGTGTGGATAAGCGGTAGAAAATGAATGAATGAAATATTTGCCATTTTCATTGTTATTTTTTTAGATTGGTTATTCATGTCCTTGATCAATACAGCTGGAATAGGTGCAGATTCTGAGAGATCTAGAAAGTTTTCTGTGTGAGTTATTGCACTGCGTGGATTTGCTGTGCGTTGAGAATGCTGGAGTGTACAGTTTAGAGGGAATATTGTCCATGATACTGATAATTCGGAATAATCTACTTATCTTCTAGCAGAAAACTCAACTCTGAACCGCTGATGTCACTTCCTGTCCACCCTCTACTCAGCTGCCCGAGCACTGGAACAGATTTACAACAGCATGTGTCTTATTTATGTCTTAAATGGCTTATTTTCTCTACTACTATGTTGGATAATACCAGTAAAAAGGTGACTATAGGGGAGTTATTTCATTTCAAGAGGGCTCTAATAATGTTAAAAACTGCATTTAGAAGGTTGTACACAGGTTTTCTATACTCCAACTACAAAAATATTATATTTATAAATAAGAAATTCTACTTCTTGGGAATTCACTTATCACATTTGGGTCTGGAACTAATTAAACCACGATAAAATTTGATTATGCCTCCTGTAACCATATTCTGGCCAGCTGTTAAAATGTCGCACGTGTAGTCAGTATAGAAAAGAAAAAAGTCATGGAAAAACCCACAGCATGTACTTAATAACATATGCTCCATCTGATTAGCGTTAGCACACATTATAGGCGACCAGTCCAGGGTGTACCCCGCCTCTCGCCCGAAGACAGCTGGGATAGGCTCCAGCACTACCACGACCCTTGTGAGTATAATAGGTAGAAAATGAATGAATGAATGAATATGCTACTGGCTATCATGCTAGCCTGTTTGTAATCAACAGGAACTTTTAGGAATAGGCATAGAAATACACTTAATAGCGAGCAATGATTTAAACTTGTTACAGCATTAACTCAGTAAGATTAACTACTGGGATGTCAAAGAAGATTTATCCACATGTAACTAAGGCTAACAAGAATGCAGACAGCAGACTCTTCCTTTCTCAGTAAAAGCTCCATTAGTGGACACATCTCAAGTAAAGTATAGTCCCTTAGTGTGTTATAGCAGCTGTGTCTTACAATATCTTACATTAAGTCATTAAGTCAACATCAGCAAACATAGCTGGATTAGTGAGAGAATACTGTTTTATGTAAACCAAGGCTCCTGTGACATCATTGCGGTGTCATTCGGCTTTATTAATGTCGGACACAGTCAAAGGTCATTCGTGACCATGAGTGTCACTGCCCAGGAAAACCCTGTCTTCACAACGAGGAGGGGAGTGAAAAGAAATGTTGTGTGGGACTTGGAGTTTGGAATGAGTCTTGTCATCCGCCAGCATCAATTGATATACATACATAGTAGCACTCGTGAAACTAAGTATATGGAATTAATTACACCACAATCCGTTTCTGGGTGCTTTGTGATATGTTTTGATTTAGTTTGAATTTAGAAATTATTTTTGTATACCAGTAGTAAATCATTCATTTTCTACCGCTTATCCTCATGAGGGTCACGGTGGTGCTGGAGCCTATCCCAGCTGTCTTCGGGCGAGAGGCAGGGTACACCCTGGACTGGACGCCAGCCAATCACAGGGCACATATAGACAAACAACCATTCACACTCACATTCATACCTATGGACAATTTGGAGTCGCCAATTAACCTAGCATGTTTTTGGAATGCGGGAGGAAACCGGAGTACCCGGAGAAAACCCACGCATAAACTGGGAGAACATGCAAACTCCACACAGAGATGGCCAAGGGGGGAATTGAACTCGGATCTCCTAGCTGTGAGACCTGTGCGATAACCACTCTCGCACCGTGCAGCCAGTAGTAAATCATGTAAGTAGAAATAACTGTTTCCATTGTGGAAATGTTGCTATCATAGCAGCTTTCTTAACTCTACAGACAATTGTTTACAATTGTACATCTTTTTTCTTTGTTTATTGCCTCCTTCCTGCTCTTTGCACATTCTTGTTCTGTAATTATGAGATAATAGCATTACCTTTTTTGTCTTGTAGGTCTCGTCAATGATTACTTGTGTTCTGCACTTTTATTTTGGTGTTGATGAATGAGAGCTAGAGTCACAGGTAGAGACACAGGTATAGCAGTGGGGTCAATCTGACCTGGTAGTCTTTGTTTGGTCGTTCTCCATGCTGTTACTCAGACGTTTTGGCTCACTTACCAGAACTTCCAGGCATATTCTCTTTCACTTTTTGTTGCCTGTTGCCTGCACAACTGTGAGTACCTGCACCAGCTTGTACATACCAGGGGTCCAGCATCATAACACGTCCTTTGCAAACACAGGAATCAGTTTGAGGTGACCCCTGCTGTTGTGTGCCGTCACATGGGACCGAATACTGACATAATTGCTTCGTATGTGGGTACTGACAAGGCATAAACATGTCGGAACAATGCACTTTGCACGTACTATTGTTGTACACGTAAACAGTACTTGCAAAGGTGTAAATGTGGAAGTGGTAAGTTTTTGGCTATTTAAGTTTAAAGGAAATAACTTGAAGGCTACCGTTTAGGTCGCTAGCTCTCTAGTTTGCGAGTTAACATGTGTTTCAAGACCCTGCAGTTGCGTAATACAGTGCATCCGGAAAGTATTCACAGCGCTTCACTTTTTCTACATTTTGTCATGTTACAGCCTCATTCCAAACTGAATTAAATTAATCTCTTACCTCAAAATTCTACACAAAATACTCCATTATGACAATGTGAAAAAAGTTTTTTTTGACATGTTTTGAATTTATTAAAAATAGAAAACAAAAAAATCCCATTTACATAAGTATTCACAGCCTTTGCCATGAAGCTCAAAATTGAGCTCAGGTGCATCTTTTTTCCACTGATCATCCTTGAGATCTTTCTACAGCTTAATTGGAGTCCACCTGCAGTAAATTCAGTTGATTGGACATGATTTGGAAATATAATAACTGTCTATATAAGGTCACGATGGTCACTCTGTCAGAGCTCCAGCGTTCCTCTGTGGAGAGAGGAGAGCCTTCCAGAAGGACAACCATCTCTGCAGCAATCCACCAATCAGGCCTGTATGGTAGAGTGGCCAGACGAAAGCCACTCCTTAGTAAAAGGAACATGGCAGCCCGTCTGGAATTTGCCAAAAAGCACCTGAATGACTCTCAGACCATGAGAAACAAAATTCTCTGGTCTGATGAGACAAAGATTGAACTCTTTGGTGTGAATGCCAGGCGCCATGTGTGGAAGAAACCAGGCACTGCTCATCACCAGGCCAATACCATCCCTACAGTGAAGCATGGTGGTGGCAGCATCATGCTGTGGGGATGTTTTTCAGCAGCAGGAACTGGCAGACTAGTCAGGATAGAAGGAAAATGAATGCAGCAATATATAGAGATATCCTGGATGAAAACCTGCTCCAGAGCGCTCTTGACCTCAGTAGACTGGTCATGTACCTTGACCATATAGACAGTAGACATTAGCACACAGCCAAGATCTCAAAAGATTGGCTTCAAAACCACTCTGTGAATGTCCTGGAGTGGCCCAGCCAGAGTCCTGACTTGAATCCGATCAAACATCTCTGGAGAGATCTTATTTATTTGTTTATTTATTATTTGTTTATTTATTTTTCATCTTATTTTGTGCAGAAAAATACAAATTAAAATCTTTGAGAACAGTGGAATGTTTTATCAGAGCTTTTATTGTAGAAAATTGGAACCAAAGCACTGAAAAAGTTTGTATATTTTTCTGTTTTTAATAAATGTGGGTTGTTTTTTTTTTTGGAAAACCTGATGCGGCCCAGCCTTGCCCAGACCCTAGCTCCAGTGGCCCCCAGAGACCCCTGGTGTAAAGGGTATTCAAGGGACAGTTTCAAATGCGATCCTTCTTCTGTGAAGGACCCCATATTTTGGAAAGGAAAAGCAGTGGTTGAGGTTATCTGCTGTCTCTGCAATGACTCATCATCTAATCTCAATTAGGAGTCTTCTCTCACAGGAAATGACCCCAGATTGCTGCAATTAGGGTGATAACAGTCAATCACACCTTTTGATAAAAGGCAAACCCCTGTGTGTGTGTGTGTGTGTGTGTGTGTCCTATACAAGCACATCTGGGTTCTGTGTGTTATTTCACCGAGTGCAGACAGAACCAGCCTGCATGTGGATGGTTGAGGTTTCCATTCTCCGTAGGAGACTGTGGTTCAGGTCACCCAGCACATTATTGGTGATGTGGTCTGTTTCTCTTGGCTTGGCTGCGGTTCAGTGATGGAGCTTTTTTGGCGGGTGGTGGAGAAAGGTGTGGAAGGGTGGCCGTGTAGGGGGCGCAATGTTTTCAATCCAGCACTGGTAGACTATGGGCTTAATTACATCCAGATTGGACTAAATGGTTTTGAATGTGATAGCAAAAGCATTCTCGTTCAGATTTACGATGATGAATTCATTCCTGACATGCCACCATCAAAACACAATGTTAAGTATTAGTGTTCTAATCCATACTTTGCTACATTTTTGCTGCCTGTCTATTCTTTTTCTACTGTTATTTTACACATTTTTGCAGATGTACACTATGGATGGAGATAATGAAGTGATCTAAAACAACATACTAAATGATGGTTTTCACAACGGTTGCAAAATACTGACAATTTCAATTCAATGAGAATTAAAATATGTCAACTTTAAATTTGCTCTATTGTAGGTTATCCTGTAACAGTACATTTAAATGTAAATAATAAACATTTCAGGATCATCTCCCTGCATCCGTTTGCATGATTCATAATCTGGTCAAATTTGGACTTTAAATTAATTTTTATGAATTAATGAATTTTAATGAATTTATGGAAATTAAACAAGAAGGAAACAAAACACTGACATATTAGATTATTATTCACAAATATTTACCACGGGCTGCACCGCGGTTGAGTAGTTAGCATGCAGACCTCACAGCTAGGAGACCCGAGTTCAATTCCACCCTCGGCCATCTCTGTGTGGAGTTTGCATGTTCTCCCCGTGCATGCGTGGGTTTTCTCCGGGTACTCCGGTTTCCTCCCACATTCCAAAAACATGCTAGGTTAATTGGCGACTCCAAATTGTCCATAGGTATGAATGTGAGTGTGAATGGTTGTTTGTCTATATGTGCGACCAGTCCAGGATGTGCCCCGCCTCTTTCCCAAAGACAGCTGGGATAGGCTCCAGCACCCTCGTGACCCTTGTGAGGATAAGCGGTAGAAAATGAATGAAATATTTACCATTTTCATTGCTATTTTTTTTAATTGGTTATTCATGTCCTTGATCAATACAGCTGGTATAGGTGCAGATTCTGAGAGATCTAGAAAGTTTTCTGTGTGAGCTATTGCACTGCATGGATTTGCTGTGCGTTAAGAATGCTGGAGCAGTGCACGACTACGCAAGCGTACAGTTTAGAGGGAACATTGTCTATGATACTGAAGAAATCTAGTTATCTTCTGGCAGAAAACTCAACTCTGAACCGCTGATGTCACTTCCTGTCCATCCTCTACTCAGCTGCCCGAGCACCAGAACAGATTTACAGCAGCGTGTGTCTTATTTATGTCTTAAATGGCTTATTTACTATGTTGGATAATACCAGTAAAAAGGTGACTATAGGGGTGTTATTTCATTTCAAGAGGGCTCTAATAATGTTAAAAACTGCATTTAGAAGGTTGTACACAGGTTGCCTACAAAAATATGACATTATTACATTTATAAATAAGAAATTCTACTTCTTGGGAATTCACTTATCACGTTTGGGTCTGGAACTAATTAACCACGATAAACGAGGTTTTGTTGTATTTGATTATCCCTCCTGTAACCATATTCTGGCCAGCTGTTAAAATGTTACACGTGTAGTCAGTATAGAAAAGAAAAAAGTCATGGAAAAACCCACAGCATGGTAGGAATCATACTTAATAACATATGCGCCATCTGATTAGCGTTAGCACACATTAGCCCGTCACGGCTGGGGTCACATTTCATCAAGTGGTGATTTGGCTCACAATTTTGGAAAAACTTCAACTATGCAAGATAAAGTACAATCTAGCCACTTTATATGCATGCTGATGTAATGGCATGATGTAATCAAGTGGGACTACACCAACAACGTAAACGTCCTTACATCCATGTCATAATGTTAATAATCAAATGAATGCCTAATCAGCTTTGCACATTTACTTACATGAACTTTAACAGCACCTTCGGCCTGCACGAAGGGCACACAAAAGACATTTTAACCACTCAGCCACCATAGTGATCCCTGTGGGACGCTCTTTTTGTGTGAACGATTCCTGCTCTGTTTCTTTTTGGCCCCTTGAAATTCCATCTCTCTTCCTAAAGAGAGAAAAAAAAAACAGGCAGTAAAGAATGTAAATGAATGCCAGATCTCTCAGGAACTTGCTGTGTATCCCAGAATCATATGTAAAGCTGAGACGACAATAAGGTGTGAGTTAGGAAGAAGACCATCAGACAAGCACAGGCATTAAGACACGGTTTGTTATTCATAATGATTTCTGACTCTTTTTCTGCCTTTGACTTCCACATAGACTCTAAATTGTCCATAAATTATGTCATTATGTCATTGTATGGTCATATCACCTCGTACTTCGGTACGTGACAAAATAAAAATTAAAATTAAAATTAAAATTAAAATTAAAATTAAAATTAAAATTAAAATTAAAATTAAAATTAAAATTAAAATTAAAATTAAAATTAAAATTAAAATTAAATACATAAATAAATGAATGAATAAATGAATACATGAATAAATGAATAAATAAAAATAAAAATAAAAATAAAAATAAAAATAAAAATAAAAATAAAAATAAAAATAAAAATAAAAATAAAAATAAAAATAAAAATAAAAATAAAAATAAAAATAAAAATAAAAATAAAAATAAAAATAAAAATAAAAATAAAAATACAACATGAAATATAATAACCCTAAATAAAAAAAATAAAAAAACTTAAACTATATTAGGAAAGCAGGAAGTGAACAAATGTAACAGTTAGTGATTGTAAAAGTACCAGATGGAGGGGTACCATTTAATAAGCTTCTTCCTACTCCTTTTGGACATGTGGAACTGTGAACTGATTATGTGATGCACTCAATTGTAATCTGATGAATGTTCAAATGAAATAAAACCATTACCATTACCATAATAATTCTGAATAAAACACATTTTTTGTTCATATTTTTGATTGTTTGAAATTTGCTTCATGAAAAAATAATCATATATCGTATCTATTGTATTGACAGTTACTATGCTACCCATTATGTCATTGTATGGTCATATCATTATTAAAAAAATAAAAATACCTGGACATGTGGAACTGTGAACTGATTATGTGATGCATTCAATTGTAATCTAATGCATGTTCAAATGAAATAAAACCATTACCATTACCATAAAAATTAGGATCTGGCATTATTTGACGCGATATATGGCAGACTACTAAATCAGACTACAGACTAAATGAGGCATTTTGGACAACACACTTCCAATACACTATTATGGGACCTCTGGAACTTGTTAAAAATTGTTGAAAGTCAATATGAGACCTTTAATAAGGCACACCTGCATCAATGCAGTGTCTAATTTGCGATATCGGTTTGGTTTTGGCTGACATCCCGAATCTTTGAGTAAGTCTATTAGTGCTCTGATGTCTTTGAAGCTCTGCAACCAATTACGTAAGTCGGGTCCTGGGAGTTTCACATTTATATAATTATACTCAACATCCTTGTCACTTTCTACGTCCAGCACCACAACCACGGCTGCATCACAAAACCACATTTCCATTACAAGCAAGGAGATATCAGGTCACATACGCTCCAGCAGCTGGGTCCAGTTTATCCGTGCTGCATTGACGAGAAGTTAAATGGAGTACTTTGAGTGCACAAGCAGATACAAAGCAGCTGGCCTGTTTTTTTTTTAATTCTATATTCCGCAATGCAAAGCGAAAAGGAATTTTAATTTGCCTCGGAAAGCATTTTCAATATCAGCATCAAGTTTTTTCCACTTTCACGTTGAGTGATTGGCAGTGTGATTACATTAGCTTACACTTTTACATGTCAAGACGTGCACACACACACACACACACACACACATACACATTCCTCTAAAGCCATTTTGGACTTCTCAATTTTCCGCCGTTGTGCCTGAGTAGATCAGAAATAGACTCCTTTGGCAACCAGAGGGGAGACACCAAATCTCAAGAGTCAAAAAGTTCCCAGAGAAACAGAAATGTGATGAAAATCAGCAAACTTCTTATATATTTCTTTAAAAATACTTTGCTTTGAATGAAAGTATGAGCTACACTCAAAAGGAGAAAGGATTTTGTTTGGACTTGCCTTTGCTAAACGTTATATAAACGCTATATTTCATACAATGACTGCTTCTTTCTCTTATCAACATACTTTGTACTCCCATTCATCCTCCTAAAATGACAGTAGTGATATTGCAGTTTTGTTTCAGTTTTTTTTCCTTTGTAATACTGCAAAAAAATATATATATATTCTTTTTATTACAACTTTATTTTATTTTTATTTTGCAAAAACGACTGCTTTTCTGGGGGCTGCATGGCGGTCGAGTGGTTAGCATGCAGGCCTCACAGCTCAGAGACCCGAGTTCAATTCCATCTCTGTGTGGAGTTTGCATGTTCTCCCCGTGCATGTGTGGGTTTTCTCCGGGTACTCCGGTTTCCTCCCACATTCCAAAAACATGCTAGGTTAATTGGCGACTCCAAATTGTCCATAGGTATGAATGTGAGTGTGAATGGTTGTTTGTCTATATGTGCCCTGTGATTGACTGGCCAATTTTCTTTTTGGGCTATATTATTATATTATATTATATTATATTATATTATATTATATTATATTATATTATATTATATTATATTATATTATATTATATTATATTATATTATATTATATTATATTATATTATATTATATTATATTATATTATATTATATTATATTATATTATATTATATTATATTATATTATATTATATTATATTATATTATATTATATTATATTATATTATATTATATTATATTATATATACAGGGCACATATAGACAAACAACCATCATATCATATCATAATAATAATAATGCTTAACTGATTCTGTACTCTTGCTGCTATGCAATGCAAATTTCCCCACTGAGGGATGAATAAAGGCATATCTTATCTTATCTTATCTTATTGTATACTTTTTCTGTCTTTTTAATGCTCCTATCACGTATTTGGGTTTTCGATTAAACTGTTCCGAAATAATTGCGATCGCCACAACTGCTCAAGAGATCACATTACTTGGAGATGTCTGTCCTAACCAATAAATCTCACAGTTGTTACGTTTTTTTAGCAGTAAAATGCAGCTGCAACCGAAGATGTCGTCGGAACTCAGCTGAGACGCCTCCAATCAGGCAAGCTGCGGCCCCTGAGGCCCGCAGAGGTTAACAAAACATACCGGCACTGATGAGATTACACGTCATTCCCACAAAGACTTTGCCAAGTCTGGCATGGTTTGGGCCAAACCACTGAGCTTCATGTTGAACTCCAAGAAGGTAACAAATATGCAAAAATACCCGTACCAAATTAGAAATGTACTATATTTCATTTGTCTGCAGTGTTGCAATAGCTCAAAATCGAAATCTTAGCTCAGTGTTGTTGTGTTAGAATCCCTTTGAAAGAGGTATTTTATCTTTCCTCAACACTAACAGACTTCCTTGTTTACGGAAGCTCAATTATATGAGCGACTGGGCTGCCTACTGCTGCCAAATGAGTCCCTGAAGGCCACCTAATGGCGAACTAACTGCTGGAGTTTGGTGCAATGGCCGTCAGCTATTTTTTACTTTAACACTGCAGCCACTGTGATGGCTTTTTGTTTGTATGTTTAATGTGCGGATTGAAAGGGACCGAGCTGAAACGAGCCATTGGGAAACAGATTTCACAAGCTTCCCGATGTACCTCTGACTGTCCCAATGGGAATGTCATCCAGGACCTTTCCACCTATAAATGGAGAGATTGCCAAAAGCAATTTGGGGGTACAAAACTGCACAGAGAGGAACGGATACTTGACTTGACAATAAAATAATGCAGGTAAAAATCATCATGTCCATTGTGGAATAATGCTGGAAAGTGGTCACTACCAGGGGTTAGTGTAAGAAAAAGAAGAATTAATAAAATAAAATAAAATAAAATAAAATAAAATAAAATAAAATAAAATAAAATAAAATAAAATAAAATAAAATAAAATAAAATAAAATAAAATAAAATAAAATAAAATAAAATAAAATAATTAGGAGGAAATTGATTTCGATGAAAAAAATAAAACTAAATTGAAAGGAAAAAATAAAATAAAATAAAATAAAATAAAATAAAATAAAATAAAATAAAATAAAATAAAATAAAATAAAATAAAATAAAATAAAATAAAATAAAATAAAATAAAATAATTAGGAGGAAATTGATTTCGATGAAAAAATAAAACTAAATTGAAAGGAAAATATAAAATAAATATAATGAATAAATACACAGTAAATAATAATAAAAATGCAATAAAATAAAATAAGAAATGTCAATCAAATAATAAAAATTACAAAAATGCCATAAAATAACACAAAATGTAAGACAAACAAAGCAGGAAACATTTTCCTATGAAATAAAATAAGAAAAATGAATTTGGATAAGGGCTGCACGGTGGATGAGTGGTTAGCACAGTGGAGACCCGGGTTCAATTCCACCCTCGGCCATCTCTGTGTGGAGTTTGCATGTTCTCCCTGTGCATTCGTGGGTTTTCTCCGGGTATTCCGGTTTCCTCCCACATTCCAAAAACATGCTAGGTTAATTGGCTACTCCAAATTGTCCATAGGTATGAATGTGAGTGTGAATGGTTGTTTGTCTATATGTGCCCTGTGATTGGTTGGCGACCAGTCCAGGGTGGACCCCGCCTCTCGCCCGAAGACAGCTGGGATAGGCTCCAGCACCCCCGCAACCCTTGTGAGGATAAGCGGTGGAAAATGAATGAATGAATGGATTTGGATAAATAAAATACATCAGGAAAAAGCCTGCATACATTTAACACGGACTATCTGGATGTGGACCAGAGCTACTGCTTTGGTCCCCGTTTAGCAAACACGTGAAGTGCATGCTGCAAAATAAGCCACTGACCAAAAACCCACAGGTTTGATTCTCCAGGTGTTGAAAAGCTGCACAGTGCCTCTAAAAATGTATGCCGCGGCCATTGAGATGAGTTTACATGTCAACGTTTACTCAGTACATTCAGTGTTCCTGAAAAGGAATTGTACTTTCAAGTCGTTTACACTGAAGAGATAAAACATCTCTTTTTCTTTTTCTTTCCTCCCAACTGTCCTCACTCTCTAAATCCTGCCCACATAAAACACGAGACGTGAAACATCTGCTCGTGCACATCTGCTCCCATCTATTGGACAGGAAAACGTGAAATCCTGTGAAAGAGTGTCGGTGCATCTTTGACAATGATGTGTTTAATGACCTCGGAAAGACAAAAGCAGTCAGAGAAGTCCCTGGTTGAAGTTTGAGGAGTTTGAGGCACGGCCATAAATCAGCATGTTCATGACGGCCTTTGCAGCTGGTTTGGTATGTATACGTGTTCTTGATGCTTATCGACTGAGGGAGGCCTAGGGACTTTAGAGGGTGGAAATAGGGTGGCATGTGTTTGGATGGGGAATTCTTCTCCAAGTGAATTAGCTCTCATTAGCTTTGACTGTTTATTGACTCTTTGGTACTTCCGCTTTTTCCTTGCCTGTTTCTCGACCTTCACATTCTGTCTTATAATCTCCAAGGCCTGTTCTTGGGGAAATTGTTTATTTTCTCTCATTGCCCCCCAAGATCTCTCATTGAGATCTTGCTCATTCATTCATTCATTCATTCATTCATTCATACATTCATAAAGGTCACATGTATTGCACTTTTAAGTTGGTCAAAATCTAGTCCTAGTGCTAGAATGGAGTTTAAAAGTATTCCTAGTACTTGGTCTTATAATTTGTTCCAGATCCAACCCTGACAAATTCATATCTGCAAAGTAGAATTCCTTATTTACAAAGTGAATATTTTTGTAGTTACACCATAGAAAATCTGTTCAAGACCTTCCAAATAGTTTTTAACATTATTAGAGCCCTCTAGACATGAAGTAACACCCCTATAGTCACATTAACTGTTGTATTACTCAATAGAGTAGGCATAATAAGATAGAAGTAATCCATTTAAGAAATAAAATATGACTAGTACTTACGTGTATTGCTGTAAATATGTCCCTGACACGAGTGGAGCTGAGTGTGGGGTGGACAGGAAGTGATGTCGTGGATTAAGTTGAAATAAGACTCCTTTCGTTACCATTACACTCTTCGTATTCATTTTTGTAGTTACAGCATAGAAAATCGGTTCAAGACCTTCCAAATTGTTTTTAACATTATTAGAGCCCTCTTGACATGAAGTAACACCCCTATAGTCACATTAACAGTTGTATTACTCAATATAGTAGACATAATAAGATAGAAGTAATCAATTTAAGAAATAAAATATGACTAGTGCTCGTGTGTATTGCTGTAAATATGTCCCCGACGCGAGTGGAGCTGAGTGTGGGGTGGACAGGAAGTGATGTCGTGGATTAAGTTGAAATAAGACTCCTTTCGTTACCATTACACTCTTCGTATTCATTTTTGTAGTTACAGCATAGAAAATTGGTTCAAAAACTTCCAAATAGTTTTTAACATTATTAGAGCCCTCTACACATGAAGTAACACCCCTATAGTCACATTAACAGTTGTATTACTCAATATAGTAGACATAATAAGATAGAAGTAATCAATTTAAGAAATAAAATATGACTAGTGCTCGTGTGTATTGCTGTAAATATGTCTCCGACACGAGTGGAGCTGAGTGTGAGGTGGAAAGGAAGTGATGTCGTGGATTAAGTTGAAATAAGACTCCTTTCGTTACCATTACACTCTTCGTATTCATTTTTGTAGTTACAGCATAGAAAATTGGTTCAAAACCTTCCAAATAGTTTTTAACATTATTAGAGCCCTCTACACATGAAGTAACACCCCTATAGTCACATTAACAGTTGTATTACTCAATATAGTAGACATAATAAGATAGAAGTAATCAATTTAAGAAATAAAATATGACTAGTGCTCGCGTGTGTTGCTGTAAATATGTCCCCAACAAGAGTGAGCTGAGTGTGGGGTGGACAGGAAGTGATGTCGTGGATTAAGTTGAAATAAGACTCCTTTCGTTACCATTACACTCTTAGTATTCATTTTTGTAGTTACAGCATAGAAAATCGGTTCAAGACCTTCCAAATTGTTTTTAACATTATTAGAGCCCTCTACACATGAAGTAACACCCCTATAGTCACATTAACAGTTGTATTACTCAATATAGTAGACATAATAAGATAGAAGTAATCAATTTAAGAAATAAAACATGACTAGTGCTCGCGTGTGTTGCTGTAAATATGTCCCCAACAAGAGTGGAGCTGAGTGTGGGGTGGACAGGAAGTGATGTCGTGGATTAAGTTGAAATAAGACTCCTTTCGTTACCATTACACTCTTAGTATTCATTTTTGTAGTTACAGCATAGAAAATCGGTTCAAGACCTTCCAAATAGTTTTTAACATTATTAGAGCCCTCTACACATAAAGTAACACCCCTATAGTCACATTAACAGTTGTATTACTCAATATAGTAGACATAATAAGATAAAAGTAATCCATTTAAGAAGTAAAATATGACTAGTGCTCGCGTGTGTTGCTGTAAATATGTTCCCGACACGAGTGGAGCTGAGTGTGGGATGGACAGGAAGTGATGTCAGGGCTAAAGTTTAAATAACACTCATTTCGTTAACATTACACTCCTAGTATTCATTTTTTTACCCTGAATTTCACAACTATTAAGCTACAGGGACTCTAGACGGCTGCTAGCTACCAAGCTAGGAGCTGAGTGTGGGGTGGACAGGAAGTGATACCGGGGATTAAGTTGAAATAACACTCCTTTCGTTGCCATTACACTTCTAGTATTCATTTTTTACACTGGATTTCACAACCATTACGATACAGGGACTCTCGACGGCTCTCTATTAAGCGAGCAAGATAACCAGTTAGCCTTGAATTTATTTCTTCAAAACATAACAATGCAAGAAGGACAAAGAAAGAAACCTCTAACTTACCACTACCACACAGAATGAGAGGAGAAAATGTTCACTCTTCATCCATGGCTGGCAAGGTAGGGTAATGCTAGGGTAATATTGTGTTTACCATGCACATATCCTCTCTACAACATGTCCAAGAGTTTGCTTTGTTTTTCTCTCTGGAGTTTTTGGTATTTTACAGACGAGAATAATAGCAAGAAAGGGGGCCAAAATAAACAGAGGGTACAATTCCTATTCAGGCTCTCTCGCCACAAAAATTATGAAAGGAAATACTGCGAGTTTTGTATCTCATATATGTCAAATGAGAAGGAAGAATAATATTTTAGGATGTGGTTAGATTTTTTTCTAGCATAGCGCACACTTTCCTGGACAAAAATTGACTCTTGGCTAGCTAAGATTTTGGAGATTAAGGATGTACATTCTCCAAATGTTACTTTATACTCGAATGGGATATTTCTTTCCATTTAAAAAATCCATCATAGGCAATACTGAACTGTAAAGATTCATTCATTCATTATTCATGATTACCGCTTATCCTCATGATGGTCGAGAGTCTGGCTTCTCTGACTTTATCTCCAAGGCCTCTAACATGTAATGTCTCTCTGATGTACTTGTTCCTGATCCTATCCATCCTGGTCACTCCCAATGAGAACCTCAGCATCCGCATCTCTGCTACCTCCAGTTCTGCTTCCTGTCTTTTCCACAGGTTTTTAATACTTGAAACATTAATTCATTCATTTTCTACTGCTTTTCCTCACAAGGGTTGTGGGGGGTGCTGGAGCCTATGCCAGCTGTCTTCGGGTGAGAGACGGGGTACACCCTGGTCGCCAGCCAATCACAGGGCACATATAGACAAACAACCATTCACACTCATTCATACCTATGGACAATTTGGAGTCACCAATTAACCTAGCATGTTTTTGGAATGTGGGGGGAAACCGGAGTACCCGGAGAAAACCCACACATGAATGGAGAGAACAGGCAAATTCCACACAGAGATGGCCGAAGGTGGAATTGAACACGGGTCACCTAGCTGTGAGGTCTGCGCGCTAACCACTCGTACGCCGTGCAGCCTCACCTGTAAACATTCATTCATTCATTTTCTACCGCTTTTCCTCACGAGGGTCGTGGGGGGTGCTGGAGCCTATCCCAGCTGTCTTCGGGCGAGAGGCGGGGTACACCCTGGACTGGTCGCCAGCCAATCACAGGGCACATATAGACAAACAACCATTCACACTCACATTCATACCTATGGACAATTTGGAGTCGCCAATTAACCTAGCATGTTTTTGGAATGTGGGAGGAAACCGGAGTAGCCGGAGAAAACCCACGCATGCACGGGGAAAACATGCAAATTCCACACAGAGATGGCCGAAGGTGGGTCTCCCCGCTAACCACTCGACCGCCGTGCAGCCCCACCTGTAAACATAAAACATAAAAACTGCCATATGACTACCATATTCAACTCCTCACTATTGCTCTTCCAGTGCAACAAGGAAGACCAATTATATTAGTGTATTATTCCAATTGGGTCATTTATTGTTTCGGCTTCTTTCTAATTGCAGATGTGATTTTCCAATACCTCCTAAGTGGTTTTGAAAGATATCCACTCACAGTGGGTGACCCGTCATGTTTCTACAGGAAAGGTTTCTTATTTCCTACCTTTGCCCCACTACAAGCTTGTCTATTTGCATAAGTTTAGGTATGTTTAAGACAGGCAATACCACTGCCTCAGGCCAGAAAAGAAATTCCCAGGGAAGAAAGTATCTGTTGAGTTTTGACCTTTAGCTCCTCATGCTGATTCCTGCCAGTTTGCTTTCATTCTTTGCATATCCACCCCCTCAACTTTCACTCTCGATTTCCCTACCCACACCCAAGCTGTGGCTCCCGGTGTCCCATTCTTTGTTTTCACATGTGACCAGTTGTTTTGCTCTGTCGCAATGGCCGGCTTTTCTCTGAAGTAACCCATTAACATCAATTTACACAATGAAATCAGAATGCGTGAAGTGTTGGCACGTTGGTGCTGTCCTGCCAAAGATGTGTCACTGAGCCAATAGCAGCTGCTGCTTAGAACATGTTCACATGTTCCATTAGTAGCCAGCAGTAGATTGACTGGCTCCAGATGTGCGGCGTGGCAGTCAAAAAGCCTCACAGGATACAACACAGGAGATGATGAGATGTGTGTTTTGTCTCCAGAGAGGCATGGGAGACATCTTTGGTGATTTAAAATACCTTAAGAGGAAGTTTGTTTGCATCAACGGTCATCGGACATTCCCTCTTGGACACATCCAAAGGATCTGTGGTTGGGAATACATCACTATTGCGATAGACGGATGTTAACAGCTTGTAATGGCTGAGGTCTGTTTGTCTCGTGGACATGCTGTTGTCTCACAACTATGCTCAGAAATGAATTCATCAGTGTTGATGAAATGTAAATATTTCCATGATTTGCCTTCATAGAAATGTTTGTTCATCCAGCTGTACTCTCAAGAGAAGGTTACTATCATCACTTTCTGCTTCAGAGGAAGCAGTAGTGTTTCCTACATAGACCAAGTGCTTATCTTTAGTACTCATTCATTCATTTTCTACCGCTTATCCTCATGACGGTTGCAGGGGGTGCTGGAGCCTATCCCAGCTGTCTTCGGTCGAGAGGAGGGGTAAACCCTGGACTGGTTGCCAGCCAATCACAGGGCACATATAGACAAACAAATCCATGCAGTGCAATAGCTCACACAGAAAACTTTCTAGATCTCTCAGAATCTGCACCTATACCAGCTATATTGATCAAGGACATGAATAACCAATGTAAAAAAATATAAATAACAATGAAAATGGCAAATATTTCATTCATTTTCTATTCATTTTGCTTATCCTCACGAGGGTCGCGAGGGTGCTGCAGCCTGGACTGGTGGCCAGCCAATCACAGGGCACATATAGACAAACAACCATTCACACTCACATTCATACCTATGGACAATTTGGGTGTTTTTGGAATGCGGGAGGAAAGTGGAGTACCCGCAGAAAACCCACGCATGCAAACTCCACATGGCCGAGGGTGGGATTGAACTCTGGTCTTCTTGCTGTGAGGTCTGCACGTTAACCACGAGACCGCCGTGCAGCCCCAATTGCTAGTACTATGTACTTAAATAAAAACAGGGTGTCCATGAAGAAATAATTGATTTGAATACACAAATACAATGTCACTGCAAACTTTGATAACAATGGAGTCCAACCAACCATCCATCCATCCATTTTCCACCTTTTACTTGAGGTTGGGTCCCAGCAGGAATGCCCAGACTTCCCTTTCCCTGGCCGCCTCATCCCTGGGCATTCCCAGGCCAGTTGGGAAACATAGTCTCTCCAACAGTCTTCATAGTCCTCTGTCTTCCTTTTAGCGGTTGGAAGTGCCAGGAGGAACCGCTACTCCTCCGCATTGAGAGAATCCACCTCATCTGGCTTCTGTCAATATGGTGGAGTATCGGTTCTACTATGAGTTTCTCCTAGATGACAATGCTTCTCAGCTTATCTTTAAGAGAGCCCAGCTGAAGACATTTTAGCTGCTATACCCGCAATCTTGTTCTTTTGGTCCCTACCCAACCCTCATGATCATAGGTAAGGGTAGGAACATATATCGACTGAGCCTTTCGGTCCCAGCTCTCTCTTCACCACTACGGTCCGATGTAGAGTCTCCATCACTGCAGATGGTGCACTAACCCGCTCATCAATGTGGTGTTTCACAAGACCCTGAGGTACTTAAACTCAACTTGTGACAGGATCTCATCCCCAACAGGTAGATGGCACTCCACCCTTTTCCAGGTGAGAACCATGTACTCTGACTTGGAGGTGCTGATTCTCACTCAGTGAGAGTTGAAGTTCTCAGCTTGTTGAAGCCAGCAGGACCATCTGCAAAAAGCAGAGACCCAATCCTGCAGCCACCAAACCGGAACCCCTCAGTGCCCTGTCTCAAAATTCAGTCCATAAAAATAATGAACAGAATCAGTGACAAAGGGCAACCCTGGTGTAGTCCAACCCTCAGGTCCGCCTAATTGCCGGCAATGCAAAGCAAGTTCTGACATTGGTCATACCGGGAACAAAAAGCCTGAATTAGCTGGTCCTGCACCATATACGTACTCACAGAGTATTTCCCACAGAACTCCTCTGGGAACATGGTCAATCCTTCTCCAAGTCTACAAAACACATGTAGACTGCTTGGGCAAACTCAAGGACCCTGCCGAGAGTGTAGAGCTGGTCCACGGTTCTGCAACCAGGACAAAAATCACACTGCTCCTCCTGAATCTGACATTCAACTATCTGGCGGATCCTCCTCTCCAGAACCCCTGAATCGACCTTACCAGTGTGGTTTCACGATAGTTGGAACACACCTTCTGGTTCCCCTTCTTAAATAGTCACACTTCCTTGCAACCTCTGCATGCATGATTGATGTATGGAGTTACGTATGTCCTGGTTGCTGCAGGTCACAGAGGTCCTCTGACCAGGACTTGTTGATTACATGCTCAAGGCTAAGCAAACATATGTTGCAGCTTTTCCATTCCCAGCTAAGTTGCCACCATTTATTGTAACTGATATCAGTCAATACGGGACGCTAACGGCTTATCTTGTCAGCAACGCGTATTAGTACTGGTGTAACGTTACATTCTGTATGCAAAATGAACATAATAACCGAGCCTTGAGAATCAGTGGAAAACTCGCTATTTTGTCCCAAAGGGAAAATGTTGAATAATTATTTCTTAGTCTGACATTGAGATTTTTCTATTTTGTTGCCAGAGGTTTCTTCTCAGTCAGGCAATGTGGTTTCTACAGACCCATCTTCTCATCTGGGCTTGGTTAATGCTGGTCGTGTTCGCCTGTGGTATTCCATTCCATATTAACGTGACTCTGATCTCCGCTAGCTAACGGCCCCTTAAGGAGTCAACACAACAATGAACTCACAACTGTATTCTTGTGAAGTCATGTATAAAGTAGTACATCATGGAAGGGATATGGATCCTGTTGTATTCATCCATATTCGCTTAAAGGGGGACTGGACTACTATTTGCAACTTTTCAGAATAGTATGTTCAAATGTTGTAGTTTTGTTCTTCATGATGTGGAAGAGCCATATCATGAGGTTGTGTTTTTAAGTTATCCCGGGTTTAATTCTTAGGCCACTCCTATATTTTATTTCTTATTCATTCAATGCCAATTCAGTTAAGGCTCGGATGAGGCTATGTTGTGGAATCTGTGGGAAAGATGCCATTACAAACAATACCGTGGTTTTGTTAGTTGAGACAATGTTGCTGTACATTTAACATTTTAATCTCGTTTACGCCATCCCTACTTTTTGGAACAGCACTTTTTTCCGAATTTTCATATTTAGATTCACAAATCCCATTGTTTAGAGTTTTTAGTTAAAGTACTAGACACAGTATTATACATTCTTAAAATGATTACATTGTTTTTGTGTTATTTTAATGTTTTCGATAATTTTTTAGAAAACATATCGTATTCGCCCAACGGAGCTTTGGCTAGTGTCTTTAATTCGTTCCAGAAAGTCCAACTCTAACCAAAACATACATTAACCGAATCAGTTTCTACCATTAAAAATAATGTAAATATTTAATTAAATTAATCTATTCCAGAAAAATGAAAATGTTTAACAGAAACCTTGTTTTTCATAATTTTCGAAAAAAAAATTAAAAATGTATAGAAATTAGGGGTGACAAAAGGGGGATTCTTTGCCATCGCTGCCCCCACCTTCTGGAACTCTTTGCCCCAATTCACTCCGTGCTTGCCCCGACCTTGCCACCTTCAAAAAACAACTCAAAACTGTTTAAATCCGTTTTTAATGTCTAACTTTTTATACCTGACTGCTGCGCGCCGCCCCGCTTTTAGCCTTGTTTTAGCTCTGAATGAATGTTTGAATATTGTATTTTAATGCGTGGTTTACTCTGGTTTTACTCTACTCTATTTTTATTTC
The DNA here is from genome assembly GCF_037039965.1 of Doryrhamphus excisus. Lineage (NCBI taxonomy): Eukaryota > Metazoa > Chordata > Actinopteri > Syngnathiformes > Syngnathidae > Doryrhamphus > Doryrhamphus excisus. Next base: position 16,279,767 of record NC_136365.1, read on the forward strand.
TTTTTTCTTTACTGTAAAGCATCTTTGAGTACTCTGAAAATGTATCGATCAGAAAAAAAATGTCTCACGGGCACTCAACCTTTGCCGCTAATGTATTGATTAATTAATCACACAACAAATGAAAACGGACTTGATAATTTTGCCAGCCTTAATACAGTGCCATGTGCATGTGGTTCTCCAATAACTAGCCAGGATGACCCAGTGGGGGCATGTACCACCACTAACCAACTTGGTGTCTATGTCAGACAATGTGATCCAATACATAATCCCAATCTAAACACCCAATGAGTGTGGAGACCAGTGTGGAAAGTACAAACCACATTCATGAATATGCTAAAAACAAAATAGACCACCAGAAGTAAAAATGGCGAGGAATGCTTTCTTATCGCCACAGACGGTAGACCGGGCGGGCCAACCTGATGATAGGGTCTTATCAAGGGTCTTGGACAGACAATTGAGTGCTGATGGAGTCCAGAGGGAGCAGGCCTCAAGGCCTCAAGTGTTTACGTCATGAGGAGAAGGACTGAAGAGACCCCAGTATAGATAACCACACTCTACATTATATAAATGATTAATGTGAATAAATAATTACTTATAATACTGTAATTTTATCTTACTCACTCAGAGGTTGGCCCATGAATCTTCATTCTTCTTCTTCTAACATTGTGGGAACATTTGGGGAAGCATGTTTGGATATGTTTGGTGTGCAAGAACTTCACCTCGCCTTCCAAACAGTATAAGGATGTACTGGCTTATAATAGAAACTCCATAATTTCTTTAATTTTCACTTCCTGTAGGATATAATAGCCATAAAGTGTATTTTTGCCTGACAGTTAATTGGGGCCTTGAGGCAAGTCTGAGAAGCAACAGACAAAGCTATGGAATAATACCTGCTACATTTCCAACCTCGTCTCCTTAGGTGGTCTCTGCATATACGTTCTCCTGACATCCGCTCCTGACTACACACCCACTGACAAATATCAGGGAAATATTAACACCAGGGCTAAAATCCTGCATGGCGGCTGTGGTGTTTAGTAAAAATATACACCCTTAGCTCTATAAACGGTTCGTGTTGGACCCATGGCTGCTTCATCAAGGTCAAGGTTTTGTTTGCACGCAGGAGAAGCTGGCTCAGCATCCTAGTGATGTGAGAGTTCATGTCGTGTGTTTCCATTAAATGTGGAAAAAATATAGCATGAAAAGAAATACACATGAGGATTAATGAAGGCAAGGTGTGAACCTACACAGCATAATACAGCAGACCTCTTCTGAGGCTGAACATGTGCATCTGACTCATTTGACTTGTGATGCTCCTGTTATTTCTGCCCTTTGTATTGAGTTGTGGACTCCCATAGAGCAGCTACACACAATAACCACCACAGGAAGCTTTCAATTTCTTCCAGAATCTGCACCTATTCAGCTATATTTCTTTGGATGTTGGTAATGGTAATGGTAATGGTAATGGTAATGGTAATGGTAATGGTAATAGTTTTTTTCATTTCATTTCAATGGTTTATTTCATTTGAACATGCATCAGATTACAATTGAATGCATCACATAATCACATCACAGTTCCACATGTCCAAAAGGAGTAGGAAGAAGCAAAGCTTATTAAATCCTACCCCTCCATCTGGTACTTTTATCAGTAACTGTTACATTTGTTCAATTCCTGCATGAATGGTGTGCTTACTTCAAGATGTCGCTCAATGGTATGTAGCTTTAGCATTTTAGTGGTTAGAACTACTAATTGTGGTGGGAAACAGCTGTTAGCAGCCCCGCTCCCTGTATGCACACTCTATAATGCTACACAGACAAGTGCTATTGTTCCATGACTTACAGAAAATAAACACAGTTAGAACACTGATAAATTGGTACTTAATGCTTGATCTTCTGACTCTTCCACACGACCAAGTAACATTGGAAAGGTGCTGGTCTTCAGTTAGTTTGTTGACTTCTCCAGCCGCATACTGGCCCATGTACACAAAATAGTCCAATGTGAAATATCGTTGACAGATTAAAATGCATTTCTTTTTGGTAGGGATCAGGAACTCCAACCACTTGGTGGTTGGACGCCCAATAATGGCGTCTTTAGGAATTGTAAACAAATGTGGCTTTCCCTTATGAACCATTGCTAGCAAGTAAACACAGAGCTTGCGGGAGGGCAGAGAATTTATCTGGCTTACAACCATGCCCTTATAAGGAAGTCCTCTTCTCTGTGACATCACAATGGGCTAGTTTTACCAGGCCTTCTGAAACCAAATGCCACTTTAATACAAATCTAAGAGAAACAAATGACCTATTGTCTGGCATCTGTAACAAGAAGTAAGAAAACAATCCAGTTAGAAATTCTTAGCACTCTTTTATAGAGCATACGTATTAACTTTGTCATAAAGATACACACATTATTTAGTTAGAAATTAAGGCAAATTCAGTTTTTTTCACATTGTATGCAAAAAAACAACAACCTGGATCTATTATATTTTGATTTGCGCCAAAATGTAGTGATTATTATTCTTATTATTATTATATGAATATGAAGTAATGAAAGAGGGCAGCGTGTCCTTCCTGCACAGGGTTACATACAGTTCTAGCCGTCTGTTAGACTACTCGTCCTGGTGTAGTCTTTGATGTGAGGCCTCGGCGTTCACCCCCGACAGGATATTAGTCTCTAATGACCTCCTGACAGGCTTTCTCCCCAAATGCATGCAGTCGTCCAGACAGGAGTGTTGGGAGACATTTAACATTTAAAAAAAACTTAAAAAAAAACAGTGCTCTCCCCGAGAAACTTCAAGACCTTTACAAGCTTTTGATGCACTAGCATGCAAATATAGCCGCCCCTTAAAATCTGAACTTCAGGTTGTAAAAGTAGGAATTTGACTGAAGTTTTCAGGACAAGTTTGCCTTAAAAGCGACACTGAATCAAGGAGGTTGAATTTTCATTATGCATAACATCCAGCCTGATATCGAGCTTATTTTAGCTCTCTGTAGGTCTTGACTAACTAACACAGTTATGCTACAATAACAAACAACAGAGCCAATGATAAAGAAGGTGAGAAATGCTATTGAATTAGTATTAAGTTATAAGTTTGGCAAGGACCACTGTGTTTATTCTGCATGGGTGTAGAGGGGCGTGGTCATGTGGACATAGTTGTTTGTGTGTGCTTATGCACACAGAAGCCCTAAACGGCGTGCACTTGCTGGTGCACACCATAGTCCGCCATCATATTTTCGACAATCAGCGTGTGTGTTTGCCATTTTGGTTTGGTTTGATCACTATCGATGCTCCCATCGCACCAAATGTATTTTGTTCAGCATTTCAACAGCAAAGGTAAAATCTGGCTGCAATATCAATAAAGACCATAATTTCCGGCGAATATAAATGCTGTTTAAACGGGAAAAACGGGAATGCAAATTTGGTGTGTGATACAATGCAGCAAGTTTCTACTTTGTCCATTATTTCTTAATGCAGTACAAAAAAACAGGGGCTGCACGGTAGTGGAGTGGTTCGTACGCAGGCCTCACAGTTAGGAGACTCCAGTTCAATTCCACACTCAGCCATCTCTGTGTGGAGTTTGCATGTTCTCCCCGTGCTAGGTTAATTGGCGACTCCAAATTGTCCATAGGTATGAATGTGAGTGTGAATGGTTGTTTGTCTACATATATGTGCCCTGTGATTGGCTGGCCACCAGTCCAGGGTGTACCCCGCCTCTTGCTCGAAGACAGCTGGGATAGGCTCCAACACCCTCTGCGACACTCGTGAGAATAAGCGGTAGAAAATGAATGAATAAATGAAAAAAGAAAGAGGGACCCCCCCTGATATTTTCCATTAGTACTCTGCTGAGTGAGTGTTGATTCACCAACAGACACAATCATCTGACACTATCAAGAACTTGGGCCCTTGACCGCATCACACACACTGTGAAAAATTTTAATTTGTGTGATGACAGGAAGTTTTGCTATAGTTCAGACAGGTGATCCTTCAACACATAATAGGTTTATGAGCAAGAATCCTCTTGTTTGATTAGTCAGACTGGATAAAGCATTTGAGGGGAGCAGCCGGATAAAGAGCAGGATCTCCAACTGTCAAAACACTGAGGGTGGGAAAAGAGAGGAGCTTTTACATACTTAAGTAACGGCACCATTAACAATGATTTAAATGTCCCGGTGCATGTTCACACAGTAGGTATGTCTGTACGTTGCACAGTTCAACATGTACCTTGCAGCACTCAAACGAATGAAAGCTTTATTTGTGGCTTGAACACATCTTTGTCAAACATTGTGCAGGCCCTGCAGGCGATCCACCAGCGACTGCAGGAGCGTGTTCAGGCATGTCGGCCTGCCATCTGGGAATCAGGATGCCTTCAGCACTCTATAAATCATGGGAATCCACCTAGGAATATATATAAATAAGTATTTATACAGGGCTGCACGGGGGTCTAGTGGTGAGCGCGCAGACCTCACAGCTAGGAGACCCGAGTTCAATCCCACCCTCGGCCATCTATATGTGGAGTTTGCATGTTCTCCCCGTGCATGCGTGGGTTTTCTCCGGGTACTCCGGTTTCCTCCCACATTCCAAAAACATGCTAGGTTAATTGGCGACTCCAAATTGTCCATAGGTATGAATGTGAGTGTGAATGGTTGTTTGTCTATATGTGCCGTGTGATTGGCTGGCAACCAGTCCGGGGTGCCTACAGGGTGATTACTGCTATATGTGGACAGACTCCATGCTTACTCAGCTTGTGATGACATCATGAGAACTTTGACACACAAACAAAACTGTTGTGTCTCAGTAATCAGAGCAGAGCGGCTGTTCATCGATAGTTACCTCTGCCAAGGAGATTTTGTTTTTGTTGCTTTTTGTTACAAAGTTTACACCATTGATTTTCCAGTGAGTTTTGCAGAAGAGAGGGGTATGTACCTAAGAAGTGGTAAAGATGTGTTTTAGTTGATAAAATTTTACCTGAATCATGTTGACAAAATTCAGTCACATGCAGAATTTGGGTACAGTGGCACACCCATTTCTTAGATTGGCTTCCATTTGTCTGAACATTCTTGGCCGTTTTTCAAGTTAATTACTGTATAATTCCATATTAACACAAATATAAGAATCTTTTTTTCTGGAAAAGACTATTGTCTTGTATTTGGCATCGAAAGATTTATCCATGTACACCAACACCAAAGTGGCGCAGATGGACTTCTGACCAAGCAAGTTAGAGCTTTTCTTCCTGTCACTCACATACATCACGTACACCATGTTGACAAAATTCAGGCAAATACAAAATTTGGGAAGAGTGGCACACCCATTTCTTAGATTGGTTTTCCATTTGTCCTAACATTTTTGGCCGTTTTTCAAGTTAATTACTGTATAATTCTATATTAACACAAATATAAGACCTTTTTTTCTGGAAAAGACTATTGTCTTGTATTTGGCATCAAAAGATTTATCCATGCACACCAACACCAAAGTGGCGCCTATGGACTTCTGACCAAGCAAGTTAGAGCTTTTCTTCCTGTCACTCACATACATCACATACACCATGTTGACAAAATTCAGGCACATGCAAAATTTGGGTACAGTGGCACACCCATTTCTTAGATTGGCTTCCATTTGTCTGAACATTCTTGGCCGTTTTTCAAGTTAATTACTGTATAATTCTATATTAACACAAATATAAGACCTTTTTTTCTGGAAAAGACTATTGTCTTATATTTGGGGTCGAAAGATTTATCCATGCACACCAACACCAAAGTGGCGCCAATGGACTACTGACCAAGCAAGTTAGAGCTTTTCTTCCTGTCACTCACATACATCACATACACCATGTTGACAAAATTCAGGCACATACAAAATTTGGGTACAGTGGCACACCCATTTCTTAGATTGGCTTCCATTTGTCCTGACGTTCTATTTGTCCCAAGTTAGAGCTTTTCTTCCTGTCACTCACATACACCAATGACCTGGGGAGATGCTCTAGCGACACAAAAGTGTCTCAAAGACAAAAGAGGAGATACGATGCTATGGTGATCAATGAATTGAGGTCAATTCTGATACTGTGATAGTATTGAAAGGAGTCTACGCTGGAATGATCATTGTAGGTCAGGGGTCACCAATGTGCTGCCTTTGGGTGCTAGGTAGGCTTTCATTTAATAGCATGAGAAGGAAATGCATTCTGAAATACAAATTATGAGTTGTGAATAGCAGCATTTTGTTCTAGTAAAACAAGCATAGTTGGTTTGTATAGGTTGAAATAGACAACTGAATTAGTATCTCTTGCAAATTTTCATTTTGCAAAAGTACCTCTCACAAAAAAAAAAAAACGTTGGAGACCCCCTGTTCTAGGGCTTTTGATGCGGGTATTCCCTTATGGTTTTTAAGATAATTTTGACTGTTTTATCCATTCCTCATGCACTCTGATCTGAGAAAGTGAGAGAGCGGTTAGAGAGCGTGCAAGAGAATCTGGGCTAGACCGGCCCCTTTAGTGTGATGCATGTTTCAACCGAGGTCTTACTTTCCATAACACTGCCTTGTCACTTTGACTCAGTCACTGCGTGCTCAAGGCTGGAATTCTATTCTCTGAAAAGCTGCTCAAGTTCAGGATAACAACAAAGGTATTTTCTTTTCTCTTGCAATGTCATATTAATGTCATTTATTCATCATTTTGTGTCACAGGACAGAAGTCTTGTGATTGTTTTTCTTTTGATTGAACTTGTACGAGAAGACTCCATCCCAAAATATACTTTTAAAAGAAAAAATATATTTGTTGTTATAAATAATCACACATAATATATGTGCAGTATCAGTGACAAGTGACTCAACAATGAGGCATATTACTGCCAATGATGTTTAAAAGAGTATGTGAATTCCATTTACGATAGATTCAAAGCATGATATACATTCCAGACAGTAAATGTTAACATGTGCCTCAAAGAAAATCACACAAAAGACAATCTTAGAGGAATGTGGCTATAATTAACCGCTGTTTGACTTTTACTTCTACTGCTAGAACAATTGAAGCCCAGTTTCAACAAACGCATGATAATGGTTTACTTATGGTGTTTGGCATTGATGGTGAAAGCATATTTATAGTGTGTGTATGACTTCAAACGCACTTCTCATTTATACAATAAGAATGGTGTCGTCAAATGCGGCTGCATTTCTTATTAATTGGGTGCACATGTCTAAAATGATACAATAGGAATGATGGGATTCTCCTTTAAGTAACATGTCCCTGAAAGGTGACACAAACAACAATAATAACAATTTTACTGTATATAGTAGTACCACATGGTGGTATGTATATGTATGTATTTACTTCTTTTTTTGGTATTTTGTTTGTTTCTAATAGTATTTCTAGATATTAATTTACTAGTTTATTGAAAATTGCTCTAATGATAACAAAGTTTGCTTTTTTTCTCCCAGCAGTGACCAAGACACAAGGAGCTCAACAGTACCCCCCTCTGGTGAAACTGAAAACTTGGATTTTTTTTTGTATTATTATTCTGACCATATATGAAGGCTATTGTTGAAGGACTTTAGATGTTTCCATGCTGTCAGCCAAACTCACTTAAAATGACTTTATAGCCATTAAAGTCAATTAAAGCACCGTCAAGCATGGAGGCTTCAAGTTCTGCTCATGTTGGGACTCCCCCCGCTACATTCACAATGCTCCCCTCCTCAACTCCACCATCTTCTTATGGTTATCTTCAGTTCTTCTGGAAGTACCAGGACAACTCAGTCATTGTGGAGCATTATAACTACACAGGGAAGCTGCAGGGAGACCGCTACCGTGACGGCCTCCGACCAGAGGGCATTGCCTTCATAGTGGTGTGTCTGCTCATCATTCTGGAGAACGCTGTGGTTCTTCTCGCTATCTGGAGGAACAAGAAGTTCCACTTGCCTATGTATTATCTCCTGGGAAACCTGACTCTGTCTGATCTCCTGGCTGGGATTACGTACATGGCAAACATCATCATGTCCGGGCCCAAGACTTTGCAGCTAACACCGCTGCTGTGGTTCCTCCGAGAAGGAGGAGTATTCATCACGCTGGCTGCCTCCATCATCAGCCTCCTGGCGATCGCTATTGAAAGGCATGTAACTATGGTGACTATGAGGCCGTACCACAGTGCAAAGCGGGGACGGATGTTGGCGTTGATTTGTGCAAGTTGGGCCCTCGCTGGTTTCTTGGGCGTCCTCCCAATCCTGGGATGGAACTGCATCCACAAACTGGACCAGTGCTCCACTGTGCTTCCTCTTTACGCCAAGAGCTACATCCTGTGCTGCATATCGGTCTTCAGCGCCGTTCTCCTCGCTATCGTGGTCCTGTACGCCCGGGTTTTCCGCATCGTCCGCACCAATACACAACGACAGCGGCTTGGCTTGTCCAGCAGCATGAGGAAAGGCTTAGCGAGGAAATCCCAAAAGTACATCGCCCTCCTCAAGACGGTCACCATAGTTCTGGGTGTCTTCATCGCCTGTTGGCTCCCTCTGTTTCTCCTACTTCTCCTGGATTTTTTCTGCCCGACACGCAGCTGCCGCCTCCTCTACAAGGCTGACTACTTCCTTGGCGTGGCTATGGTCAACTCGCTCCTCAACCCCATCATTTACACCCTAACCAGCAAGGACATGAGAAGAGCCATTCTCAGGCTGCTGTGTCGGCCATGTCTCATGACCAGAGACGGCCAGGTGAAGAAAATCGGCATGCCATTCCTGGAGTGCAGCTTCAGCAAGACGGAGGTGGCCTCTCAGAAGTTGGAAGGGGGGATAGAGACGACAATTTCTTCTGGGAATGGCGTCACAACCCCATCTCCCATCAAGGCCCTTTATCCTAAACTCTTTAAGCCCTGAAGACTGTCGGCTTGGGTCGCACTTAACAAAAGGACATGTAGCACTCTTTTTTTTTATAGGACAACTACCTCTTTTCCACTGCATGGGACCAACATACTGTTTCCAGTACATAACCAATGCTGTGGACGTTGCAGAATTATACTTACTGCCCTCAGTCTCCTCTTGGATAAAACATGCTCCTTCCTGTGATAAGAGATACATGCAGGAGACCCTTCTGACTGATGCGTTCAAGGTGGCATGGGTTTTGCAGTTTACTGTGCAGTGGAAAGGGGTTAACATAAACTGTCAGCAACCACCATACAAAGCTACAGTTAGATGTCAACAAAAGGCTTCTCTACGCCATGAGTGGTTACGTTTGAGACAACCATTTCAAGGCTACTCATCAAATGTGAACAAGCCAGCTCTTATCAACTGATTTGCACTGAAATGGCTTGCACTCTTGTGGTTCTGTGGTTTGTACCCAAGCCTGGAAGGACACTTTGATTAAAAAAAACAATGACCGTTAAGTGTAAATACCACATTCACACTCTCTTTGTGTGGTTTCTTGTTGAAAAAAAAAAAAAAGAATCTATACACACTTGTTTGAACTGTACATCTGTAAACACATGGATTTCGCTGGATCGAAGGCCTGAGGTGTGATGTATAGTGTACTTCATATAGATTTTGTTACACAGTGGCAGCAATGCAGTGGGGGGGCATCGACAGGAAAGAGCTGTGGTTGCATACAGCTAAGCACAGACCACTTCTGTGTCTGTGGGAGGCAGATGCAAAATGACAGCTATGGTGTGTGACCAGTGGAAAATGTGTTGATGTTAAATGTCACAGCAATAAGAAGCATTGTCATTGGCTTCAAAGATTTTTTATTATCTCACATTTGATGTCACATTTTTGTACAAATGTTTTTTGGACTCTTCCAGGACATTTTTTTTGTACTTTAATTAATTTGAGGAGTGTTCATAACGTGTGTATAGTAAGTTATATACATTTTGTAACAGTGTCTGTAATTTTAACCATGTTTTTTTTCATAAAGGACAAAACATTTTTGTGGAGTTGGGTTTATTTTGACTTTGTCTTAAATTGTGCATGAAGCCTTTTTTTTTATTTTAAGAAGAAGCCCGAGAGGAAGTGAGCCCCCTTGTCTCGCATCTGGTAAGGGCATTGGCCTACATACATTTCGGATTTTTTTGTTTTTTTGTACTTCTGCCATACAAAGACCGAAATGGGCCTTCACCAATGCCTCACCTTCAACTGCAACTCGTGTTTTACTCCATGATTTTGTTTAATTCCCACATTGAACAACAAACAACACCATCCCGAATGTAAGACAAACCCTCTTTAGTCAAGATTTAGTCAATTAAGACGAGTTATACATATATTTTTGTTAAATGTTTTTAATTTGTGGTTGCGGCAGAATATTGTGTTTTGGTAATCTGTTTTTTTTTTTTTTGCCCTGGTGGGAGGGGTCGAGGGTTATAAAGAGGCCTTTTTCAGACATTCGGGATGAGAGTAGGTTGGAAGTGCATTGAATCGCATTAAACAGTACTACACGAAGGTAGTGTTGAGCCTTAAACACAGTAAATGAAGTACTGTTGCTTCACCACTGTAAATATATCTTTTTAATACTTTGCGGTTGTATTTTTCTTGCACCTTTTTACATTCTTTGTACACTTTTTCATTGCCCTGCACTATCTGGAGAACACAATAAATACGCTAAAAGTTATCTTTTTGACTCTGCCATTGTTTTTTTCTCACTGTTCTGAGGAGCTTGCAGTACAGCCTCACAACTATCATGTTTTCAATATCAGTGAAATAACTCATGGATTAAATACAAAGAAAAATAATAATAATTCACACATACAACCATTCACACTCACATTCATACCTATTGACGATCTAGAGTCTCTAATTAACCTAAAATGCATGTTTTTGGAATGTGGGAGGAAAACGGGAGTACCAGTAGAAAACCCATGCATGCACGTAGGGAACATGCTAATGCCACACGCAGAATTGAACCCAGGTCTTCCCGATCTTCTGACTGTGGCCAACTTGCTAACCACTGCTAACCGCCGTGTGGCCTATGCACTTAACATGCTTAATAGAATTGCAAACACGATTGCTGGCGGCTATGTTTGCAATCATAAAACATTCTTTTTCAATGTTGTCGCTACATAACTGCTTTCAATTTACATAGAAAAACTGTCTTTCATAACAGCATGACAATGCATAATGCATATGCGTCCTTAAGTGAGCCCATCCAAGAAAGACTATAACAAATGACCCAACATGGTTCTTCTGTTGCACCTGCATAGTTCCAGATGATGGAGGTACCCAGTGTCTTTTGCAGGAGGGCACCGAGGGGGGGGGGATTTTCTACCTGACCTGCGTTTCCCTTCCTTTCCTCAACTGTTGCATTCATTCCTACAAGAAGACGTTCAAGAATAGTGACTTTTATAACAGAAAGTTATCTTAGGTCAGCCTTAGATTTATGTACATAAGGCAGATGTGTTTATAAGGACCCATCTGGATGACCCAAGCCTGAAACCGGATCATCTGAGAGGAACTAAACACAGCCTGAATCAGTTGGAATGCGTGTACCTCTTCTTGAATCAGGAATTTAAAAAGAAGACCTATTCATGTCTTGTCAGGTTGTATAAGTACATTGCTGAAATTAATGAAGTGTAAGTGACGTGTTTCATCAGCAATCCATTTAATTTTATTTTATTTTATTTTATTTTATTTTATTTTATTTTATTTTATTTTATTTTATTTTATTTTATTTTATTTTATTTTATTTTATTTTATTTTATTTTATTTTATTTTATTTTATTTTATTTTATTTTATTTTATTTTATTTTATTTTATTTTATTTATTATTATGATCATTAGTTAATGGACATTACCAGTGTAGAACCCATGAGTTTCAGCTAATTTCCATCTGTAGTCTTTTAGGATTTATAATAGGGTGTATTATTTAGCAAAAAACTAATCTCAGTATGGGCTTTTGTTGCCACCTTGTGGTTGTAAGTAGAATAGACAGTGCACACAGTAGAAGCCCTAAGGCCCCCTTATGAAATGCCTATTAATAATAAAACATTCGAACGTGCATGACATTTCAAATTCCATTGGAATAACTGTACATAAGGGTACAACTGCAATTCGAAAGTTAAAGTTGGAGCAATGACTTTTGATTGACTGTGCAGTTAGTGTATTTACTTGTCTGCTTAGTCAGTCACACCACAGACAAATCAATATTTGTATTCCAGCACCCAATCCAAAATTGCTATGTTAATCTTACAACACTTAATTATTTAAATGGGGTTGGCACATTTTTGTGTTTCTCTTGCTGGTGACAGAGCTGGCAGTCGCCCAGGCGATGCTTTACTTTCACTCCCGAAACCTCCTTCTGAATAAAAGCCTCATAACTTGAAGCTGAATTGACTGCCGTTGCTTGTCAACGGAGGTCGAGGGGAGGCCATGGAGGGAGACTCTTATTGTGAAAGCGAGAGAAGCCCGGGTACAATGCTTAGTCATGGTGAGTTACCGCTTCCCCCTGCTGCTCTTATGTGGCGCACAGTTTACCACATCGGGATGGTGGAAGTGAGCTTCACGACGTGAGTATATTTCATAAAACATTGTACCTCACAATTGTTTCTGGGGTGGGATTTTAGTATATTTTTGGAAACAAAGATGGTGTCAAACAACCGGAACGCGGCTTAAACCGCCTTGTTGTTTGTGTTTGGAGCGGTTTAGTGCAGCTAGCTACGACCGTCCGTTGTTACTATTAGGAGTAGCGTTAATATTATGGCTAGCACTGTAATAGTGTAAGTAGCGCTAGTGAAAGGCACATTGTAGCGTCCTGTTACTCCACACAGTAGACACGTCAGTCATATTTACTTCATTTCGACGCTTGGCTCAATTTTCCGTGCCACCTGTGTTGTTTATGATCACAGCAAGTGGTAAACATTAGAGGACGTGAGACTGTTGTGTAAATAAACGCTCTAAATGGTGTGTATGTGTTAAAGATTAGATTTATTATGTAAGAACTGGCTTCATTTCTGTTGGGTGGTGTTATGGTACATCCAGTTCCACTGTGAAGAGTTCATGATGAGTCACTGACTAACTCATTGCCAACAAACCAGTGATCAAACATGTACTCTTAATTGACTAGCTTGTCTCCTCATTAGCCCTTTTTGCAAGAATGCTCATTTAAAGTTAAACTACATTTTTTTTCCTGGAGTTTTGCCCATTCTTCACAATTCTTATGTGAGACAACAGCACATATCATTTCCTTTTCTGTGTTTTCTAAAGAGAGAAAACAGTTGACATGAGGACGCTAACAATGCACGTAATGGGACACACCTATTTCAACTATGAAATGCTCTAAAAAAAAAATTATTATATACATGGTGTGGCCATGCAATAACGGTTACATTCATGATAACATGGAAACCTTTTTTTTTTCTATTTTTATTAGATTTTTTTTAATTTAGTTTCTTGGGTACATTGATTTCACATCTAGTTCAAGTTCAAAGTTCAAAAACACTTTATTTATCCCCGAGGGGTGATTTAAAGGACACAGAGAGCAGCATATGGAGTAAAAATGTAAGAAGCAGACAAGGACAAGTAAAAGAGCAGACACTACTGAACACACACACACCTAAAAGAATAAATAGTAATTAAATATATATATTTTTAAAGTATAACAAGCTAAATGGAGGTTGTGCGAAATCTGGAGTCCAAGAAATCAGGGGTCCAAGTTCGGAAGCTGGACTGCTGTAGAGACAAAGGTAGCCCCCCTCTTTTGTGTTCTACATCGTGGGCATCTTAGTCTCCGACCTGATGGAAGCCACTCAAACACGGGATGTTGCGCGTGGAAGGCGTCCTGTAGGATCCTATGTGCAGTCCGGGTTATTTGCTGATCGCAGTACCAGTGTGTCAAGGACGTTAGTACAAGTCATTTCACCAGCATGGCTTGGTGGTGTAAATGTGGAGCTTATCAAGCCACTCAGACATAAATGTAGTGTTTCTGTTGCACTGGGTGGCATACAGTGTTACCATCGATGGAATGGCTTCGTGTGTATGGCGAGGAGGACATTGCTCCAAAAGATTGCATAACAACAAACAAAGGATTGTTAGCGCTAACAAACCCTGCAGTGATACAATACTTTATTCTACCGACCCAAAATAATCTGTAGAAGACAGACAAGTCACCATGATTTTGATTATTACATATGGAGTACTTGGCACATCACATCCCAACACAGTCCATCAAGCCACGTATTAATACTTTGCATTTAATAGTCAAAATAGTTGTGCCCTGTGATATGCATTGTCAGCTCCCACATTTTTATTACTGTTTCTCTCCCTAGAACTCACAAAAAGGGAGATGTGCAGTCATGTTTCACTTAAGGAATGCGAATGATTGTTACTATGTGTCTGTATCACAGGAACCCTGTATATACAAGCTATTGTGTAGCCTGGCCCCAGGGACATATAAGCCCTAGCTAGGGCTTTACGTATACCAGTGAATCTCTGTTATTTTCTGTCATGTTCCCCATGGGATAAGAAAGTGATAATATCTTATCTATTTTTCTGTACTGTTTAACCTGAACTCAAAACTGAAACAAGTCAAATGCAACAAAATAGAGAGCAGTGAAGCATACAAGCGTATTCAAAAGTCTCTCAAGCCCCCCTGATCATTTTTCTGAATTTTAATAATAATTTACACAATGTTTATGCCAGTACCTACCATTTAGTTGTCATTCTTGTATCAGTGAATTAAGGTACTACTACTTTTGATAGATTGATTTATTTGATAAATCAACGTATTCAGTCTCTATTACTGAATATCTCAAAACTATATTATCTTCACTGGTATCTTTATGCTTTAATGATTAAAAAAAAAGTATCAAACTATTACCATGAATTAACGCTCTGTCATGCTTTGTCACATTCCTTGTGTTACTGGTAATTGCCATATGCAGGAACAAGTTCTGTTTCTCAGAAGGGGATTTTTTTAGTGCACAGTCATCCATCGCTACGTCACGGTTCAAACATTGCGCCCTCGCTGTATCGCAGTTTTCCAAATTAAATTAATTAATAAATGATTGCTGTTTCATAGTTGACTATAGCCCGTTCCAAAAACACTGAAAGACAAGTTGTGTAGTATGGTGTTAGATACACTATTATAATGTTATAATAATAATAATAATAATAATATAATAATCATCAACACAGTAATCATCTGTGATTGAGGCAAACACACGAGACAATTAGAACACTTTCATTTTATCATTACAGGAAAATCTGTTCATTTAATTATCAGTGCACCAACGACAAGGTGTTAACTGTTGGAAAGAACTTGTTTGAAATAAATAACAATCCGAAACTGTCGGGTGACTTGATGAAACAGACAACCAGTTTTTCAATTGTTTTTCGATGAGTGCTCTTGGGCAGGGTTGCCGTTTGGGACAATTCCAAGATCCCTTGACTGCCACGGGGCCCAAAAAATTGGTAATTTAAATAACAAGACATTTGAATTATTTTGTGGGGCCCACAATTCCTGGTTGCATCTCTGCTACTGGCTATGAAAAATTTAACCACAAAAACATCTGAGTAGTTGTCTTCCACTACTGAGAGAGGATCATAATTTCTATTATTTTGTCGCAAAAAAAAACTTATATGGGTCAAGGGCCCACACCAGTTTTGTTCTAGACAGTAGATGTGTTTACGTATCTAATGTCACTTTCTCCTCTCTACCCCTCCACTTTTATTCCAGGTGTTATATGAGCTGACTTCTTCCGAGTAAATATGGCGGTGTGTGTACAACGAAAGCTACCAAACACCTTCTCCCTCGCTTCCCTCTCAGATGGACGGCTGAGTTATTCTTAATACACTTTTGACACACAACCCCTACTCTTTTTTTTTTTTTTAAACGTCCTGCCTCGTGGATTCTATCCAAATGAAGATGTGACGTGTCTCCACCTCCCCTCCATCTTTCTTGGACGGATTGAAATTTTTGTTGGAATACTATTAAGGAGGCTTGTTTTGAAAGATGACCTTTGTATGGCACAAATAGTCTAAAGTGGTTCTTATTATCGATATTTTCCGTGGTGGTCGGAGAAATGGTCAAGGTCAATGATGTTGGTGTGGAGTCATGTAACAGTCCACCCACCCATGCGGTCTCCAGTAACTCCACAATGAGTCACACAGCTTGACACAGGTACTGAACTGGTCCGAGGACTTATTGTGTGTGTATGAATTTTGATAGAAGTCCACGCCACCAAACACCAGGATCCCCCCCACTCATCAAGTTATTAATTTCACCCATGCTTCCCTGTGGTGCAATGGTACCACGTAGCACTTCCTGTGTGAGAGACTAAGGAGGTGGAGCTAAGGTAGGAAATGTCAGAGTGCCTGACAGAATGCAAAGCGCTGGTAACTCCATCCACGCGCAACGGCCACCGCGTCTTCAGCTACACGCTAGAGAGCCACACGGCCGCCGCCTTTGCCATCATGAACGAGCTGCGTCTGGATCGCCAACTCTGCGACGTGACGCTCCGTGTGCGCTACAAAGACCTGGAGGCTGTGGATTTTGTGGCTCACAAGGTGGTGCTGGCCTCGTCATCGCCCGTCTTCAGGGCCATGTTCACCAACGGCCTGAAGGAGTGCGGCATGGAGCTGGTGCCCATAGAGGGCATTCACCCCAGGGTGAGTCGCCACCTCAACTCACCTCTGATTTATTTCATGTTTGCATAATTCCATTTAGATCACCAGATTAGATTGGCATGCTTTAATGCTGTGTAACTACACAGTAGTCACTGTTATTTCACGCTATTTAACGCTAATGAGGGAGTCAACTAGACCAAAACACATGTTGACAAAAGTTTATGGTTGAAAATGCTTAGTATAAATAAAGAATGCATAGTATGCTTTTTATTTTACTACTAATAAGCCATGTTCAGGCTTCACGGTGTTCGAGTGGTTAGTGCGCAGACCTCACAACTAGGAGACCAGGGTTCAATTCCAGCCTCGGCCATCTTTGTGTGGAGTTTGCATGTTCTCCCCGTGCGTGCGTGGGTTTTCTCCGGGAACTCGGGTTTCCTCCCACATTCCAAAAACATGCTAACTTCCTTAGCATACTTCATTGATTACAAGCTCAAACTCTACCGCTCATTTTATGTTGACACACATGTGCGGTTACAAGATTTGGTGAGACAAAACATATTTGAGCAAAATAATCAAATTCGGAAGATTGTAAGGCATAGAGGCTGCATGGCGGTCAAGTGGTTAGTGCGCAGACCTCACAGCTAGGAGACGAGGGTTCAATTCCATCTCTGTGTGGAGTTCTCCGGTTTCTTCCCACCTTCCAAAAACATGCTAGGTTAATTGGTGACTCCAAATTGTCCATAGGTATGAATGTGAGTGTGAATGGTTGTTTGTCTATATGTGCCCTGTGATTGGCTGGCCACCAGTCCAGGGTGTACCCCGCCTCTCGCCCGAAGATAGCTGGGATAGGCTCCAGCACCAAAACACAAAATGAATGAATGAAGCCACGTTCATTTATTTACATATTTATTGTTCCTCTGACGGGGCGACACGGCGGTCGAGTGGTTAGCACAGGGGTCGGCAACCTTTACTATGAAAAGAGCCATTTTACCCAATGCCCACTGAAGAAAAATAGCCTGGAGCCGCAAAACATATAGTATGTTTAAAACAACATTGGAGGGAATTTGGGGGTATCAAAGTAGTTCAGATAAGAAAAGACGAGTTGGAGTAAATGTATGTGTAAACTACTGTAAACGTAAAAACAAGTTCCCATGTCGCTGTTTTTAAATTATCTCGAATTTATTTTTTAGATTTGTAGGTAAGTATTACTTGTTTTTCTTCATGTACTGAACTGGATAGCAGTCAGAACTCACTCAGGATGCATTCATGGTCTCAGACAAAGTTGGATTTTTTAAAACTCATTACAAAAGACGTGCATTTTCCCCACTCGGGTGTTAAAAATATTCAAGCATCGCAAAGGGAGCCACAATAAAGAGGCTGAAGAGCCACATGCGGCTCTGGAGCCGCAGGTTGCTGACCCCTGGGTTAGCACGTAGACCTCACAGCTAGGAGACCAGGGTTCAATTTCACCCTCAGCCATCTCTCTGTGGACTTTGCATGTTCTCCCCGTGCATGTGTGGGTTTTCTCCCACGTTCCAAAAACATGCTAGGTTAATTGGCGACTCCAAATTGTCCATAGGTATGAATGTGAGTGTGAATGGTTGTTTGTCCATATGTGCCCTGTGATTGGCTGAGTACAGAGTGGACCCCTCTCGCCCGAAGACAGCTGGGATAGGCTCCAGCACCTCCGCGACCCTCGTGAGGAAAAGCGGTAGAAAATGAATGAATGAATGAATGAAACCCATGTTCATTTATTTATATATTTCTTGTTCCTCTGACCCATGTAGGTCATGGACCGGCTGATAGAGTTTGCCTACACAGCCAGCATTTCCGTTGGAGAGAAGTGTGTGATCCACGTGATGAACGGCGCTGTCATGTACCAGATAGATAGCGTCGTGAAGGCCTGCTGCGACTTCCTGGTTCAGCAGTTGGACCCCAGCAACGCCATTGGCATTGCCAGTTTCGCTGAGCAAATCGGCTGCACGGAGCTCCACCAGAAGGCCCGGGAATATATTTATATGAACTTCAGCCAGGTAAAATGTGTACTGTGTCATCAGCACTATATAATCATATTCTAATAACATGTAATCAGCACCTCCATATGCCACACCTTGCGAGGTGGGTGGATTTTGTGCTTGTTGACACAGATTTAGTTTAATTGAGGGAATAAGCCTCGGAATGTTTTTCATCTTTGAGTTGAGCTCATATAAAAGGGAAGCAAATCAATTCATATTTTTGTTGTATGTATATAGAGTACATACGTGATGTACTTAAAAAGGAAGCACCACAATTGAATTACTTCATTCCTACACGTGTTTTCCAGGTGGCAACCCAAGAGGAGTTCTTTAACTTGTCCCACTGCCAGCTCGTGACCCTCATCAGCCGTGATGAGCTCAACGTACGTTGCGAGTCTGAAGTCTTCCGGGCGTGTGAGGCCTGGGTGCGCTACGATCGTGAAAACCGCCGTCCGTACGTCCAGGCCTTACTCCACGCTGTCCGCTGCCATTCCTTGACTCCCAACTTCCTTCAAGCTCAGCTCCAGTCTCTGGACTGGGACCCCCAGTGTAAAGACTACCTTGCCCAGATCTTCCAGGACCTCACCCTGCACAAACCCACCAAAGTCAATTCTTGCCGGACCCCCAAGGTGCCGCAACTCATCTACACCGCCGGGGGTTACTTCCGGCAGTCGCTCAGCTACTTGGAGGCGTATAATCCTTGTACAGGGGCCTGGCTCAGGCTCGCTGATCTGCAGGTTCCCCGCAGCGGTTTGGCCGCCTGTGTCATCAGTGGGCTTTTTTATGCTGTAGGTGGGAGGAACAATGCCCCCGATGGCAACATGGACTCAAATGCGCTGGATTGCTACAACCCCATGAACAACTGCTGGTTGCCCTGTGCACCCATGAGCGTACCACGAAACCGAATAGGGGTCGGAGTCATCGACTGCATGATATATGCAGTGGGTGGATCACATGGGTGTATTCACCATAATAGTGTGGAGAGGTAATAGTGTTACATTGTTCATAATTCAATATTACGTGACAGGCGAAACCTGAATGTGCTGCTCCTGCTTTGTACGTAGATATGATCCAGAAAGGGACCAATGGCAGCTGGTCGCCCCCATGTTGACACGCCGCATCGGCGTGGGCGTGGCTGTCATCAACAGGTTACTCTATGCTGTGGGTGGCTTCGATGGGGTCAGTCGACTCAGCTCGTGCGAGTGCTACAACCCAGAAAGGGACGAATGGAAGACGATGGCTTCCATGAACACCACGCGCTCTGGAGCCGGTGAGCACGAAACACGACATCAATTTCGTGTTTCAAATACAAACTGAGTAACATTATTTCTCCTGCTCATAGGCGTGTGCTCCCTGGGGAATCAAATCTTTGTGATGGGCGGCTACGATGGCACCAATCAGCTGAACACCGTGGAACGCTACAATGTAGAAACGGATACTTGGAGCTGTGCTGCCTCTATGAGGCACCGACGCAGCGCTCTGGGGGTCACGGCGTTACATGGACGCATCTACGTGTTGGGTGAGGCGCACCGCCAGCACATACACCACTACCTCATGTGTGGATTTGCTCATCAACTTATTGTAACTTGGACTAGAAAATATGTAGCTCCTCACTAATAAACGCCCTACTGCAATTAAATGCCTGATAACTTTCTGCATTATCATAAACCAGGGGTCTCAAACTCAATTTACCTGGGGGCCACTGGAGCTAGGGTCTGGGCAAGGTTGGGCCGCATCAGGTTTTCCAAAAAAAATGTAAAAAACGCATTTATTAAAAACAGAAAAATATACAGACTTTTTCAGTGCTTTGGTTCCGATTTTCTACAATAAAAGCTCTGATAAAACATTTCTCAAATATATATATATATATATATATATATTATTAATATATATTTAATATTTTTATTTTTCTGCACAAAATAAGATGAAAAATAAATAAACAAATCAAGAATAAAGAAAATCAATCAATCAGTAATAAATAAATATAATAATAATAATAATAATAAAACGGCAAATGATAAAAACTTAAGAAACCACATATAGTTGGTGGGTAGACAAATTATTTTTTTCAGATTAAAATGAACAAAGCATTATTAGAGCCCTGTAGACATGACAAAACACGACTATAGTCACATTTATACTCTTTTTATTTACAACATATTGCGCAACTGCAGGGTCTTGAGACACATGCTAACTCGCAAACTAGAGAGCTAGCGACCTAAACAGTAGCCTTCAAGTTATTTCCTTTAAACTTAAATAGCCAAAAACTTACCACTTCCACACGGATAGTGAGGATAACTATTAACAGTTATTTAACCTTTAACATGAACATTAATCAAACGTAATAATTTTTTCTGGGTACATGATACCATACAGCATCCATATCAAACTTGCGCGGGCCGCACTAACATTAACCTTTCATATCAAGGCGGGGGCCTCAAACTAGTGTCCTGCGGGCCACATTTGGCATTTGGCTATTGCACTACTGCCAGTCTGTGTGTACAGATATTATGAATTCACTCTTAATTTCATCCTTAATATCCCTGAGGTCACACAGCCAAGGGATCGATAAAGTTCAAATCTAATCTCGTGTCATCAAATTGAACTGATTGGACCTTGTTGGTGTTGACAGGCGGTTACGACGGCAGCACGTTCCTGGACAGCGTGGAGTGTTACGACCCCGAGGATGACACTTGGTCGGAGGTAACGCGTATGATGTCTGGGCGTAGCGGTGTTGGTGTGGCCGTTACCATGGAGCCCTGCCAGAAGGACCTTCCTCAGTGTCCTAAACCTGATTTGGAGAACGGTGGAGCTTCACGTCACAATCAGCGACACAGCACACTGTAAAACCCCAATCATCAATATCACCGACCCCCCCTCCATGCATACACACCCACACACACGCACAACTTAGGGGTAGGACATAAGTTAGTTAAAACATCTGAATGCTGCCTTAATTCTTGTAACACCAAGTCAGTATTATGACTTAAAGTCCACTGTAATCGTGGGTGTAATCAATTCTGAACCTGATTTGTCTTCTGCCAAACCTCAACAAGACCTCAGTCTGTCTCTGTGCTTACGTCTGGCATTTGAAGGCCTCCAGCCGAGCCTCATCTCCCAGATTTGACCTTTGACTAAAAAAGGGCTGCATACAGTACAAAACACCTCATTTGAAATGACACAAAAACACAGAGCAAAGATCTGACCGAGTACAAAGTGGCTGTTTGTTTGTCACCATGGAGTGTTTGAAGTGCCAGCGCAATGCTCATTAGCTTGGTCAGTGTACCGAAGTACATCTCCATTCACACGGTACAACAGACCTCATGCTGGAGCACTTTCTAATCTAAAACCAGAAACTGTTTTCTCAGCACAAACTCACTTGAAATTGTTTGGATGCACTTAATTCATTTTATAATAAAGTTCTATTCAGTTGCCATGCTAATTAATGATAGCTTAATAGGGGTGTAATGGTACAGAGGCACACCAAATTCCCACGCATTAACAGGAAACAACGTTTGTTGTGTCATACTTTTACTAGTGATCGAATACAAATCGTGACATTAGCGGTAGGGGGGAAGTCATGCAGGGCACCTCTACAAGCCCATGGAGTGTCCATTACCACCACTGTGGTGGCTAGGTCTCGAATCATGCAGAACACATTGCGGATCATGGTTAATTTTTAGTAAACAAAACAAAAAAAACAGCAGAAATTGAAAAATAGAGACATAATGTAATGAGAAAACACTGAAATGTTGCTACTAATAAATAACATAAAGATATATATGTTCTGTTTAACGGTTTTTGGACAACCCTGACGTAAGCAGACAAGATAAATGCTATAGTATATATATATATATATATATATATTTTTTTTTTTTTTAAATTGACTAAGTTTTATGGTTTGTATTTTGTACCCTGACTGTATCGCAAATGAAGCGAACCATGGCACTCACTTCACACCGGGCTAGGCACCCAAGCGTGATTATCCTGCACCATTACACCCCCGTCACGTGTACATTTAGTTGTTTCTGGTTTTGACACGTCTGCTTCTCAGAGTATATATTTAACAAGTGGTTTTTGGCATGAGGTCTCTTAAGTGACATTCTACAGCATGTCCAACAGGTTCAACCTGTCGTTTATGTAGTGCCAAGACAAAGGATCGTGATTGGGACTTTTTAAGATGATGAGTCATACTGTAGCATTTTATTTTTCTTTTTTTTTTTATTATTATTTTAATAAAACCACCTGGACAGTCAATGTAGTTTTCTCTTCCACCACACCTCAAAAAGTGACCATGTTTTTGTGTTCAACTCCTGAACACAAATGACGTATTTGTAACAGTCGTTTAAGCTACAAAGGTTTCTAAAGTGATGTTTTGTACATTGATATTCAACCAATTATTGTACAGAAATTGAATCGCTCATGTTTTTTTTTTCTAATTTATTTGTTCAGATCTTGTTCTTCTTAACTGACAGCAGCTTTGTATTGAAATGGACTCTGGTGTTGTGTATTTTTTTGGAGCAACAAGCATGTGTTGTTGATGACTAGGAATGCATGTTGAGGAGGAAAAAATGTTTGTAAAAAAAACTTTGTTTCATGTTGAAAGGGATTTTTCTTTTCTTGTTGTTGGTGTGGGAATTTAAGAGTATTTAAAATCAGCTTTGTACATTTTTCCAACAGAACCCTGTACAATGATTAATTGTAAGTAAAAAAAAATGTAAGTAAAATATGTTTGTTGTACTAGTGTTGTCCGGTTTTGCTTTTGTGGCACATGTAAAATTGTACAATGTATATTGTATGTATTATTATCATACAAACACACATACATACCTGTGCTTATCATGTATTATTATTATTTATTATTATTATTTACATAATTATATGTTCTGAATCCCAATCAAGTTAGATTTTGTGCTAAATGCTAGCATGTTCACAGTACACAATAGGAGCTAAATGTCATGTGATATAATCAATACTGAAACCGTCAGCTAGCAAAATAAGTACAATATAATAAGTATATACTATCTAAACTGCTACTTATTTTAAATTTGGGAGGATGCCAACAGAATGGAAATGTTAACAAGACTAACGGCAAGCTAGCATGTCAAATATACATACCTATTGAAAGGTGTGGTTCTTTACATGTTGTGACCTGCATTAATGGCGAAGAACTAAGATAATTATAATATATATAATAAAATAATTATATATACAATATTGTGAGGATATCCGATGGACATTTGGGCGCTATACCTTCAGATACCCAGGGTGGGTGCACTTTTGCCACGTAGAATACCATCTTTAGGCCAACTGTGCCATCTTTTGGTAGAAAGTATGAACTGCACATATTCATACCCCCATCTTCATTAAACTAAGGTGACTAAGGTGACGACTGTGTGTATGTTTGAGATGACATGTTTTTGCTGTGCTCATTAACCAGGGATGTATTCATCCATTCATCCATTCATCCATTCATCCATTCATCCATTCATCCATTCATCCATTCATCCATTCATCCATTCATCCATTCATCCATTCATCCATTCATCTATTCATCCATCCATCCATTTTATGTACAGCTTATCCTCACGAGGGTCTTCGGGCCTATGGACAAACGCCACACAGAGATGCCCGAGCAGGGAATCGAACCCTTATCTCCTAGCTGTGTGGCCTGTGCTCCACCGTGCAGCCGGGAATGAATGTAATAATATTTGCAGTGGTTTACAACTATGAATGTTTTACTTTTGTTTATTAATTGTTGGTGTGCCTAATGAAATATCCATTGACATACAAACATCCGGTATTACACTTGTGACCACGAGAAGGAAGCTAAATAAAAGCTCGTCCTCAACCATTGTTTGTTTGTATGTATGTATGTATGTATGTATGTATGTATGTATGTATGTATGTATGTATGTATGTATGTATGTATGTATGTATGTATGTATGTATGTATGTATGTATTTCACACAGCAATTATGGTCATGTTAGACAAGACAAACATACTTTCTAGTCTATTCGTTTTGTAGTTATAATGTATACGTTTCCTTCCGGATGTACAGTGCTCAACTGTTTTATGCTTTTATTCTGAAGTATCCTTCCGGATGTGCAGTGGATTTTGATAAGGTATTTGACACCGGTGTGTGCGCTGGTGTTTCTGAAGCATGAAAACCGACTCCGGGGACCTACCTGACACGGCCGGTAGCAGGTTAGTGAAACTTTCATGTGTAAAGTTTATTTTTTATTACCATTTATCAATATTCTGTACAAAACGGTGACTGCTATTAAACCCGACACAGAAACTCAAAAGCTCCAAAACTCAAAAACAACACACAGTGGTGTTTTTGGGTAGTTGTACACCTGCAATGGTGACTCAACGGTATTTTTAATCACAATTCGAAAGTGTTGCCGAGCAGCTATAAGCTCCGAACTATCCTGCTTATACCTGAAATGCTTTTATTGACGTAGCTATATAAAGATTAAAACATATAAATCCACATTTCTAAGGAATAACTCAACTTGTGTCGTTTTAAACGTGATAAATGTGTGTGAAGAGTCCAAATAGTGAAACCGAGTAGATGGCTGACATTGTTGTCAAACTTGTTCATCCACTTGGTATACACCCACTTGAAATACACACCTGACACTGCAGCACACACACACACACACACACACACACACACACACACACACACACACTGGCTGTGTTCATGTTTAACCCATAACCCAACACATGTGCAGTTCACACCATGTAGTATCACTAGGTATGAGCATGTACTACTACCTTATTTGCCCCATGAAATGAACTGCATTTACTTTCAATAAGGCTGTAGGCTATATGCTAATTTCAAGCTTAGTTTGGGCATGTGTCTTTACAAAGAAGCTGAGGTTGTATGCAAATGTGAAATGGATAGCGAGTATTTGTTTTTAAAATCTACCGGAACTTGTTCAACACTATTTGTTTTTCCCCCAGCAGAAATTATAGAAATCATCTGTTCCGGTGTCAATATATTAACATCATAAAACCTTTATTAACTATACAAGAAGTATTTGAAGTAACATGAGTGACATGGGGCTGCCCGGTGGTGAGTGGTTACCATGCAGATCTCACAGCCAGGAGACCCGGGTTCAATTCCACCCTCGACCATCTCTGTGTGGAGTTTGTATGTTCTCCCCGTGCATGCGTGGGTTTTCTCCGAGTATTCCGGTTTCCTCCCACATTCCAAAAACATGCTAGGTTAATTGGCGATAGGTTTGTCCATAGGTATGAATGTGAGTGTGAATGGTTGTTTGTCTATATGTGCCCTGTGATTGGCTGGCGACCAGTCCAGGGTGTAGCCCGCCTCTCGTCTGAAGACAGCTGGGATAGGCTCCAGCAACCCCCGCGACCCTCATGAGGAAAAGCGGTAGAAAATGAATGAATGAATGAGTGAAATGTTAAAAAAATAAAAAAAACATTTCCAAAAATTTAAAGAAGTGAAAAAAACAACATGATTACATGTCATACAAATGAAGCAGTGTAATAAATCTCCATAAACGGTGTCATTAGTAGTGTCCACGTTAACCATATTGTACTGAGCAGCCAAGACACAGATCCGAAAATTCCAAATTCATTCCTCTCCTCCAACAATGTACTATAACATGACATCCCTGTACTTTGAAGTCAATTTCATCTTACTCACATTCACTCTTTCAGCGTGGACCAACAGACAGGATGATCCCGGTGGGAGAATTCCGAAACATCGGCATAGAACAGAACTCCAAGTACCGGGTGCTCAAACCGTGGTGGGATGTTTTCTCCGAGTACCTGTGTGTTGCCATGCTCATGATTGGAGTCTTTGGGTGCACCCTTCAGGTAATACATCCTACGTTATTAATTTCAATATTTAGATAATATTTGTATCTTTTGAGACCTGAGAGCGGCATATCTGCAGTTGACTTTCATATTCTGATCATCGTGCAGACGCCACTCTGATTTTCTTTTCTGTGTCACGTTAAAACTAGCAAAAGATAGTGAAAGAAAGAAGTCTTGCCCTTCGCTTTTTCCTTATTTTTTTTAGGAATTATCTGGAAATACTGGAAATATGAGTCAGTTAAAATATGATATAATGATATGATAATATGATATATAAAATATATTAAAATATAACAAAAAATTCAACATAGTATTGCATAACATTCATATAATAATACAGGTTACGTACAAATTCCATTCAACCTAAATTCACACTAATAACACACAAACTTATTAATTATGAATTCAATGAGACAGTAATAATAATTCCACTTACTTTTATTCCTGTGGTTTATTGAGAGGAGGAAGTAAAAAAGGCAGGAGAATCTGCAGAAGGTACAGGAAGGTACAGGATCACTTCCTGAATCAACAAAAGGCTCTCTGGGATATTCTGTTGATTTTGGTCAGAGTGCTAACCTTATTCATCTCCATCATAAGACCACTACTTTGCTTAGTTATCACTGTCACTTTCCTAGGAACAGATTCTTTACCTTTAATGATACAATAGATGTCACAGTTGAACCGCCGGAACCAAAAGTGCAGCCAATATTGGTGGGCTGTTCTTCTCTATCAGAGCTTAGGATAATGTCCATTTTCTCTTCCATGGTGATGGCTTGCTTTTTTCTCAGCACGCTTCCACCAGAAGAGCCTGCCTTGCAATTGGTCAACATAATGAAGTGCAAAAAGTGGATTTTTCTCAAGACAATCCCTTCAGTACCGGCCATTTTAGAAGTGATTTGGACACACAGAATATTGTGTTGCATAGCTGTATAAACATGGAACCTACCAGAGGAAACACTAGACTCTCGACTTTCGACAAGTATGATCATCAAGCAGTAAAACATGGGAAAATATAGCCGTTCCCAACCAGAAAAGACAATAAAAATTTCAAGCATAATTTTCTCTTGGACATATTTTTTGCTTCTTTTGTGAAAGCTCAAATAATGTATCTATACGTAGATCACGAACATTCATTCATTCATCATAGTCATTCATAAAAACCTATAAGGGAAAGGATGAACTAAAAAATATTTTTTATGCATAAGTACCGTTTTCTATTTGTACCTCTTTCCTCATATATTGAATATTTTGTATGGAAGCCTTTTTATAATACAATGTTGACAAAGGACAACATATCTTTGCAAGCTCGCACTCGCTACCACTTAACCTATGCCTTAGGTTCATTCATTCATTTTCTACCACTTATCCTCACGAGGGTCGCTGGAGCCTATCCCAGCTGTCTTTGGGCGAGAGGCGGGGTACACCCTGGACTGGTTGCCATGCAGCCAATCACAGGGCACATATAGACAAACAACCATTCACACTCACATTCATACCTATGGACAATTTGGAGTCGCTAATTTACCTAGCATGTTTTTGGAATGTGGGAGGAAACCGGAGTACCCGGAGAAAACCCGGTGAACGTGCAAACTCCACACAGAGATGGCGGAGGGTGGAATTGAACTCGGGTCAATTAGCTGTGAGCTCTGCATGCTAACCGCTGGTCTTCCGTGCAGCCTGCCCACATCATTAACAATACAAAAAAAATTATGTTTTACATCAAAACGTGTGTGCGTGCTACATTGCGTAACCTTGTGCACGCTACACGCCTCCATACTCTCCACTTCCTCTTTGCTGTTTAGTGTGTTTTTCCTCAACATCATCAACATGATTGACTCTGTGTAGCTATGAATGAGACACACTGTGTAGTATCCATCCGTTTGTTGGTTTCTCTGCAAATATTGAGCAGCGTTTTATGAGCAGAGGACTGACTAATGTTGTAGTTCGAGTCCCATTTGTTTGTGTTTGAAAATAAGGATTGAAGATGTGGACTGTTACGTTAGCTTCCTGCACTAGCCTCTAACCCACGAGCCGCCATATGCATTCGTCATCAAATTCGTGATCAAAAAGTAACATGTTTTCCATGACTTACCGTATGGACCCGGTAAGACGTAAGACTGTGAGGCGTGCTTTACTTGGTGGCCATGACGGGGAAGTTCTCCTTCCTCAACCAGTAATCCCGTCCATCCATTCTCCTCAGCTCACTCAAGATAAGATCGCCTGCCTGCCAAGTCCCTTCACCAGTCCAACGCCCAGTGCCATTGACTGCAGCCACATCCGTAACTACGGCGAGAACGAGACATGGGCGAGTTTGAAACCCACCAATCCTGTCATACGAGAGGTCCTTGGGCGCAAAAATAACCTGGACATCCACCAGTACGTCTTCATCAACCACTATTGCTACGAGAAGTTTGTGCACTGGTACGCCAAGTACTTCCCGTACCTGGTGGTCATCCACACGATGATGTTCATGGTAGCCAGCAGCTTTTGGTTCAAGTTCCCGGGGACGTCCTCCAAACTTGACCTCTTTGTCACCATCCTGGGAAAATGCTTCGACTCCCCATGGACCACCAGGGCTTTGAGTGAGGTTTGTGAGGAACGGAGCGAGGAGAAATTGGTCAGTTTGAGGAGGAGCACGATGTCCAAAGATCCACCAGAGAGACGCACGGACGAGGAGGAGACGCTGCTCCAACGGGTTGGTTCTTCCAAGTCTAATCCGGATAAGAAAAGTCCAGAGTCTCAGTCTGCGCTGTCTGTGCTGGATAAGAAGGGAGGCGAGGAGGCCAAGGCTCTCTTTGAGAAGGTGAAGAAGTTCAGAACTCACGTCGAGGAGGCAGATATTCTGTACATCATGTATGTTCTGCAAACATCACTCAAGGTCTTCAAGTTCCTTTTGATCATCATCTACACGGCGGCGCTGTCTCCAAACATCGAGATTGTGGTACGCTGCCTGGTTCCGCCTGAGCTGACAGGCTTTGACATTTACTGCTGTAACCACAACAAAGCTCATCTGTTCTCCAAGCTAGCATATTGCTACATCTCCTTTGTGGGAGTCTACGGAATTTTGTGTATCTACACCCTCTACTGGCAGTTCCATCGCCCCCTCAGGGTGTATTCCTTCGAGCACGTCAGGCTGGAGACGGGCATCAACGACATTCCCGACGTGAAGAATGACTTTGCCTTCCTGCTTCACCTGGTGGACCAATACGATGACCTTTACGCTAAAAGATTCGCTTTCTTTCTGTCCGAGGTCAGCGAGAGCCGTCTCCATCAGCTCAACCTCAACAACGAGTGGACCGCCAAAAAGCTGCGTGCCCGCCTGGCCAAGAACGCCAGCGACCAGCAGGAGCTGCACTTGTTCATGTTGCCGGGGCTTCCCGACACGGTCTACGAGCTCGCCGAAATGCAGTCGCTCAAATTGGAGCAAGTGAAAAACGTCTTCATCTCGCCCAGTGTGGCCAAGCTGGACAATCTTCAGGAGTTGTGGCTGGTCTACTGCCAGGCGAAGCTCCAGCTGCCCGCCTTGAACCATCTCAAAGAACAACTAAAGGTCCTCCGGCTGTGGTTTGAAGGTGTAGATGAAGTGCCCGAGTGGATGTACCACCTGCAACGACTAGAGGAGTTACACCTGAATGGCCCGTTAGCCACCTTGGACTCGCTTCGAGAGCTTACCGCCCTGAGGGTTCTCACCATGCGCTCCAACCTGACAAAGATCCCAGCCAGCATCTGCGACGTCCCGCTGCAGCGTCTGAGCATCTACAACGAAGGCAGCAAGATCCAGGCCTTCAGCAGCCTGAAGAAGCTCACCAACCTGGTGTCGCTGGAGCTGGTGGGCTGCGAGCTGGAGCGCATCCCAAGCGCCGTCTTCAGCCTGAGCAACCTGCAGGAGTTGGACCTGAAAGAAAACAAGCTGACCACCGTGGAGGAGATTCTGAGTCTGCAGCACTGCCAGCGACTGGTGAAGCTGCGGCTGTGGCACAACAAAATCACCTACATCCCGGATCACGTCAGCAAGCTCCACGCCCTGGAGACTCTGGACATCAGCTGGAATAAGCTCCGAAAGCTGCCCAGCCGCTTGTTCTACTGCACCAAGCTCAGGCACCTGGATGTCTCCCATAACCAGATCACCTCCATCCCGCCTGAGGTGGGCATCCTGCAGGGCCTCCAGTTCTTCTCTGCTGCGTTCAACTCGTTAGAGACGTTACCTGATGAACTGTTCTCCTGTAAACGACTAAATACTCTGGCTCTTGGGAACAACTGCTTGTTCTACCTGAGCTCCAGGGTCGCCAATCTGACCCACTTGGTCCGACTGGAGGTTAAAGGGAACCGCCTGGACGCTCTGCCTGCGGAGGTGGCAGACTGTCCCATGCTGACCTCCAATGGGATCATAGCAGAGGACAGCCTGCTGGAGATGTTGCCATCAGAGATGCGTAGCAGGTCGAGTACCGGCTGAGTTGAAGTCTTACTTCACTTTGCGTGTCGGATTTAACACCTAGACCAGACTTGTTCTTATTTGCTACTAGTCATGAAAGTGGAACACAATTCATTCCAAGTTTTTATGGGAAATAATACACATAAAAAACTGTAATTGGGTCACTTGGACCATAAAAACCTATAAGGGAAAGGATGAACTGAAAATATTTTTTCATGCATAAGCACCGTTTTCTATTTGTACCTCTTTCTATCATATATTGATTATTTTGTATGGAAGCCTTTTTATAATACCATGTTGACAAAGTACGACATAACTTTGCAAGCTAGCACCCGCTACCACTTAACCTATGCCTTACATTCATTCATTCATTTTCTACCACTTATCCTCACGAGGGTTGCGGTCTTCTACACTGGTGGCCAGCCAATCACAGGGCACATATAGACAAACAACCATTCACACTCACATTCATACCTATGGACAATTTGGAGTCGCCAATTAACCTAGTATGTTTTTGGAATGTGGGAGGAAATCGGAGAACTCCACACAGAGATGGCCCGAGGGTGGAATTAAACCCTAGTCTCCTAGCTGTCAGCTGCGCGCTAACCACTTGACCACCGTGCAGCCCCTATGCCTTACAATCTTCCGAATTTGATTATTTTGCTCAAATATGATGTTTTGTGTGCGTTTGAGTTTGTAATCAATGAAGTATGCTAAGGAAGTTAGCATTTCTTCTTTGTTACAATAGCAGCATCCCAGTTTTTGGAGTTTGAATGCAGCGTTTCTAGTTGTTCGTTCCAACTCTTTGGATGGAAAAGGTTTTCCCACAGTGTCGCATTGCTGCCTTTCAGTTCCCAAACAAGTGGAGGTTGACAGTGAAGGGAGCTTTTTTTTGTAGCAGAGTAAAAGATGTCCTTTGTTGATAGGCTCAGTCCAACTGAGAAGACTGATTCACACACACACACACACACACACACTCACAAACACGCAAATGCATAAGTAACAATAAGTTGTTATATATTTTTTCGAACCCCTTGATGAACGAACAAGAAGGATTCTTTGTTCTGTCTTTTACTACCTCGCTATTTAAATGTTTAAAAGACGTGTGTTGACTCAAACATGGTCACGGTTGTTACAGATTTGATTATTTTTCAGAGGCACATTTAGCAATAAAAATGCTGACTGCTCGTTGCTTCCTGCTATTTCTGATCATGTCCTCGTCTCAAACATGGACTCTGTTTTTTTTTTAACGTTTCACACCCAGCTACAGCACACAGTCATGTAGTGACTTGTTCAACCATGTCAGCTGACAGACATACCTCACCATTACAGTACAGCAACACCTTCACTGCTTCTAATGCAGTACACACACGTTCTTTTCACATTATATTTGGTCAGATTCTGTCTAATCTAATCTAATCTACACTTCAGAGATGCAAACTACCACCACCAATCTTCCTCATCGTCTTCAGCTCCCACAATACAAACACCAAAAAGACACCAAGGTGTGTCCTCCCATGACTCCAACTCCCATCCACCCTCTCTACCAACATGCCAAACTAAACCACCTTGTTTAACTAGGGTGTATTTACACGCCCTGCAAGACACGCCCCCATTCAGCAGTCAGTGAAGTCATGCAGTGCTACCTGGTGGCCAGGTACGCACTTTCACCACAAGCCAACTGCATCATTTGACACTGTATTAACATAAACAAGTCACGTTTGTTGTGAATGTGGTTAAAAAAAACCAAACAAAAACCAGCATCCATTAGTTGGGAAAATACATTTTCACATTCTGAAAATACAATTACCAATGAAAGTCTACAGCATCTCCTGTAGAGTAGCAGCATGTTGTAGTCAAAAAATTTTAATGTAGAAATGTTTATCCTAATAACATAACACTGATATGCAGGCTGTTTGAATATTTTTGTCAGTCTACCCCCCATTTCATGATTTTATTTAGAAAAAAAACAACTCTACTGTTCTCAGGTACCACTAGATGGAGCCAGCGTACCAACAGTGCTAAATACATTTACCAAATAACAAAACAACAGCCCACATCTCAGCTTGGATTCTCAGCTTTTAACTACATTTATTATTCCTGCAGCTAAATCACCATTTTGAGGGCATCAACATACTCGAAAACTTACCAAATATTGGTGAAAATAGTCCACATTCATCACAGGTTTCAGGCATATGACCTCGAGGCAGTTCCGGTGAGAAGATGGTTGGAAAGCATCATGTAGATCACATACACACTCAAGACATTCATTCATTCATTTTCTACCGCATATCCTCACGAGGGTCGCGGGGGTGCTGGAGCCTATCTCAGCCGTTTTCGGGCGAGAGGCGGGGTACACCCTGGACTGGTCGCCAGCCAATCACAGGGCACATATAGACAAACAACCATTCACACTCACATTTTGGAGTCGCCAATTAACCTAGCATGTTTTTGGAATGTGGGAGGAAACCGGAGTACCCGGAGAAAACCCACACATGCACGGGGAGAACATGCAAACTCCACACAGAGAGAGTGGAATCGAACTCGGGTCTCGTAGCTGTGAGGCCTGCGTGCTAACCACTCATTCGCCATGCAGCCGCACTCAAGACAAGTCATTCTACATTTTTGGAAAGAGCCAGATTAGTTTTTTCCATTGTGGCCCTAATACTTCCTGGTCCACGGGGTGGGAAAAACCTCCCGTCCCTTCATAGTCGGGACCCAACAAGGCTGAAAAAGCCACCCTTCCCTCGTTGTTGATTGTCAGGTTTTTGTTCAGGGCTGCCTTTTCTAGCGGGGAAAGGTTGCCACACCTCATCCTCATTAGGGCCCCATTTAGACCAAAAATGGCAGAAAACCTTTCTGATGAGTCCAGGTTGTAATTCTGACATTACACCCGTCATGAGATATCATTTTTTTCATCATGTCGTCGCCATGACACTTTTCTATGGTCTTGGAGGTGGGAGAAACAACGATTCATACTTTCATATACACATGAGATGAATGATAGCTTTCCGTATATTAGCTAAGTAGTAGTACATTAGAAAGCAGCACTAAATACTTAGATGGGGGAGGGGTCAGCCCTAGAAGAATGTACCACAACCGGCTTGCTCCACGACTAAAATGTGACTTGCTGCAGACACGTTTGTAAAAGTCAGAGTGGATTGAAAAAGGTCAACAACAACCTCCAACCATGCTCAAGGTAAAATACACAATTTATATGTACAACTGTATTTAGTTTTCAAAATTTTTTACAAGCATTTATTTCAATAATTTATGTAATTTTATGAAAATATACTCGTAATACTAAGAGGGGGAAATAATGTCATTTTAGTAGCATGGAGTAAAAAAAAATGTTTCTTTAAAGATAAGACATTTTTGGAAATTTAGGTTGGAGAAAATGCTACAATATTATGGGAATAATTTCATAATAAGAAAAACATTTCTGAAGTTATTGAAGAATAAAATTGATCTATTCATACTAATAATGTGCTTTTTTGCATCTACCACAAAGTTAAGGTGTTTTTTTGTTTTCTTGATCTATATAGAAATCTTTACAAAATATGAAAGTGACCCCCGTGGAAAAAATTAGGACACCCCTAACCCAACATGTGTCTCACCACAGCAGGTCCTTCAGTGATGGGCGGCTCGTCCTCTAAGAGGTTATTCTTCCGGCAGAGGAGGTCACCTGTGAGGAGAGCTCTGGCCCCACTGAGGAAGGCCCTACGCCTGAGGAGGCGCAA
This sequence comes from Doryrhamphus excisus, assembly GCF_037039965.1. Classification (NCBI taxonomy): domain Eukaryota; kingdom Metazoa; phylum Chordata; class Actinopteri; order Syngnathiformes; family Syngnathidae; genus Doryrhamphus; species Doryrhamphus excisus. The sequence goes on from NC_136365.1 coordinate 16,314,322, forward strand.
AAGGATGTTGAAGCCGCTTATAAACCCCAAAGGGCATAAGGTCAGATGCGCACATAACAAAAGGACGTCGGTGCCGATATGGCTGAAAAAACTCTCCCACGGACGTGCGAGGAAGGAGACGACGCGGGATGGGAGGAAGGAAGCAGAAAGGATGAGGAAAAACCAAGCGGAGGTTCAACAGGGGAGACAAAAGAGAACTTATTAAAACCTCCAAGGAATGAACTTTACAAATCATGTGACATCAAATGATGCATAAAGTTGAATGGTCTCACTTTGAATGATGCAACCATGACACGCAGCCATCTTCAAAAGTCAGTCTTATATAATGCAGATCAACACACGGTCCAGGGTGTACCCCGCCCCTCCCCCAAAGACACCCCTTATGAGGTTAAGCGGCATAGAAAAAGGATGCATGGATACTTTTTGCACAAATGGGATTTTCAATTTGACTTCCTTTCCCTGACGTTTACACATTTTTCCATTTTTTTACTGATATAAAAATAAATGTTCCTTTCTAACCTTTTAACACAAATTTTTTTCCCACATTTTCTGCCCAAATGTAACTTTCCCAACATTTAAGACACATATTTTTTTCCCTCTAGGATTTTTTTTGCAGAAATTAAAATTTTCCCTTGTTTTCCTTTTTTGCAGAGACATAATTTATTGTCCTGTCTTTTTCCACAAAAGTGACTTATTTTACAATTAATTTTTTTTTTTTAAAAAAGGCATGATTGTGTATAGCATAAAGCAGAAACATAGCAAAAAAAAAATCTCAAGTTAGTACAACTCAAGTTTCACTGTCACTGTCCAAACTTTATAAAACTAACCAAAAAAAGGAAAAAAAGTGAAATCTGAAAAGATTCACCTACTTCTTCCCAACTGGCACTGCAAATGAAGCCCAATGTTGATGAGGTACCACTTCCTAAAGAGGAAAAACACGTCGGGGAAAAAAAGCCTTATAAATAATAATAATAATAATAATAATAATATGAAGCACTTTTCAGAAGGTAAATTGCAAAAAAAAAGAAAAATCAGTTTAATAATAATAGTTGTGTTTTTGTTCTTAATAGATGATGCAAAGATGTGTGTATAATCTTAAAGGAGTACAACAACAACAAATTCTTGTATCTGTAAATATTTGGGTGAGGTCGTAAAACGGGAAATAAGGTCCAGACCCGCCCCTTCCTTGACCTTTGAGGCCACGCCCCTCCTGTCACTTTCAAGAGTGATTGAGTGAGTCTTTGAGGCGTGTGTGTGAGTGTGTGAGAGCGTGTGTGTGTGTGTGTGTGTCTGTTAATTCCAACTCTCTGAAGACAGCGTCCTGTCCTTCAAGTCTTTACTGATGAGCAGCGTCCCATTGCTCTTCTCCATCAGCTCCACGTCACGAGACTTTGAGTTCTACAGGCGGAAGTAAAAGGAAGGGAAGTGGGTGAGATGAGATCAGGAAGTGGGAAAGGAAGAGAAAGGAGGTTAGTGGGGGGGGGCACGTGTGAAGACAGCTTGTTAGCACGCAGGACATCACGTCACATCTCACATGTGTTGCTGCTGCTTTGTGGATTTATTATTCAGATGGAAAGAACAGTATGGAGGATACAATACAAACATTCCTCGCGTTTACATTAACCTGTTACATTATTCACCAATAGGCCAATTAGTGTCAGCTGTCCAATCACAGCTGGTCTTCATCTTCTGTGGTTAAGGAAACACTACAAGGTATGAACAAGAGTATGTTTTATCATAGTGGTCAACTTCTTTTTACATTTATATGGCAGTTTGGAACACTACAGTATATATGATGTCACTAAAATATCGTCTGTACAGTTCATATATCATATTCCAATGTTAACTCACTGTTTACTTTTTACATCAATTATGACTGATGTTTCCCACAATGTTTACTTTTTCTCTTGAAAAACTTCTTAACTTTTTGGCATAAATATTAACTTTAGCATTTTTTAAAACTTAATTTACTTACATTTTCTTTACTTAAAAATGTACTTTTATGGAAAAAAATTTATGACTTGCAAACCAAAAATTTATTTTCCCTACTTTTAGCGTAAATTTGATTTTTTTTTTTGGATGTTTTTCTGTGACTTCTTACTTGTTGTATCATTTGTCATGACCTTTAGCACAAAATATTGTCATTGCTTTGCACAAATTTGATTTTCTTGACACTAATTAGACTTTTTGTACAAATGTGATTTATTTTCACAAACCTTCACAAATTTTGCTCAATTTCAGCATTTTTTTTTACTTACACAATTTTTTCAATTTGCAACTTTTTTTCCGCATTAAAAAAATCACTTTAACTTGTGTTTATACATGTATGACAGTTAAAAATGCCAAAAGTAAGAATCAAACAGTGCCTGTACAGGTAATAAAAGGTTGTACGAGGGCCATATTGGGAAAAACAGCACCCTCTTGTGGCCAACTAGTTAACATGATGTTTTCTGTTGATTTTCCCCTACAGCTAAGTGAGCTTGTTAACCACACTGCTTCAGTTCCAGTCAGCAGAAATTACAGCCTGCGTATGTGAGTGTGTGTGTGTGTGTGTGTATGTATGCATGACTAAGCGAATGCCTTGCAACACACACACACACACACACATCTGGGCAGCCTTTATGTCACAATTATCTTCTTTAAATGGGAAGTGTTGTGGTTTTAAATTACATCCTGATTCTATTCCACAAAACACATAAGCAATAGCACATGAAGTTTGACTGCTTTCAATAAGTGTGTGTGTGTGTGTGTGTGTGTGGCTAATAACTGCATGCTCAATGGCTGATAGCGGTCCCTAATGTGTTTCATAAAAGGAAAGCACTCATTAAGTTGTCCAAAGGACAGCTTTTGGACATAAACAAGAGGCTTTCAGTGAGGTGAGTCATGGCTAACGGATGCTTTTTAAAAAGCCATTTCCTAACCAAAGGAATTGATCATCGTTTCATGTAGTGCTCAAGAAAACGTCCCAAACATCCCGTACCTCATGAATGGGATATCTACCCATGTGACTTCTGTGGAAGCAATGCAGGGCGGCTGACAATCGATGACGTATAGCAACCGTTTTGACTTTAACGTTTAACTGCGAGTTAGCCTAGCAAGTTGGTCCTTGGTGTACAGCTTGTATAAATGGTTCACTATAGACTGAAAATGAGTCAACACGCCGCCATTATTGTCTAAATAGCTGGCAAACCACGCAAGTAGCGAGATAATTGTGTCTTTCCGACAGTCAAGCATAGGGGTGCTAGCATTTGACACTAGAGCTCATTGAGGGACAAATGAAGTCCAACATCCACCCCCTTGTTTGCATGACAGGAGAAAAAGGATGAAGACAAAGGCCAAGTATGTCTCCTTGTCTCCTTCACACCTGAAACCAATTGAGCACCTCAGCAGAGGGGAGGAGGGTGATGAAGCGTAATACTACTACAACTACTACTACGATACTACTATGACTACTACTAACGGTTGTGGGTCAGCAAAAGACAAAACCTGCAGATGCTTGCAGAAGGCCACTTGATGGTTTTGGAGATAAGCAGATAGGGATGAAAGGCACGAGTAGATAAGATGAGCATTCCATCTCCCAGCTGGAGTCATTTGTTGAGCAAAGATCTTAACTTTGTGTGAAGTACATGTAAGATTGGCTCTTTGAGAATAAGATATTGGAGACGGAATAAGAAGGAAAAGGGTGGCGGCTGTCATGCAGTCATGAGGGTCAGGGGAGGTCAAGGGGTGGGGCTAGTAGTCGTTTTTTTGTATGTGATTGCTGACTTCGGTTCCGTTGCTCTCAGACAGTACCTCATGTTCCAGGGTGTTAAAGTTAACCCCGGACGTGCTCTCGTGGTTGCTGCCGCGCCGGCACAGGCAGCACAGGATCTCCCTGAAGGTCCTCCTCATGTCCTTGTCCCTGAAGGAGTAGATGATGGGGTTGACCAGGGAGTTGCACTCAGCCAGCACCAGGCAGTACTTCTCGTAGCGTAGCACTTTGCACTCGTCGCAGCCCAGCCCGTCGAGCAGCAGCACCACCAGGCCGGGTGTCCAGCAGATCACAAACCAGCCTGCAGGGGGAGACAGAGGGAGGACGTCAACAACAAGCTCTTCAATTGAGATGCAATCTAGTTTATTCATTCATTCATTTTCTACCCATTATCCTCACGAGGGTCGCAGGGGGTGCTGGAGCCTATCCCAGCTGTCTTCAGGCGAGAGGCAGGGTACACCCTGGACTGGTGGCCAGCCAATCACAGGGCACATATAGACAGACAACCATTCACACTCACATTCATACCTATGGACAATTTGGAGTCGCCAATTAACCTAGCATGTTTTTGGAATGTCGGAGGAAACTGGAGTACTTTGAAACCCACGCATGCACGAGGAGAACATGCAAACTCCACACAGAGATGGCCGAGGGTGGGATTGAACCCTGGTCTCCTAGCTGTGAGGTCTGCGCGCTAACCACTTGAACACCGTGCAGCCTGAACATGGCTTATTAGTAGTAAAATAAAAAGCATACTATGCATTCTTTATTTATACTAAGCATTTTCAACCATAAATTTTTGTCAACATGTGTTTTGGTCTAGTCGACTCCCTTATTAGCGTTAAGTAGCATGAAATTAAGATATGTCTTTATTCGTCCCTCAGTGGGGAAATTTGTACAATGTAAAAATGATAACAGCGACTACTGTTTAGTTACACAGCATTAAAGCATGCCAATCTAATCTAGTGATCTAAATGGAATTACATTCATACCTATGGATAATTTGGAGTCGCCAATTAACCTAGTATGTTTTTGGAATGTTGGAATGTGGTAGGAAACCGGAGTACCCAGAGAAAACCCACGGGGAGAACATGCAAACAGGGATTGAACCCTGGTCTCCTCGCTGTGAGGTCTGCGCGCTAACCACTCGTCTGCCGTGCAGCCCCGCAATCTAGTTTATTGACAACTAAAACCCAGACATGAAATAGTCCAGCGACTCAACCATACATTAGCGTCACGGCCCGCTACATAACCAACGAGTGACCTTACAAGTCATCCTGTCTCCAGACAAGTTTTTTTTTTCTGAAGGAACACAGGTGAAAACATCCCAAGTGAGTTGTAGTAGTCTCCCCAGGGATGGGACTTAGAGGAACAGAAACAAGTGTGTGTAACTATTGATAGAATGTTTTGAAATCAGCTACCCCTTAACACCTGGAGATTCGATACGCAGTTAAGCTTACTTTTAATTTCAGTGTTTTTTATATGTGGGTTAAGGTTTGTAGATTCTTCTAGATTTGATACCGTGTACTCACATTATTATGAAAGATAATATTGCAATAATTTGTGGGACAATTACATTCATTCATTCATTCATTTTCTACCGCTTTTTGCTCACGAGGGTCGCGGGGGTGCTGGAGCCTATCCCAGCTGTCTTCGGGCGAGAGGCGGGATTGGTGGCCAGCCAATCACAGGGCACATATAGACAAACAACCATTCACACTCACATTCATACAATTTGGAGTCGCCAAATAACCTGCATTAACCTGCACAGAGATGGCCGAGGGTGGAATCGAACCCTGGTCCTCCTAGCTGTGAGGTCTGCGCGCTAACCACTCGACCACCGTGTCGCCCGGGTCCAGCAAAATTTGTTATCGTGACAAGCCTAGTTATGGTATTGTTGTGTGGTGGCATGATTTAAAAAAAAAAAAATACACCAGTACACTGAAGTACGTACATCGGAGTATTGTGCAGGTACACTAGGAAAGAAAAGAGACAGGATGTGCTAAAGAATGTCAAAAGCAGGAGGTTCTAAAGGGAGAAGGGGAATGTACTGTCAAATTCCTCTCACACATGCACGCACAGAGTTTAGTCTGCATGATCACGTTTCATTATCATAACACCTGATTGGGCAGCTCAGGAATCTTTTCGCTGCATTGATAATAATGTGCGCACGCTACGGGCGGACATGACTCTGGCTTGCACGCTGCACAAAGGCAATTTGAGGAGCGACTCTTGAGATGGTCCTGAGGCGTGCGCGCTTGCACAAACAACACACACACACACACACACACACGCTCTTCTCTGTGTCATAGTAACTGAAGTATGCAGCTCCTTGTTGGGGCACGCCAGGGTTTTTCTTGCCTCCCTCACATGCCAGAAGGGACGAGAACTCGCTGCCAGGCGACGGCAAAAAAAACAAAAAAAAACGTGTAGCACTTACAAAACTTGAGGAATTTATTGTCATGTTGGAAAAGCAACATGGAGGCCAAAGGAGGAGAAGGAACGGTTCAAGGAGAAGAACTGGAAACTAAGTTGTATGAAAAACAAGAGGAGCTGTCAGGAAAGGGAGTGAAGGAGTATGGGGGGGGTGTGGATAACAAGTGCGGACATGCTGAGAGGAGCTAACAGTTAGCTACTAAGTCAGGTAGTGCATCAAGATGCGTCACATTACCTAAGATCATGGAGACGGTCTTCATCAGGTTCAACACCGTCTCCCGGTGTCTCATCTGCGTGGTGTGCTGTGACATCTGCTTGCTCTTGTGCCGCACGTACAAAAAGATGCGGGTGTAGACGGCCACCATGATGGAGAAGGTGAGCAGGTTGAGGAGCGCCCAGAAGACCAGGTAGCTGCGGCTGTAGAGCGGCGCCATGGTGGAGCAGTTCTCCAGGTCGCAAAGACAGTGCCAGCCCATGGTGGGCACTAGGCCCATTATGATGGCAATCAGCCAGATGAAGAGCATGATGACAAAGACACGCCGCGTGCTCATCTTGCTGTGGAGCTGCATCTGAAAGATGGTCTGGTGGCGCTCCACCGCCACGGCCAGGAGGTTGAGGACGGAGGCGGTCAGGCTGGTGTCGATGAGAGCCTGGCGCACAAACCACTGGTGCTTGGACAGCTTGATGGTCCATGGACCCGTGTGGAACATCAAGTGGAGGTAGGAGACACCTGGCATGACGGAAGGCGGTGTGATTTACACTATCAAGAGGTATTGTTACAGCTGTGCACGTCATGTTTACCCTAATTAATAAATAATACCAAGAATTAATTAATCAATTAATTGAGTGTATGCTGTACCTGAGAAGAGGTCTGCCAAGGCCAGATTACCCAAAAGGTAGTAGATGGGAAAGTGGAAGCGTCTATTTTTTAAAATGGCTCCAATGACCAGAAGATTGGAGAAGATGACGATGAAGCAGACCGTCATGCCCAGCGTGACAACCACATAGTCGCGGCGACGCCAGTGATCGCTGATGTTCTTGTTGCTCTTCTCGTAGAAGAACTTGACGGTGCGGTTGAAGTAGCAGCCTTCCGTGTCATCAGACAGTATATCCATGGTGCAGAGGTCAGCAGGCTTGGAATATAGAGGGCGAGGGCCTTTCATACAGGGAGAAGAGGGGTGGGACTAGGGCGCCATTCAGACTCGCCCTCTCTCTGATGGACTGTAGGGCGGCATGCCATCAGCTGCACGGGCCAGGATGCTTGTCTGTGGGACACACGAGAGACAGTAAACATTGGAATAGCCATCTGTCTATCATAGTGGTCACTCAAGCTTTTTGAGCCCACGGACAGGCTTGTATTTGAATTGGAAATGCACACAAACTTCTCCCTATACATACATAAATTATACAGCATATTAGCATGCCTGGAGGCGACAAACATACTTTAAGAAATTTCCTGACTTGTTAACAAAGTACGTATAAGTCAGGGGTCTCAAACACACGGCCCCAGGACACTAGTTTGAGGCGCAAGTTTGATATGGATGCTGTATGGTATCATGTACCCAGAAAAAATTATTACGTTTGATTAATGTTCATGTTAAAGGTTAAATAACTGTTAATAGTAATCCTCCCTCTCCGTGTGGAAGTGGTAAGTTTTTGGCTATTTAAGTTTAAAGGAAATAACTTGAAGGCTACCGTTTAGGTCGCTAGCTCTCTAGTGTTGCGACTTAGCATGTGTCTCAAGACCCTGCAGTTGCGCAATATGTTGTAAATAAAAAAAAAGTATAAATGTGACTATAGTCGTGTTTTGTCATGTCTATAGGGCTCTAATAATGCTTTGTTACCAACTATGTGGTTTCTTAAGTTTTTATTATTTGTCGTTTTTTTATTATTATTATTATTATTATATTTATTTATTACTGATTAATTGATTTTCTTTATTCTTGATTTGTTTATTTATTTTTCATCTTATTTTATGCAGAAAATAAAAATTAAGATATTTGAGAACAGTGGAATGTTTTATCAGAGCTTTTATTGTAGAAAATTGGAACCAAAGCACTGAAAAAGTTTGTATATTTTTCTGTTTTTAATACATGCATTTGGTTTTTTTTTGGAAAACCTGATGCGGCCCAGCCTTGCCCAGACCCTAGCTCCAGTGGCCCCCAGGTAAATTGAGTTTGAGACCCCTGGTATAAGTAGTATAAGTATAAGTGGTATAAGTGTCTTCATATACACTAGCCACAATTAACGATTATTCTCTTATCTGATTAATCTGAAGGTTGATGTTTTAAAATGAACTGGTTGGGCCCCAATCGACACAAACAATTAATGGTTTGGTCCTCCAAGTATCAGAAAAGATGATGTGTGTGAATATCTTGTTTTGCCTAAAAACAACAACCTAGTAAAGTCTGCGTTTCCTTGATATTTTGAAAACAGATCAAATTCAGAGGAGCACGAACATCAACTGAATACCCCCCATTGTCAGTAAACCTGTATAAAAGCCTGTAAGCATCGCTTTCGACTCACCATCCCTCCCTGACACCGGCCATTTTGCTGTGTGTGTGTCTGTCCACAATGGAGCGGAGACACACCTCGCAATTACACAATCCAACTATGTAACACAATCTCAATCCAAACATTCACACACAGCCTCAGTGACCCACTCTTCCTACCACGGGTGCAACAAAGGAGGAAGATGCCAAAGTACAAAAAAAAAGAGAAAAATGTGGAGCAGGAGAGAAGCGGTTCAGTTGAGGGCCACAAACTGTAACGGGTCAGAGAAAGAATTTGAAAGAACTCAAACCCAAAAAAAAAATGGTCTTGACAAAAATCCAGTGTCTAAACATCTCAGTGTGGTTAAAAAAAAAAAATTATAGTTGCTCAAATTTCTCCTCTGGAACAATATGTCAATAAAGCACCATTTTCACCAAAGATGCACAGTTCACTATTTTTTCTCAAAAATTGTTAGGTGTACCAAAATAGAACTTATTTTCAGCTATCAATCACAATGGAACAGTCAAGGTAGCTAAAGCGAATTAAGCCCGTTTCAAGATGCTATACGCCACAAAACTATTGGCGAATGAGTCAACAGTGTGATGATTAGTTATTGTTGATTAGTATGTGTGTACGCACACACATACTAATCAATGTCAAAATGGTGCTGTACTGTACTGCATTGTTACTGACTGAGGGGGTGTTAATTTGAATTTTTAAAAAATAGCACAGCAACAGTAGGTCGCCAACAAATACCACAAGAAAAAATATTTGCTTTGCAAGTTTTTTTCTACCTCCGCTCGGTTTAGCCTCAAATATTTACCTTGTCTTCACAGGTAATGGCTTGCGGCGTATCAGGAGGAGAGTTAAGATTGACCAGTTTGTAATAACCGTTCACCCCTCCCCTCCTGCAAGCATGGAGGGGCAGAAGCTCCTACACAGTGCAGAGGGATGAGTGAGATACTTATAGGTTATCACATGGTTTGTCTGGTATCATGAGCTTATTATCACGTACTATTTAATATTTACTATTATACTAATATTTACTATACTATTTACTATTTAACCGCTGACATGTTGACAGAGCACAGACGGCAGCAAAACAAACTTGTGCGCTGTTTGGTTGCGCTCTGATTGGTTGTTTCACGGGCACGATACCAGAGCAGCGCGCTCTGAGTGGACAGCTACGGGGGCTGATACTGGACATGGTTAAACTCTATATTTTATCAGTATCACTGCCCTGGGCTTTGACACAGTATCATTTCAGCCTTTTCCCGTATCATTCATGGGCGGTTTCTAGGGTACAGGGCCAATTAATACTGTAGTATGTGATAACCTATAATTACAGCACAAATCCGGTTTAATATCAATATATCGCCCTGCCCTAGTTTAGCAGAGCATGCTAGTGTGGCTGTGAGTGCATCTCAGTGCCCTATGGTCTTGAGTTTTACGGCTTATTAATGTAACTTAATGTAAACGTTTCAAGATGCCCGCTAACTTTGTGCACATTCTGAGTGACTAGCGCCACAGCTTCACAGTTTCATTTAACAGTGGAGAGACATTCTCAACACACAACACACTTCTGGCCTTGAACAGCTGTGCAAAACAACATCCTGTGTAATTGTGCAAGCAAAATAAGGGTGTCATAAAAAATATCTTACCTGAATAAAGCAAATGGAATTTCTTTAGTGACTATGTCTTCTTTAAACCACATTCACAAGGCATTACATTTTATTGATGATTTTGTAGCCATGCATGCAGTGGATGACATCCCATGACAAAAGTTATCCTGACAAACGGTACATCAGTATCTGAAATACTGGGAAAAATTGTCAGATGCTTATGTCTTGCTTTTAATTAATGGACATTTTATTCACCAACACAAAAAGCACACATGCTCAATAAAAAAAAAATACTGAATTCCCAAAAATTCAAACTGAAAAACCCCAATTTGGAAAAAAATAACTGATTTCATAGCTGGAGTAATAATAATACTAATAAATTTAATTTCTAACGCACTTTACTGCAAATGAATGATCTCAAAGTGCAAAGTATCTAGATAAAAACCACTCAAGCAGGTGGAGAACGTGCAAAACTGAAACTGAAATCTTCTAACTTTGAGACAGACGTGCTAACCACTAATGCACCGTGCTGCCCTATCTTTCTAATATAATACCATTAGATGGATCTGCATACCATCATGATTACAATTGAACAGTGGCGTGCTCAAATATTTACTTCAAATTGTGTGCAGTCTTACTGGTATGTTGTCACGCCATTTAGGCAGTTTACAACACTACACCACTGTACTGATGGCAAACGGAGCAGGACTGCTCGGTGGAAACACGGCTTTTCATCGCACCATTAGCCGATTTCCTGACATATGCATAAATATTTTAAATTGGAGAACCCCTTCCACTGAGAAACAATACCGACTGCCAATGCCACACTCTACACACGACTAAGCGTTTTTATGCATCGCTTGCACCCGTTTGTGCGTGAAAGAAACGAGTGCCGTCCATAAAGAGCAGTTTCTATGCAAACCCCTTATTAGCATGGCAGCCACGCCCAAGACTCCTCTTCCTCCCGCCATTCTTAGAAGAAAAAAAAAAAAGACTAGGGAAACCAGCGATTCTTTGCAGCAGGGAAGATTTACAGTGCACCAGAGAAACGCTCAATTATCTCAAATAGGGAAATTGTGCTCATCGCCTTGTCGGGTTTCTGTGTTGAATGAAGAGCAGGAAGCACCTACAAACAGCAAGTAGTGCCTGCTTGGTGTTAACCTTAAGATATTTAATCACAGACACGTCATGGCAACTGAATGGGAATAACGGTGGGAATATGTGAAACTGATACGAAGTATAGTTACATTTCATTGCAATTCATTGCTTGATCTGTACCAAAAGTACCAAAAGAGTTGGTTATAACTGGTATACGAGTAGAGTGAGAGAGTCTAGTCATCTAGTCCGATGAAATCAATTTATTTTTCCGGTTATTTACTGTAGACTGCTGACTGTCAAGGACATATGTGGGAGTGTTGTCCAGGGTTTTGGCTATATTAGCTGCAATTTGACTCAAAAACTCAGCATATTCCGTCAGGTGTTTGCTCTTGAATTAAAGTTTTGGACAGAGAAAAAAAGCTATCCCTCCTAGACAGTCCACCCCGCAAAGCCCCGAGGGTGGACCGCTCCACTGTACGATCACTACAGACTGTAATAGTACCAGCCACATGAGATCGGGTTTTGTGATCTGTGTTGATTGTGGCCGATCGATCAGTTTGTTTGTTTACATAAGTTAGTTAATTTGAAATTGGCCATCACATCACACAAAAGAAAATAACTTTAATATTTTATCTTGGCTAGTGCCTCTCAAAGTCTAGACACACTAATAATTGCATCCGGAATGACCGCCACCTTTTATCTTGTAGCCATGACTACTCATTTATTTCTCCCATCACAGGTTCAGACACAATGAGAGGTAAGTACCGAGTGTAATGTGTAGTAATTTAATGAAGATTAAGAAACATTTACATTTTAGATCTCGCTTTTAAAACAGGACAAGACCAACCCAGGTGGGTTTGTGCCTCCAGGATGAGTGGCTTTCCACTAGTGTGCAGCAGGAGCTTTGCTTTCACTTTTAAGTCCCCAAATACCAGAAAACTCTCCAACGACGGCAGAAAAAGTAGCTAGATTTGTCATTTGTCGAAAACATGTCACCAAAAGGGTTTGGAACTTGTCGCTTCCTACATGTTCTACTGCTGCACCCCGCCGCTCTTGTGCACGGGGGGGGGGGGGGGGGGGGGGGGGGTTTCAGGCGCCCCACTCAGGAGTGCCGACACACAGAGCAGAGTGATGAGTGAGACCAAGAGATAACTGAGATATAAGAAAACAGCTCAAATCCCGTCTTTATATGTTTATGTTTGTTTTTGATATCATGCTTGAAAGAAATATTTTAACAATATCGATATATGGCCCAGTCCTAGTACTTTGGTGTTCCCAGCATTAGCATTAGCAATTAAACAGCTATCTTGCAACTTGCAAGATAGCAAGCAGAAAGCAGAAATAAAAAGTAAGAAGTAATTATACGTTTGATGAACTTTACTTAAAGATTTGTAAGATCAACCCATGAAGATGTTCAGAATTCTCTGCATCCTTGTCAATGAACGAAAGCTCAACCAAATTATTTGGCAAATAAATACAAGCCGTCAATAAAAGTGAAGTATCTACCAAGCAGGTGCACAGGAAGGAGCTCTGCATTTTTTTTGTGGCATGAACCACATTTTAAGGTCAGGTCACAGCATCTCAACAGGATTCAGTTCAGGACTTTGACTCTGCCACTTCAAGGATTTCATTTTGTTTTTCTTCAGCCATTCAGAGGTCTTGGTGGTGTCTTTTGGATTATTATCCTGATTGTACTGATCCAGTTGGAGGTCATAAACAGATGGCCGGATATTCTTCAGGATTTTTTGGTGGACACCAGAATTCATGGTTCCATTTAGCACGACAAATCTTCCAGGTCCTGACACAGCAAAACAGCTTCAGGCCATCACACTACCACCACTATATTTTACTGTTGGTATGATGTTCTTTTTCTGAAACGCAGTGTTACTTTTGGAGTATTTTCCCAAAGGTTTTGGGGATCATCAAGAGGTTTTTTTTCTTCTTGGAACTCTGCCATACAGGCCATTTTTGCCTGAACACTGACATTTGCCTGAACGTTTGTCATGGACACTGACCTTAAATGAGGCAAGTGAGGCCTTGTAGTTCTTTGGATGTTGTGGGGTCTTTTGTGAGCTCTTGGGGTGATTTTGGTTGGCCGGCCATTCCTTGGGAAGGTTCACCACCGTTCTATGTTTTCGCCATTTGTGGATAATGACTCTCACTGTGGTTCACTGGAGTCCCAAAGCTTTACATTTCCATTTGCTCAATTAATCTCAGTTACGTTTTCAAGTACATATTTCTCTTATGTACAGTGAGTTGTATTGTTATTACTATTATCATACCAGTGGTGTATTTGGTTTTAAAAATGTTAATATCTCTAAGCGCCAATTTGTGGGAAAATAAACACTAATGCACCCCTCACTATGAAAACCCCTGTTTCACTTGATTCATGTCCTCTGTTTTCCTTATCATTAATTTATGAGCGGTGCATTATAAGACATTGTATATTCATTATGTTTGGGTTGCAGGCGAAACTAAACTAAATTTGGGTATTGAGCTGAAACTGTTTTTGAAACCCTCTATTTGGGGAGTAGTGTATGCTACAAATTGTGGATTTGTAGGACCATGCAAGACTATTTTAACTATATTTAAATTTAGTTTATAATTTTAGCACATATAAGTGTGCCTTAAAATGGAAGAAAAAAAACAACCCACAGCAATATCATCTCAACCGATCTGCAAAGGCGGAAACCATGCAAAATTATAAAATATGATGAAATAAATTACATCACATCCCCATGCGTTTTGCAGCAGATTCCTAAAAACGTCATTTTGCACTATGTATCTTGAATACGAATAAAGTATCTATCTAGCTATTTTATCTCGTCATGTGGAGGATCTTTGACCAGCGTTATTGCAGTTGAGTCCTCCTGTCATATAGAGGATCTTTGACATGGCTTTTGCTGTCAGTCCTTAAAAACAGCAGAGCTCTGCTGTCATAAGAGGATATTTAAACTCGCCTTTTTGCAGTAGGCCCTTAAAAACAGCAGAGTACTCCCATCATATAGGTAGATTATTGACTAGCGATTTTTAAAAACAGCAGAGCTCCCCTATCATATGGAAGATCGTTGACAAACGTCTTCAAAACAGAGCTAGCAGGTTATGTAAAAGATCCGTGAACATGCTAAACATAAGCGTTTTATTGTCTTGGTTTTGTTACTGTATTCATGAATACCACTCGGTGAAGTAAAAATGTTAAGATATAACAGAGTTTTACAATTACATTATACACAAATAAGAGTAATAATGCAGGAAGAAGTCTGGTCCTTAGCTTTGTGGTAATATGGCTGCTGGAACAACTTAGTTCAATAATCTTAAAGTCAAACAAATCTGGCACGAATTTCGCCTAATTAATTTAATACAGCAACACACTTAAGTCAAAAAAAGAAATATACTCACCTTTTCTAGTAAATTCGAGCTGGTTCGTGTAGTAAATCGACACAAGGCGTCGAGCGAGCAAAGTAAGTGTCGTACCTGGGGTCACCTCCCGCGAAGACGCCCAAAAGGTGAACAAACCGAAAACAACGCAAAAGGGACACAAACGAAACAAAGTTTTGATTCCTGGGTGGTTCTGTTCCAGCACACAACTTGGCAGAAAGGCGCAATGTCCTCAGGTTAACCGCTAACTGTTTCTTCCAGAACTTTTTAGTGCGCTTTGTCATTACCTGTACACGGAGATCGGCTCCCTCTAGCCGGGTTGAGTGGAGCTGAAAGGGCGCGGTGAGACTGCTCCTTGGCCGGTGCTTTAGCCCCGCCCTTGGTCGCTCTCTATTGGCTTGAGCATGGGGCCACGCCGGCCAATGGCAGAGTGAGGTTGAATTGATTGACAGTTGGGGCAGTAAAAGGTCAATTATTGATGCTCAAGGTTAGCAGGAGGTCAAAACTGAAACCTCCACACATGAAATTAAAGAATGCTAAATAATATTAAAATTCTAAAATTATTCATGATAATATTAAAAATCAACTACATTGCTTTGGGTATTTTTCCATGTTTAGTACAAGGTTTTACAGGGCACATCTGCTGTAGTATGTTAGTAGGTTACTATGTGCTCATCAGCCATTCAACCATTTGTTTGTGTGCTACCTCCCGTCTACAGTTGATTTTGTGACCTAGATTTTTTTTAAATAAATAAGTATAAATTCCTGTAAGGTATCCCATCATAATTTGCAAATTATGGAGGGAAAAAAATACCCTCTTAAGGCCAAGCAACCGTTTCATCCTCTGTAAGTGTTTATTGTAGGCCTCATAATTGTACAACATTTAGATTTTTATCAACAATTTGAGGTAGTTTTGGTAACATATTGTCATTTTTAAAATATTGGAAACAACAAATTTACACAGTGTTGTCTGCAGCGGACATGAGGACTTTACATTAAGATGAAAACATACACGCATATAACCACAAAGAAAGAAACGGTCACATGTGGGATGCTGGAAGGTTACCCAAAGCATAAACCTACCATTTAAAACAGTTTTCACTCATTCGACTGTTTATGTCTCATGACGACAAAGACGGGAAAAGACAAGAAGGAAATACCACCACAAGCCAGGGACAAGAAGCACTTACAACTTCCTGTTTACGCCAGCTTGCGAGCTGACGTTAGCGCAAGAATGACATATACGGCGCTTGTGTTTATTCCCCCACCGCTGCACACACGTATACTTTGCTTATGTGGTGTACGACATGTACATCATACTTTCCATGCATGTTTCCCTTCAGTGTCACAGACAGCTGCCTGAGCTTTTGTCAAACTGAGACTAATCGGCCCGCCATCTTTCATTTGAATGATAATCAAGAATATAACACTGATTCAATGCTGACATGTAGCGCTAATGTATGAGCTTGTTATAGAAGTAAAAAAAATTATAAAGTTATAAAAGTTAAATAGCCATTTATGAAACTTTGGGACTCCAACAAACTACAGTGAGAGCAATGGAACAGTGGTGAAACTTCTGAGAAGTGGTCTGTAGCGACTCATCTAAGAAGTCACAAAAGACCCCACAACAACATCCAAAGAACTGTATGTTATACTTCACAAAACACCAATGTATTACTAATTTATTATTTACTCCCAACTACATTTTCAGTGACCAGTCCAGGGTGTACCCCGCCTCTCGCCAGAAGACAGCTGGGATAGGCTCCAGCACCCCCCCCCCCGACCCTCGTGAGGAAAAGCGGTAGAAAATGAATGAATGAATGAATGAATACATTTTCAGTGAACAGCTGAGTCACTTGGGTTTTGCAACTCCTACTTCCACATTATTTCTTTTGTATCCTGTAAGTGTGGTGCCTCAGAAGGGTGGAGGTTACACTTTGAAGGACACGAGTTTGTAGCTAACATAACTTACGTTAATCCAAACAAAAGGATCGATTCTTCAGAAGAGGAACTTGCGGTGAATCCTTAGACCCCCATCATGGAGAAGCAGAAGTACAATACGATAGAAGGCCTTATGTGGGGGTTGCGTGAGAACAGGCTTTTTTTTTTTTGTGTTCTCCAGAATAATACTAACTGTTGTGCAATGTGTGACTCTTATGTGCCGTGTGTTGAGGATCACATGCGGAGCTGTTTTATTGTCATCTGGGATAGATTATAGCCAGGGTCTTGAAGTTGTAGTCATTCCCGGCCCCTCATCATCAACATCTTCATGGCAACATTGCAAAGAGTCCCACACTAGCTGATCCGTTCCAGTGTAGCTAAACCTGATCATGTGGTTCTTGACATGGGTAACCTCCCCATACACACACACACACACACACACACATACACACCACCCAACACCCTTGCATACCTTTCACTTTTTGGAAATGACATCACACGTCTCCAAAGACTCTTGAATGGATGCAGGCCTGCTGTGGTTGATGGAGCAATGATGAAGATGATGACAAACATCATGTTTTGTGTTTGTGATCTGGTCAAACATTCCGATACAAGAGCAGGATCTAAAAACATGCACTGAAAAAGATAACATTCATCTTCAATTGACACTGTCAGAGTGGTATTTATTACAGTGTTTGTTATAGTACTTGTCAGGGTAATGCAGTGCAGTTGTATACTGCTGGAACCGTAGTCAATAACAGCAACAGCAATGGAACAACACAGTTAATGGAATATCGCTGACACAGTGATTTTGAGAATAAACCCATACATTTACGAGAAAAAAAGTCACAAATTGACAAGAATAAAGTTGTAAATTTACAAGAAAAAAAGTTGTAATATTACCTTCTCCCAAGGCCAAAGGTCTTATAAGTCCTCCCTTTTCATAGCTGTCTCAGGCAATGCCTGATACAAACATTAGACTGTTAGAATTATAGGTTATCACATGGTTTATCTGGTATCAGGGCAGGTATCATGCCCCCAAGTTTCAGTATCAGCCCTCGACAATACTGGGCCTGATACCAGACAAACCATGTGATGATCTTATTATCACATACTATTTAATCATGAGCTTATTATCACGTACTATTTAATATTTACTATTATACTAATATTTACTATACTATTTACTATTTACTATTTAACCGCTGACATGTTGACAGAGCACAGACGGCAGCAAAACAAACGCTGTGTGTTCACGCTCGTGCGCTGTTCTCTGATTGGTTGTTTCACGGGCACGCTACCAGAGCAGCGTGCTCTGAGTGGACAGCTACGGGGGCTGATACTGGACATGGTTAAACTCTATCGTTTATCAGTATCACTGCCCTGGGCTTTGACACAGTATCATTTCAGCCTTTTCCCGTATCATTCATGGGCGGTTTCTAGGGTACAGGGCCAATTAATACTGTAGTATGTGATAATAAACTTGTATTATTACATATCAAGTAATGGTAATGGTTTTATTTCATTTGAACATGCATCAGATTACAATTGAATGCATCACATAATCAGTTCACAGTTCCACATGTCCAAAAGGAGTAGGAAGAAGCAAAGCTTATTAAATCCTACCCCTCCATCTGGTACTTTTACAATCAGTAACTGTTACATTTGTTCACTTCCTGCTTTTTGGGTTTTTTTTCAATAATGTACCTCATACCAAAGTACATGGTGATATGAGCATCCAATGACATAATGGGTACCATAGTAAGTGTCAATATAGTGATATATATAGCACATCATGACTGGTTCAAGACTCTTCATCCTTGTATTTAGCAAACATCAACTGCTTGTATTGTTTCTTGAATTGGCTCATCGTTGTGCATTGTTTGAGGTCCTTACTCAATCCATTCCATAGTTTGATTCCACATACTGAAATGCTATGGCTTTTTAACGTAGTCCTAGCATATAAGTGTTTCAAATGTAGTTCTTCCTTTAGATCATATTTCTCCTCTCTTGTAGAGAAGTATTGGATGACATTTTTAGGTACGTATTATTACCATTTTGAACATTTACCATTTCTTTTCTTAAATATTTAGGACTTTTTCCTTGAAATCTTAGATTTATAAGATTTATACTGCAATGCAAAACAAAACATTTTTAATGAAAGAAAAGTAAAGTGAAAATAAATAATTTTTGTATTGGAATTTGTATGAAATTGTTCAAAAGGAACCAAAGAAAGAGAGGCGTTACCTTATTAAATGTTGGGTAAAAATCATTTCCTTCCTGTTTAACCCTTACAGCAACATATGTGGTAATTTCAAAGTGTATTTGGAACAAAAAAAATGGCCCCAAAATGCCTTACAGGGGAAAAAAAAAGGATGGACAGTATACGGCCCATGGAATTCATGTTGCAAAGCATTGCTGTAAAAAAGACTAGAGAAGCGCTTATTTGTCTGTTTCCTTGTGGTTAGCAGATGATTTGATCTCTTTGTGCAAGCAGAGCAGGGATGTGCGAGCCAGCTGTTGTAAAATAAAGCAATAAATAAACACATTTTCCATCTAAAACAAACTGTTTTCCAAGAGTTGTTCTCACATGACAACTCGTGCATGTGCAAAGCTGGGCCTTTTGAGCGATCTTGTTTGCACACGTTGCAACTCTTCATCCAATGTGTCACTTCATCCTCTTACAGGTCCATGTCTCGGCACGTCTCAGCTTTGTATTGGACCGCTAACAGTCACCTCCCATCCCATGAGAAGAAGGTCCGTTTGCAGCTCCCCCCCCCCGTCCCCCCATGGCTGGTTTCAACTGGTCGTGGCCACAACATCCTCTGCCGGGTTGTAAAAGAATATCCTGCACAGCGGTCCTGTTCCTAAGGCTTTTGTCTCTGGGAGTCTCTTCCTTCAATGAGATTCCAAGCATGTTTTAACTTCTTGTTTCATCTTGAACTACTTTGTCTCTCACTCTTTCAGTCACACATGTGAGACTGACTCGACACATTGAGACTAAACGCATTTGTGATTGAGGTCCCTTGTGATGCACAATTGACTTTTTAATGACCTTCTATATACACTACCGCTCAAACATTTGGGATCACTTGGAATTTTTTTTGGTCAGATTTGAGATATGGCTTTTTCTTCGCAATCCTGCCATGAAGTCTGAAGTCCTGAAGTTGCCGCTTCACTGTTGATACTGACCCTGGTGTTTGACGGGTACTACCTGACGACCTGTGAGGCGTCTTTGTCTTAAACTACACGCTCTCAGATATTTGTCGTCTTGCACAGTTGCACAGCATCGTTTTTCTGTCCTTGTTAGACCCTTGTGCTGCTCTCTGAAGTGAGTAGCTAATAGCATGGTAAAAGATTTTTTTGGTTTTTCTCATAACCTATTAGCCTTATAAAATGAGGAACTTGGATTAGCAGCCATACCCGGAGATTGATGCAGAGGACTGACTGAGTTGTTGATAGTAGGATTGTAGTAGGATAGTAGTCGCCTTCATTGGAAATCATTTGATTAATTTAAATTTTTTTGTGAAATGGAAAAAAATGTGATATCCATGAAAATTTTTTTCTTTGGAAATTTGCAAGTGATCCCAAACTTTTGAGCGGTAGTGTATATGTCCCCAGTGTAGTTCTTCTCAAATAGTGGGGTGTGGAAGCAGGAGGTCCATGGAAACATTGCAGAAAGAAGTACAAAATCTGGAAGATCTAGAAAGCTTTCTGTGCGGGTTATTGTAAGTCGTTGCTCTATAGGAGTCCACAACTCAATACAAAGAGACAAAAAATTGCATAATTGGAGTCGTTATGGGAAAAAACAATAATAAATTACAAATGAAGTACTATTAAACACTAATAAAAACGCTGCGGAAAATACAGAACTGCCACTTGAGTGGTGCCCTTTTGAAATATGAATGATATGCTTGTTTTTGATATAGTGCTTAAAATACATATTGATAAGTATTGATGTATCGCCCAGGCTTAACTCAAAAAGCTTGCTGTTTAAGTTTATGAAGGGGGGGGGGGCATTTTGACATTTGGGGGAAGTGGGACCGGCTTCGCGACACATTCTGAAATAAAGCCCTGTCAACTCCAGTCATACCTCGTTTATGGCGGTTAATTGGTTCCAGAGCCGATAGTGATGAGTGCTTGGAATGGAATATTTTCATAGTCAGGGCAGAGACTGCTTAACAACCTTCTAAATATGTTATATGTTACTATTAGAACCCCGTGGACATGCAATAACATCACTATTATCACATTATCTCTCCTATTACCCAAAATAGTTGACATAAAACTAGAAAATAAGTAAGAAAGTTATTATTTTACTACAGTACCTGTGGTGGCCATTCTCATCAATGTAACACTAGTGACACCTGGTGACCAGTGCATAATACTACATGTCACATGTCTTTCAATTAGTTTTCTCAATGCCTTGTATTTTTCACTAGGGCGCCACCTTTTGGTTGGATTCCACCACTACATTACCAGTTTTGTCAGTAAATGAACACAAAATAAAGCACCAAATGCATTATTGTTAAAGTTTTTTTAAATAATATTTTAATACTTTCTTTAAAAAAGAAAAACATGTCAATAATCTGTTTGAACCTATTGACCTCAATGCCTCACTTTTGTCAACATACCAGCAAGGTTGTTCTAGATAAAAATGAATCAAGAGGGGGGGGGAAAAAGGAGCTTAAGAAGGAAGAAGAAACAAAATAAAATGTCCAAATATAATAAGAAAAGGAGTACGGAGGAGGTGGGGGTCAACTAAAAGATCCATGGGCCAGTGTACACAGAGCAAAAGTCACAACCAATGTCCCACAATAGAAAGAAAAATATACAAGTGACAAATGTACACAAACTCTGCAGGTGTTAAGATGATGAAATGGCGTAAAACATGTACAGCGTGACGCAAAGTAATATTTGCAAATTAAAGCGGGTGTATAGTGCGGTTAAAAAAATTTCATGACATCTATAATAGCGAGCAGAATCCTTATTTAAAAAGGGTGCGGGAGGGGGGGTATTAAATAGCAATAAAACATCCTGTCATGTAAAGTGGAAAGAAAAAAAAAAGTGAATGGACTTTCAGTACTCAACAGTTTTGGCATAGAGTTGAGGGAGGGGGGGGGATAAGAGAAAGACAAAAAAAAATCCTCAATAGAATCATAAAAAAGTTTTCTTCTTTACAGTAAATTCTACAAAATCCAAAAACCAAAAGCTCAAAGAGATCGACACAGACCGCCACACAAACCAAATTCCTCTCTTCAGCGTTGACTTGTCCTTGTATAGAATATATATTCATGTATCTATTTATATATAATATGTATAATTTGCAGGGCGTGATCATAGAGAGTACAGGCCAGAGCACTGAGGCAGAGAGGACACACTTGTGGACTTTTTTTTTGTGTTGTTTTTTTTTTTTTTTTAAAGCGCCATAACTTGGTCTTGTTTCAAGTGAACTCGTGCAAGGAGGGTTAGACGAAAGGAGGGGAGGGAATACAAGTGGGGGTGTCTTTTTAAGTGTTGCATTCCGCTGTGTGTCCTGAGAAAACAAGCCAATGTGGACAGCAGCTAAACTCCATGTTGGAATAACACCATTTATAAAGAAAGGGACCACAGTCTGCTTGTCTTCTTCATGTCTTCAACTCTGCCTGCTTTTTTTTTTTTTTTTTTTTTTAAAATGCATCATCCGTGGAGAGCCAACGACTATAAACACTGTGCCAGACACCAAAACGTATCTGCGCTTCAAGGAAAAGACGCTTCACTCATTATAACCCGCCGCCACCCCCCCGTCACATGACACAATCCAGCTGTGAGAAAAGGGACAGGTACTATTGTAGTCCATATATGGATGTTTCTGTGAGCCATCTATGCTAGCTCACGGTGTGTCTGTGTGTGTAGGTCCTTCTCGAACTTCCGTCAGCTCTTAGAAGAGATTTTCTTCAAAACTGGCCATCAGGTCGCTCTGGAAGTTAATGTCAATTGTGTCAGCCATCTGCAGAAAGAGAGCAGAGTGGAGCGTCATGAGGATGTTTTGGGCAGGGCTGTTCAACTGGTGGCCTGCAAGTTCAATTAACATTTGCAGTAAGGTCCATAAAGCAGCAAAGTGCTCCAGTCACAAAGTCATTTTGTAAGTCCTTAATAACGTATCTGTGTAATTCAATCCATGGTGAATACGATCCCACAAGAGTTCCTAGTGGGATCCCAGGTGGCCATATCAAATTTTAAATTAAATCTCCATGCAATACACTTTCTTCTCATGTTCATTTCTCGTTCAGAACTTACACATTGGGAGTTACTTTTCAGTCACGCTGTAAAGTCTAAGTTCCCAAAGTGAGGCATGCCAAATATTCTAGTAGGCTGAGTGAATAAAAATGTAAAAACAGCATGACCACATTAGCATTAACACTGAGTTACATAATGAGCCCGAACATCTAAAAAAAAAAAAAAAAAGTGTTACATAAACCATGCGTTTGATGATTATACTATACATCAAGTGTATTTTCCCTATATATTGTGTACTGGTCTTCTTCTGTGGCGCTGTGACAAATAGGTGCATTCTCTGAGCTGTAAGGATGAAGCATCTATATTAGAACACCCACCATTTTGCATGATTCTGTTCTTTATGCTTCACTAATCTGTCTCTTTTGGGGCGTTGCGGCCACTGTGTTCAGCAGTCCTTGAATGCACCGTAGTTGTGTGACATGTGATTCAGATTGAGACTGGTGTTCCTGCCATTGAGGGGAAGCTTTTACAAGCATTTTTTGTCCATTTAAAGAATCTTTTAACTAGTGTAAACATATTGCTTATTTATGACCTTATGACTAGTTTTCCAATTAGTGAGGTATAAATGTGACGGTATGACCTTATATTGACAGTATATACAAAATAACAGATAAGTGAAGTCTGGCACCCCGATCTTTAGCTTTCTGATCATGACCCCCCCACCCGCAGAAATGTTTATAGTTTAATTTTCAAAGCTTAGCTTTAGAGTTACATACCGCCTCCCTCCTGCGCCTCTCTTGCTCGCGGCGGCGAGCCATCTCCCTCTGCTGGTCAAGGGCGTTCTGTGCAGCTGAGGAAGTTGGAGGTTGGACCGGAGGCTGGATGGGTGGAGCTTGTGGGGAGTGAGTGGGTGGGGTAGAAGCCGGCGGTGTTGCTGCAACTGGTGATTGCTGCTGCTGATGCTGCTGCTGCTGATGTTGCTGCTGCTGTTGTTGTTGTTGTTGTTGTTGTTGCTGCTGCTGCTGCTGCTGCTCATGGCGGCGGCGGACATCTTCTTGTGTGCGGCGTGAATGCTCCACAGAATCATCGTCATCACGGCTACAGAAGACAAACAAGCATGCTGATTTGTTGTGGAAATAACATGAAATATGAGCGTGTCCTGTGGTGGCTAACCGCATCTTCTCCTGCTCCCTCCTGGCCTGCTCTGCCTGAGCCTTCAGCTGCCTCTCCCTCTCCTCCTTCTCCCTGGCGACACGTCTGAACTGCTCAAAGCTGTCGCTGGAGGAGCGAACTGCCGACGCTGTCGTGGACTGAGACCTCTGGGCCAAGCTTGCCCAAGAGCCCATGTTCTTTAACTTCACGTCCTAGGATGGGGAAGGCAAAAAAGTAAGATGCCATCAACTCCAGTGAGACACTAATCAAATCAAATCAACTTTATTTGTATAGCACTTTTCCTGCAAAGACATGCAACACAAAGTGCTTTACAAAATTAAAACAATTACCACAATTAAAAGGAAGAACAAACACTGAGAAAGTTTAAAAATATTAGTTAAAAGCCTGATTAAAAAGGTGCGTCTTTAATCTTTTTTTAAAAATATCAACAGTCCAACATATCAACATATCTGCAGTCCTGAGGCTCCCCGGCAGGCTGTTCCACAGGTGGGGGCCATAGTGGCTAAATGCTGCCTCACCGTGGGTTATCGTTCTGGGTTTTGGTATAGCTAAAAGGCCAGTGCCGGAGGACCGCAGACCTATTCACCGCAGATATGGTAAAAGCAGATCAGATAAATACGAAGGTGCAAGGGCGTTAAGACATTTAAAAACCAGTAAGAGAATCTAATGGCGTGTGTTCACTGTAGAAGGTTACAGGCATCAGGTTTTGTTCCGCTCAAACATACCGGTGTCCTCTTGGGGCCGACGGGCGTTTTGGGCTCCTGCTTGACTTTAGTGTCCTGCTGATTGCAGGGCTGCACCAAGGAGTCAGGAAGGCGGGAACCAGAGCGAGTCCCATCCAATGACTTCACGTCTAATCCTAGTGGGAGGCAAAAAAAGAAGTGATTTAAAATCAAATAAAGATTATTGTACAAAAAAACACTCAGACAATCACAATTGGTAAAACAGTAGGCCTATATAAACTCATCTGAACACAGCAAGTACAACAACGTTTAATTAAAACATATATGTGGGGGCGTACTTACTGTGTTTACTGTCAAGTTTGTGTGTGTCGAGTCGCATAGCCGGGCTGAATGGGGATGGGGGCAGCACTGGTGAGTGGGAGAGTTTCTCCTCTTTGACCCCCACCAAGTTGGACCGCTGATCCTATTCACAGTCCAAGTATTACATCACCACCAAATGAAAAAAAAACAAAACACACACAGTCATTAAATTATACATAAAAGCCTAGGGTCCTCGGTAATGTCCCAAGGTGAATTACTGACATTTTTCTTGATCTGTGAGGGAGACTGTAGTCCTGTCGTCTGGAAGTGAGGCATCAGGGGAGAGTGCATCATCAGCGGCGAGGGGCTGTCACGCAGGCAACCTGGAACAGCAGCAAGTATTGGACATGTTCAACCAAAGACCATTACACAGCATCCAAGGCACTATTCATTTGGACATTCAAAGTAGCCTTTCACAAGCTGAAGTTGGCTTGTGCATTTGAATGGAATCAGCTTAAGCTCATTTGTCTTTATTGTTTACACAATGGAGTTAATGTTTAATTCTTAACAGGATTGATGAAATTCCTTCTTGGATTCATTGTGGGGAAAAAAAACATGCCTTCTTCAGTAGCTCTGACCAAATTACCATATTGACCCCGATGTAAAGCCACTCATTAAGAATAGAAACGGCCAAAGGACCCAACTAAAATACAAATAGAAGACAGAAGAAGCATTCTAACTGTAAATGTAGCGACTAGACTAGATGTTGGTATTCAGTGAAACAAGGGACAGATTTGATCACCAGAAAATGCATTTACAGATTTATAAGTTTCAATTCTCATACTGTGACACAAACATACTGATACTCAAACTATGTCTAATATTTTGGGTGTTTACAAGCATAAAACCATTTAAACCTACCATTACAATAAACTCATCAGAGAATAGCCACCGCAGGACGTACACTGCGCAGAAAAAAAACAAACAAGGAACTGCTAAAGTCTATGCTATCTTATTTATGTCTACGATGTTTTATTTACGCTGACTATCTATTGGGTAATACAAATTTAAAGGTGACAATATGGGTGTTGTGTCATGTCTAGGGCGCTCTAACAATGCTAAAGGGGACCCATTATGGGTTTTTTTCCCACTTTTCTGACCTATAAATGTAGTTACAATGTTGTATTCTCGTGTTAAATAATGCCAAAGTTTCAGATAATGATGTTTACGTATTTGGTAGTGAGCCCTGAAAGACGTTTGGGATGGCTCAAAACGCTCTGTTTCAAAAGGTGTGGTAAAATTGCCCCTTTGTGATGTCACAGAGGGGTGGACTTCCTTATATGGTTTATAGTTAGGAGGCACTTAAATTAATAAATAAATTAAAACAGCCCGCTTTGGCAGGAAGCACAAATCAAAGGAAATACAGCTGGAATAGGTGCAGA
The DNA here is from genome assembly GCF_037039965.1 of Doryrhamphus excisus. Classification (NCBI taxonomy): domain Eukaryota; kingdom Metazoa; phylum Chordata; class Actinopteri; order Syngnathiformes; family Syngnathidae; genus Doryrhamphus; species Doryrhamphus excisus. The sequence continues at coordinate 16,340,858 of NC_136365.1, forward strand.
TTCTGTCAAATCTAAAAGGTTTCCTGTGCAGGTTATTGTGTGTAACTGCTCTATAGGGAACCACAACTCAATCAACCTATTTACAAGATTGTAAATGTTTTTTCTGTGCCATAACTACAAAAATGTTCCATAAATATTGAATCCTAATTCGCAGAAATTCATTTTTTGAGTCTAAAACCACTTAACCATGATAAACGAGAGACTATACAACTAACAAGTGTCCTGAAACACTACACTCTGCAATGGAAGAACTAGAATTAGCCTTGTCAGCTGCAGGTGTTTACTTGGCTGTATTACCTGTGGAAAAAGGCTCGCCCTTGATGCGTGGCGAGGGCTGGAGCTGCTGTAACTTCTGCTGGAGGGTCGCCCCTTTCTGTTGCTGCACCGTCGTGGCAAGCGCATGTTGGAACGAATGCTGCACATGACTGTGGCCCGAGCTGTGCCGCTGCAACGTCGCAGGGTTGGACGACATCACAGTTTGCGCGTGCATTGAGGGTACTAGATGGGGGGCATTGTGCACAGGCGAATGGGCGTGCAGCGGCTGGCTCTGCGTGGATGACCGCGGTTGGAGCGACTGCAGGAAGGTTTGAACCTGGCTGAGGGGCGGTGTTTCTGCATTGGTGGGCGTCGGCTCTTCGTCGTCCTCCAGCAGGGCTTGCGGAGGTTGAGCAGAGAGGGTTCCCAAGATACCGTGTGACGGTGGTGAAGGTACGCGGGGGCGTGGAACTGGCTGGGGAAGCGGGAGAGGGAGTGGGAGAGGAAGCTGAGGTGAGGACACAGGCAGAGGGGGGAGTGAGGATGGGAGTGGCTGAGAGTTCTTAGGAGGAAGTGGTGCGGCGTGGTTGCTAGGTCTTGATGGTTGCTGGGGGAGAGCGTTGTGGATGGCTGCAAATAAATTTAAAGGAAAATGAGAACACAATTTGTCTATTTGATAAAACATCAACACTTAGCAGAACAATTTACTCACCTGGTGAGGGTATGATGGGATGTTGGTTTAAAAACGGGTGTGGTTCAGTGGGTGTCGGACCAGTAGGTGTGTTTACATTGAGGAGGCCAGCGTTGAGGGGGGCGCAAGAAGAGGGGATTACAGGACTGGGCTCAGTGTTGGGCTGCGTCAGGTGAGGGTTCATAAAGTGGGCCAAAGGGTCGAATCCGGTGCTCAGCAACTGTGATGATTCCAGAGCGGGGACAGAGACCGGGACCGGAACCGGAACGGGAAGATGGGAGGGAGGGATGAATGGCAATTTGGTCTGCGGGACTTGAGGCTGCGGGGCAGCGGGGCCAACATTGGCGACAGACAGCTGTTGCGGCCTCTTGGTGTCCTTGTTTGACAGGGTCTTCTGCTGCTTGGGAACCAGCCCTGATGAAAAATGGTACATTCTATTCGAATCTATTCTATCTAAAAATAACAAGGTCTATTTGTGTTTCATATAGGGGTGCAACGATACACAAAATTCACGGTTCAATTCTGTTCGATGATACGTTTTCGATACGTTTAATTTGAATTTGATTGAAATTGCCAACATTTTTCTCAGTTCTGATGCACACACCTTATAATAAGAATATAAACCAAATGTATCTTATGGAGGCGGCACGGTTGACAAGTGGTTAGCGCGCAAACCTCACAGCTAGGAGACCAGGGTTCAATTCCACCCTCTGCCATCTCTGTGTGGAGTTTGCATGTTCTCCCCGTGCATGCGTGGGTTTTCTCCGGGTACTCCGGTTTCCTCCCACATTCCAAAAACATGCTAGGTTAATTAGCGACTCCAAATTGTCCATAGGTATGAATGGAGTGTGAATGGTTGTTTGTCTATATGTGCCCTGTGATTGGCTGGCGACCAGTCCAGGGTGTACCCCGCCTCTCGCCCAAAGACAGCTGGGATAGGCTCCAGCACCCCACCACCCTCGTGAGGAAAAGCGGTACAAAATGAATGAATGAATGTATCTTATGGAGATCCAGGCGGTGAAAGTATTCAATATGAGTTACTTTTACCAAGATTATAAATTCACGTTTCAGTTCCTGACGTATGTCCTGGCTGAACCGTGACGCCTGTAGTGAATGGTTTACAATTCACGTATTGTTGCACCCCTAGTTTCGTACCATTGTCAGAGTCTTCACTATCAGAGGAGTCACTGGTGCCTGAGGATGAAGATCCTGTCTTCAATTTTGTGACGTTTGTCATTTCCAGAGGCTTTTCTACTATGACAAACACACAATATGCAGGTGAAGACAAAGTTGCATTGACTACTCCGTGCGTCTACTCAAACATCTTACCTGATGACTTCTTCTTCCTTTTGAGGCAGCTGGAGACATACTTCTCCAGCTCTCGGAGCGTGGAGGGCTTGAGCGTCTCAAAGTCGATCTCGATCTCATCCGGGTTGGAATTCTTCATGGAGGGCTCACGCGTTTGGATTATGTGCACAACGCGGCCCAGCTTGTCCCCGGGCAACTTGTTGATGTCCAGGCTTAGCTGGCGCTTCTCTTCGTACGACATGGGCTTGCCCCCGACAGCAGCCGCTCCCCCAAACAAATCTGAGGAGGCGTATGAGTTGGCTGCACTAAGCCATTGTTAAATAAATAACCATGAGAGTTTTAATCAACTAAAATACACACCCATGTCATCTTCTACTTCGAGAGAGGCTGAGGGGACAAGAGGGGTGGGCCCGGTCTGAGGGGGCACAGCAGGACGACTGTTTTTGATGCCGTCTTTTTTACTGCAATTCATAAACACATCAGCTGATCAGATCATGCATCATTTACCTTTGAACAGCTTAAATGCATATGTCACAAAGGTCATGTCACTAGATGTCATGGAATGTCATGCATGGCTGTAGATGACCACAATGTATCCAACCTGATATCATATAGATGATTTTATGTATTCTAGTATACAAGTAATGATGTAAAACTACAATTCATCTTATTTTGGACTGACCCAGGCTTCTTCCTCTCCTTCTTTGCAACGAGTGGGTCCTTGCTGATTTTGCTCTTCTTGGAAATCTGAAGCATGGCGGTCTCAGTGGGCTCATCCGCTCCCATCTTCTTCTTGTGCTTTTCCTTCTTCTTCTCCTTCTTGTCACGCTCTTTCTTCTTGGGCTTGCTGACCTGAGGCTGAGAAAGTGCAGCCAGCTGCTCGTGGACAGCCTTAAGCTGGAGGACACAAGAGAAATCGGTCACATTTCAATAACCTCTTTTTCAATTAATTCTCCTACCTGTTCCTGTAGCACAGCCAATCGCTGCTGCCTCTCTTGATCAGAGTCCGCACCAGAGGACTCAGATTCGGACAAACTGGAGCTGTCATCTTCCGAGACAACAGGAGGAGGCGGTAACTGCCGAGTGGAAGGGGCAGGGTGGATGGCAGATGACGGCGTGGGAACGGGAGCTGGCTCCTCTGGCTCGTCGGGCATCTTGGCAAAACGCATCTCAAAGACCTCCTGGCAAGTGGTTGAAGAAGGAAGATGATCAGAAGAAATGAATTCTGAACTGTATCTAGTCTAACAACAGGTTAGTAACGCTCACCTGGAGTTTACGTGCCATGGCAACCACATCATGGCCTGGCGGATTATACTTGTAACAGTTGGAGAACATCAACCGCACGTCCGCTGCAAACTCTTGAGCGTCTCTGTACTGCCAATTGTCCAGTTTTTTCTGGAAGGGTTGAATATTTTACATGCCGTATTAGATAACTTGTCATTTCCAGAGAAATCATAACATAGATATATTTATTAAATGTGTGAGGGAAATTAAAATGCCAATAAGAGGCCAGCACAATGCAATGAAAATTGGAAATTAGCCTTTTTTTATTTGACTAAAGGTATAATTAAAGTAAGTTTAATACCGGTACACCTCCCAATAATGTAAAATATATCAAATATAACACAGCGGAACATGTATAAGTCAAACACCCCCAAGATCATTCATTCACACAATTCGGAGCTTAACTGCAGTTTAAAAAAAAAAAAAAAAACTTCTTTAGTTGCATTAACTCCAAATGACATTAGTTTTTTGACAAAGTTTTTTGTGTGATGTAAGAGGAAACGTGTGCTGATAACCGTAGATCTAGAAATAGGACTAGTGACTTAAAAATGGCACCCGCCTCTATTCTGGCTGCAAGTTACAATAGAACTATAATAACAGTAAACATGTAATTTTTGCATTTTTACCACAAAAACAGTACTCCAAGGCATGTTGGGAAGCCGGATGCACTCTCAGTGATGACAATACAATATTAACTTTTTAAATTTAGGATTTATATATTTTTGGAAATACCTGAAACCCTTTTTTGTGGAATACATGATATGACCTAGACTTTTACCTCCAGTGCCCTCCAGGTAAATTGAGTGTGAGGCCCCTGCTAGACAGTTAATAAGGATTTTATAGTACAACTTGACTGTGGAACAGACTACCACTATTTCTTATGGGAACAATTTATTCTGAATTAGAGCATTATGGTGGACAAACAGTATTACATAATGTATTGTGTTTAGAGGTTGCCCTGTACTAATTCTTTCAAATGATTAAACAAATCAAAAGGGCAATTAGAATCACCTTGATGGTGCTGAGGTCCATGGGGTGCTTGATGATGTCATGGTAGTCATGAAGGCCAAGAGCTTTTGCATCAACAGGCAAGTAGAAGGGCCAGGCATAGGCAAAGTGCTTCTTGGACAGCATCTCTTTGACGAGGAAAGCACAGGAATGTAACTGATCCTGCCGCTTGGGCGTCAACATGCCTCCCGTCTCCAGCACACCACCGGGGTGGTGCTGGGAGTCTGGCTGTGACGAGTCTCGCTTGGGCGGCTTTAATGGGCGAATGCTGTCTCGGCGCGGTCGAGTCTCCGCTGAGACGGGCGACGATTCGCTGAGCTGGTCGTTGGCTGTCGGTGTGGTGGTGTCTGCTTTTCTCTTCTGGCTCTTCCTTTGCTGTTGGATTATCAAAAGAGATAGACGTGACATTATGTCACCTGGTTGCCAACAAGACTTTCCTTTCCCGTACCTTGATTAGAGCAGGGCTCTGTAGTATCTGGCCTGTATGGAGGCCTGGGTGTGTGACAGCCGGAGGTGGGACAGAGGTCATGCCCTGGGGCAAGACGCCTGCTGCTGAGAGAGGGTACGGTGGTCCGAGATGAGGCGCGTGAGCCATGGGTGTCGGAGGCACACGTGGGGGCTGGGCCAGAGTAGGAGGGGTTGGAGAGTGATGGGTCTGTGGGAGAGTTGCAGGGGATGAGAAGCCTCGCGTCAGGGGAGTGGTGGAGGGCGATAACAAATCCTGGCCTGATTCGGACATGGTGATCAGAGCTAAAACAAACAAACAAAAAAAAAAGATTCAACATGAGGATGTCCAAAACTATGTACTTCAACAATTGCACAATCTACCTGGCTCCCGTTTTATGCTGCGGCGTCCCTTTGAGACCACAGCAATCTCCGTCTCCTCCTGTGGCATCTCTGTGATCTTCTGGAGAAAGAGTTTCTCCAAGGCCTTGGCCATTAGCACGATATCATCGGCGGGCTATGTAACACATTGCACATTGTTTGGTTGTTTTTTTTTTTATTCAAAAGCATGCAGAGTCAACATTGTTGCCTGTCACTGACCTTGTTGTAGATGTAGCAATTGGTGAACATTGTGTTGAAGTCATGAATACACTCCTGGGCATTTTTGTAGAAGTGGTTCTCCAGGCGCTTCTTTATGGTGCCCATGTCCATGGGGTTTTTGATGATTTTATAGTAGTCCTAAATAGATAAGGGCAAGCACAAAATTAGTTCTTACAACCTTTTAAGACTGTAAAAACATTAATTCATTCATTCATTTTCTACCACTTTTCCTCACAAGGGTTGCGGGGGTGCTAGAGCCTATCCCACCTGTCTTCGGGCGAGAGGCGGGGTACACCCTAGACTGGTCGCCAGTCAATCACAGGGCACATATAGACAAACAACCATTCACACTCACATTCATACCTATGGACAATTTGGAGTCGCCAATTAACCTAGCATGTTTTTGGAATGTGGGAGGAAACCGGAGTACCCGGAGAGAACATGCAAACTCCACAAAGAGATGGCCGAGGGTGGAATTGAACCCTGGTCTCCTAGCTGTGAGGTCTGCGCGCTAACCACTCGACCGCCGCGCCGCCACTGTAAAAACAAAAACCTGGAAATGTTTGCCACGTAAGACTTCAGCGTAGTGAGCATCTAACTTTTTTTTGCCTCTGCACAATCTTAGCAACAAAATTTTGGGGAATTTTGACGTGTGGGCAAAATTTCAAAAGAGGGCAGTTTTCCTATAGAGATGAAAAGTGTGACCCAGAAATTGATCATTTGTCTGTGTCCTGGCTACTCAGTACAATAAGAGGAAGACTAAAACTCCATAACAATTAATGTTAAAATGATCAAAATGTATTTTCTACTTATATTATTCTTCAGGAAAAAAAAGTCCAAGTAAAGCAGAGGTTGACCAGGGTCCCAAAAGAGATCCATAGTATTTTCATTAACACCTGTACATATTGAACTACATGCTCTTCAAGTAAGTAAAACATGAGACTCACAGGTAAATTGAGTTTGATGGCATCTACGGGAGCTTGAAAGGGCCATGCGAACTGGTGTTTCCATAATGTCTTCAACACCACTTTCAGCAGGTACTGAAACAGACAGTGGACATTCATAAAGCCACCATTTCTATATTTCTAAATTTCCACAATGAGATAAGTATTAATACCTGGAGCTGGTTGGTCTGCCGTTTGGGTCGAGAAGAATCAGATGTTTCAGGGGGTGCAGGGTTGAAAGGGAGAGGCTGCTGGGCGGAAGGAGGGTTGTGGCTGCTGCCTGGCTCCAGTCCGTCCCCCATCACAGTGGTGGTTTGCAGTGACCAAGCAGTCGATGTAGGCAGATTGGACCTGGCAGGGGCAGGTGGGACCGGGGGGATCCCCCTCAGGCCATTCCACTTCTCACTTGACTCTCTGGTCAACGGAAGAACGGGTTTGGTGTTTTTGAGGGACTATCCACATGGGAACATTTTCAGGTTAAGTATTTTATCATTTCGGCATTTCATCCATATGGAAATGCCTTTCTGGGTGCATGAGAAAATCTGAAAACACCAGATTGTCATTTTTGTTAAGACAGCCGACACAAAAACGGTAACATCACTGACCCACCACCACCTTGTTGTCATCTAGTGACCAAAAGTCAGCTCTGGAGGAGACAAGCTACCAAAATATCTGCACCCCACAGCATTCCAGGACAATTCCAGTATGGAAAAGTCAAAACACAAAAAAAAAAAATCGAGAAAAGCGAGAAAATCAAAGACAGGAGATTTGTCGATGTTCATCAAATTTCATCAAATCATCCACAAATCTACGAATGTTTTTCCAGCATCCTCTAGTTTGTATTGAAATGTGCCCTTATATCTCGTACAGTTTTTTGGTAATTAGTGCCACCTTTTGTTTTTATTGCTGTTTGCTAGTGAACAGAATCATGCAAAAACAGACGTAACCATTTTTAAATGGTACTGTGTATTGGAGAAGCATGAGGGAAGGTTCTATCTTGCAGCAGATCCCAATAAAAGTGCAGTTTTAAGCTATTATGGATGGTGCTGTATTCAGACACACAAGCCATGCAGATAAAATAACCTATGTTGTATTAGTGCAGTATAGGTTTGTATGATATTTTTTTTATGTACCGGTATTGATTCTTTCCATGATAAGAACAAAAAAAAGACTGATACAGGTATAAATGATAAAGCGTAAACAAGCCTATGAATTAAACGTTTGTGTGTGAAATTATTTTCAGACAGCTCAGTCGTGGGACAAAGTCAAAAACACTGAACAATCCCCTCCCGACCTAAACAGGTTGAATTGGCGATAAATCCCGGAATCTCCTTACAGAGCGGGAGTGGAAGCTAGCAGGGTTAGCTTGTGTGGTTCCGTGTACGCGACTCTGGCTCGGTGAGTATATTTTCACCATGTTGTATTTTACGGTTTTTATGTGAGGAACATTTTACAGTGCCAGTGACGATTTGGAAATTCTGAGAGACAAAATACGAGAAGCAGGTGTATTTTTGAACGTAGCTTGTCTTAGCCGTAAATAGACATTGTCCACAAACGGAACATACTTCCATGACCGTCCTTCAAAATAAGAGCGCCATATGCCCTACATCTGCATACTGCAACAAAACAAGAGTGTCATACAAATCTCTTACATATGTAGATAGAATTGCATGGGTGACTACATCTTCCTTAAAACCACAGGCATTACAGGTTTGTTGAAGATTTCGTAGCAATCTGGGAAGAGGCCGACATCCCATTAAAAAAAGTTAGCCACTTTCTCATGTAAATGTAGGTTGTTTTATGTTTAGTGTATATCCTACATATGCACACTAATAGTGTATACCCTGCGGAACACCATTCCATTATTTGCCCACCACTGTTTTCTACCTCAGGTTAAAACACAGTGGTACCAATTGGATATAACCAAATGAGTACAGTGTGATTCACTACACATTCATTTAATGTTTCTAGCAAATGTAACATTAAAAAAAACAAGATAGACAAAGATTTACCGTAAATGCTTTAATCATAGCCTGGGTTACTCTGATCACAAAGAGAGCAGGGCATTAATTGGAAGAAGGCAATAACTGGAGAGAGGCAGTTTATTTCCAAAATCTGACAACTTAATTTTTTTTTTTTTTTTACAGCTTTAATGATTTTGGGTGCATAAGAAAGTGAAAGGAAAATGTAGCTCAAATGGTCATAATATAACTGGTATGCTGCACAGCACAGCAGCAACAGAACCGATGTTGTAATAGCGGCAGGGAGCAAATGTAAAACGCACAAGTGTCACACTAATAGCGTAGCGCACCCAACATTTTATAACACATACAAAAGTAGATAGAGCTGCTAGATTCATGATACACATACACAATATTGTCTTATGTATACAATACAAACGCTGCTACTGCCATCTTGTCAAGTTTAAAAAAATAATAATATATTTTTTTCTGACATGACACAAATTTGATGCGTCAACACCTATTTAGTTTAGTAGACTGCACACCTAGCAATTATAGGAGACTTGTGGTTAATTGCGGAATTTATAGTAACTCTTCCCTGTCGTTACATACAGCATTCAAATTTTCCAGAAAATACCCATAAAAACGATGCAAAATATACATCACAGTCCATCTTGAATCTTCATAAATGTAATGCCTACGCCTTAAGTACCTTTGCAGAAATAAATGTCAAACTAAGTCTGGACTTCCTGTTGCCTCGGGAAACATAATTCTGTTGCACAGCATTATTGATAGGAACTATGAATAAGAAACTGCTAATGTGGGGCAGTTGCACAGCGTTAGCTGCTATGTCAACCAATCAATGGGTAGCAGGGTTTCTAGCTTCCTCCTTTACGCAAGCATTTGCACAAACACCCCCTCTCATACAGGCACCTTACATCAAGTATAGGCCTTGCACTCGCTGCAGTTGTGTAAATAAACTATTGGGGAAATATTCTTATTTCTGTATGTGTGTTATTTTGTCACAAAAATACATTGTAAACATGAAAAATACTGGATTCCTCAAAACTTACATGTTTGTTGCTGTTTCCGCCGTTACTTAATTCTCTTGTGCGTTCATGGCGTATTCAAGGAGGCAGCGACACGCTTTCTGAGGAGGTGAAAACCACAAGAGTGACTGACAAGTGCGCCTTGTCACCCTAACAGGAAAAAAACAATCAGAGGAAACGAATAAATGTTAAAGAACATGTAATTGTGTGGAGAGGGAAAGAAAGGTATTGTTTTTTTCATAGTTTATGTTGTGCAGCTCGCCTTAGCACCTTGGCTCAAGGCAACCTACAAGATGAATATAAACAGTTACTATGTAATAACTACAAAAATATTCAATTAATTAATATTGAATCCTATTTTACGGAAATTCATTTTATCGGGTTTGAGTCTGGAACCACTTAACCGCGATAAACGAGGGACAACAACACCTAACAAGTCTGCTGAAGCCCAACATTCTACAATGGAAGAAATAGAATTCGCCTTTTCGGCTCCAGGTGTTTACTTGGCTAGGCCTGGAACCAATTAACCATGGCAAACGAAGAACGACTGAGAGGATGCATACACACTACAAACAAACAGGTAAGTCAACATTGATTATAAATAGTACAATTTAAGAAGAATGTTATGGTAACATCCAAGAACAAGTGCTGCCATCGACATAAACAAGGCTGCAACTGACTTATTTTATTAGCGGATTAATCCGAGAGGCTGAAATCACACCATCAAATACCAAAATAGTTAAGTTAATTTAAGTGAAACAAAATAGATGGGTGAAATTTGACAAAATTTATAAATACATGAATGAGTGGTGGTCTATTAGCACCCACTGCATACAATGCACAAGCCATTTGGAGACGTCCTGTGCAGGTCCCAAGCCCAGTGTAATGGGAGGGTCTCTGGAAGGGCATCCGCCGACAAGGACACCATAAATACGTTAATTAACTGCGGGGCTCACGTTGTGCCCCCATTGGAGGCAATGACATTGCTCCCACAGAATAGAAAGTGAAACTGATGGGGAGTAATTTTCTTCTTTCAACTGTCTCGAAGCCGGAAAGCAGGTCGCTGTGAGCCGTAAATAACACTAACGCCACAATTTGGACACCACTGTGATAAACAAATCTTGACAAGTGTTTTTAGCTCGCTTTGTGCTCGCTGACATCTTTTATGACGTTATTTACAGAGCACACATCAAAGACGCGTTAACCGAAATATATCCGTCGTAGCAAATGTTAGGCCATGGGCTACCTTTCAATTCCGTATCATGTGTCCTCAAACAAGCAATGTGGGAAGTTGAAAGGGGTTAGTATCACGTAAATGAGTTGTCTATAAGAACAAGCAGCAAAAGGACGACAAAGAAACAACGACATTCCAACCCTATACACCTATGCCTTGCTAACCTTCTACGACAGCACGTCGCCATGTTTCTTCAGCAAGTGTCAACTCCGGACGTAAAGACCTTCCAGAATACGAACCAGGACCAGGTTTGTTATTCCCGAAAACAAGTACGGTACGTTCCGCACGGTTCCCATGCGCCATAGCTGCTCGGCTACGCTGTCTGAAGTACGTAAGTTATGTCACGAATACGGCCTACGGGAAGGGGGGGGGGGGGGGGGGGGGGGGGGTGTAAGAGACGCTACAAACAAACAGCCGAGCAAGCTAGCTGCTGTTAGCACTAGCTGCGGCTAACATGCACACTGACAGCACGTAGTGACAAATGCCACCAAGACGATCTTAGCGCAGGTATGAAGCGATGTAAGCGAAGATAAAGAACATGCGCAATAACGCCATGTTGCTTTAGCTTTAAAAGAGACAACCATCTAGTATGGCCGAACCGGTGCAAGGCCCGCAAAGACAGCTCATGCCGAGGCGCACTCTGACAGCGCGCGAAATAATAATGCCGATGGGACCCGTTAAAGGCTTTATTTAGGGCACCGCGGCCTTTACAGCGTCCCTTGACGTGCCAGTGACACACACGCAGCCACAAAAATGCTTATACGTACCTAACTGAGTCGGTTGTCAGTGTTGGTAGACCTTCCTCGCCCCAAATCCAGAACAAACAGTCCTGTTCAACGTCGGTGACGTCAGACGCACGGGAGGCGGGACTGGCTCCGAAGACGCTGCTGTCAGTGTCAGACTTAACTCCGCCCCCGCCCCGCCCCTCTCCTGGCAATATTACGCAATCATTTGCAACCATTTCAACGCAAAAAATTGTTATATAATAAATGATATTATATAAAATAAATATATATAAATTACAAAATATATAATAAATTACATTTATTGAGGAAAATATTGTCAGAGATGAACTAAAATTTTATGTTTGCACCATTCAGCAAAATAACAAAAAAACCCACAACACTAATAATATACAGTAGTAGTATTATGTGTGGCTGGATATGTTACTTTGAATGTGTTTTTAAGGTACAATATGTAGTAACTTTTTTTGCAGATTACAGCTGAAATTTAGGGTCAAATTCAATGAATGTGTAACCCTCCTTTCAGAGAATAATATAGTTGGCACCTCCTCAACTCACCAGAAAATTGATCTCATGTAGTTTACTCTCTTCAGTTTGCCTTTCAGGTAACTGGAGTTTGCAGAGCAGGTTTTACGTTTTTTTCCCCTCCTACCACATAAGTATTTTGGAGTGTTTCACACTTTGAAAACCCCAACTACTACCCCCATCTTGCTTACTACCCTCATGTCCTCTGGACATGCCCCACCCATCTCAGTCTGGCCTCTCTGACTTTATCTCCAAGGCCTCTAACATGTAATGTCCCTCTGATGCATTCATTCCTGATCCTATCCATCCTGGTCACTCTCAATATAGTTCTGCTTCCTGTCTTTTCCTCAGTGGCACTGTCTCTAGACCAAACAACATGGCTGGTCTCACCAGTTTTGTATACCTTTCCTTTTGGCTGAAACTCTTCTATCACACATCACGCCTAATACTTTTCAGCCTGTCCATCACCGTAGCAAACAAGAAGGGGCTCAGAGTGGATCCCTGATGCAGTCCCACCTCCACCTTGAACTCTTCTGTCACACCTACAGCACATGTTACCACTGTCTTACAGTCCTCATACATGTCCTGCACCACTTGAACATACTCCGATACTCCAATACCAAGACAATACTCCAATGTCACTCCAGACTTCCTCATACATTACCACAATTCCTTTGTAGGCACCCTGTCATAGGCTCCAGATCTACAAAGACACAATGCAGTTCCCTCTGACCTTCTCTTTACTTCTCTATGAACATTCTTAAAGCAAATATTGCATCTGCTCTTTTTTGGCACTTGCTCACAAATGCAGACTCCCACCCTTAGCTTTAACTACTCATCCCCATAACTTAATTGTATGGCTCATTAGCTTTATACCTCTGTAGTTGCCACAGCTCTGCACATCACCCTTGTTCTAAAAATGGGCACCAACACACTTTGACCATTCCTGAGGCATCTTCTCACTACCCAAGATCCTATTGAACAACCTGGTCAGGTACTCTACTTCTCTCCTGTCTCTACCACTAGTCGATAATTGTCTGGAATCATATCAGGCCAACGTACCAACAAACAGTTAACAGGACGTTTACTGTGCATTGGTTATAAGGAATCACTCAAGTTTCACTTAAGTGACAGTTTGGACCTCCCAGCTATCTGTTAGCGGGCTGACTCTCCAGTTCACTCCAGTGCTGGCATTGCAATTGCTTGTCTACTGTGAGACTTGACTTTAGACTCATAGCCTTATTTTGACAGTTAGAACAAAATAATCTGGGTGGGCCTTGTCCTGTAAAAGGGGCGGTCCTAACAGCTGCAATCTCCCAAATTAATCCTCCAAAAATACATAATCTCAAAATTGTGTCAAGGCATTCATACATCAAACGTTGTTTCCTGAAGTTTATTCATGATTGAACAGTTAACATCCACAGCCATTGTAATTATCAAGAACCTTTAGAACCACGACTGCTTAACTTTAACCCAGGAAAAAAGAAAATAAAATGCCATTTAGAACCAAAAGAAAACCTGACCTGTACAATACACAAGTACTTTAAAATAACAACAAAAAATTAATAAACCAAAAAGGCACACACACAAAAAGAAAACACAAAAGCGGTAACTTGTATGCTAACTGGAAGAGGGCCTGCTATGAACCTGGAGGTTGTATTTAATTTTCCAATGTTCCACAAAATACATCCACAAATAAAATGCAAGGTTGTTGTTCCTCTACTGCTTGATTTAAGTGGGGAGGGGACTGGCATAAAAGTCATTCTTTGTGCTCATCTTCCTCTTTAAACTCTGTTGCTTCAACTCCCTCGTCTTCCACCTGAAATCCTTCTTCGTTGACTTCATCGTGGACCACGTATCCCTCCTCTTCTCCCATTTCAAACCCTTCTTCCTCTTCAAACTCAATCTCGAGGTTCCCCTCCTCCTCTATGCCCTCTTCTTGGATGGACTCTTGGATGCCCTCTTGGATGCCCTCCACACCTGGCTCCTCCCCTCCTTCCTCCAGCTCAATTTCCTTGGGTGCTTCATCCTCGGCTAACTTCTGGTCCACCTCCACTGTTTCCGGCTCTTCTTTAACAGAGATTGTCTGGCTGTCTGCTGCATCCGCCACCACAGTGTCTGAGGCATCCTGGCCATCCTGGTTTCCAACGAATGGGTTTTCTCCCTAGAAAAGCCATAAGACCATCAAGTGAATGCATAGTTTCAAACATGCGGTAAATGTCAAAGCTTTAGGGGAGGCCTCTTGCTTTTGAGCTGCATGACCCATGCGTACCTTGAGGTAACTCTCAAGCTTCTTTCCAATGACCTTGTGGTTGAGGATGCTACGTGCAACAGACAGGCTTCCTCTCTTGGACTGCTCCATCAATCCCTTGGAGCACAAGACAGGACCATCCTCAATCAGGCATGGAGTCCACTCCACTCCAGTGTAATAAAACTGTATCACCGACACACTATACCTTGCGGTTGTAGTTATGGTCATGGGACTTGATATGTTTCTGAATCAGGTGGAGCTCCATGGGAATAAAGACATCGCATGCGCTACAGTGGGCAGCTTCTACTTTCCTCAAGAAGTGCTCCATGCCTATATCTGCAAAAGAGTGGGTAAAAAAGACATAAATCCATGAAATGAGGCCAACGTGAGGCTTTCGCTCTTTCAATCAACCCCTCAGCTTCTGCTGCTTACCCTTAGTGAGATCCTGGTCTCTATACACCTGGCAAATGGCTGCGCTGTGGTTTTCCATCTGGCTTACCATTTGGTCTGTCTTCTTGAACTTGTTCAGCAAGTATTCCTAGGAAACAAATGGCGTGTTTGTGCCTTGGCTTTACAGATACCACGTGTGCTCTCAGGGTGGTGGTCTAGCAACAAACTATCTTATATGATGTATTCTAAATCAGCATATCAACTGCAAAAACTTCACAAGTCTTAATTGAACGCCTGAAATCAAATAATGTTTGATTGATATGTATACATAATTTATTGGGGTGGACCTGAACATATTGACGAGTTAGTGTCTGATGTACTGTACAGTGTCAATCACCTGGAGAAAGTCTGTGGTCGGCTTGGACAACTGGCTGGAAAGGAATTTGAAGTGGTCCTTGTGGAAGCGACTATCTAGATGATTATCCATTTCTTCCTTGTAGAATGAGCGAAACTTGCACACAGAGCATGCAAACATCACCCTTGAAAGGGAGGGGAAACAGAACAAGTTGCCAGAAAAGTAGAAAAGCATTATGAGGGACTGTGAGGTTGAATCCCAAATCCACCCCATCCCCCTCGGTTTTGCATGTTCATGAGAATTAAGTGGCGTTCCCAATTCTCCTTAAATCAAGAGGTAAGGGCTAAGGGGTGTATAACCCTGGAAACATAAGGGTAGGAGAGATGTCCTCAGATAAAGCTCTCAAACGTTTAACCACCTCATCAGCCTACGCCACAGCGGTGAAGCGTGATGACATAATGAAAATCAAGTGAAATCCCATTTAGTGGCTTCCTAAGGGGTGGAATTAGGATTCAGCCTTAATGTCAACTTAAAGTGCACACAACCTCAAAGTCGAGCTTTATGTCATGTTAAATATTACAGCAATATAACAATAATTGCCCCTTTATTTGCATGCTCACCTTTCCTGGAAACCCCTCTTTTTCTTTGATTTGGATTTGGCTTGGGTTCGAGGAGGAGGTTGTTTGTCCTGTGGCTTTTTATTCACGTCAGCATTCTCCTGTTTTATTGGTGCACCTGAGGGAAGTGAAGAAAGTACTGCAAAATATTCACATCACAAAGGAGCAATACACAATGGGGAGGGGGGCGGTGAACTTACCTGAATCTCCCTCAGTTGTCTCCTGTGGAGAAATGTATAGATTGTTTATCCATCATTTTTAGAACAAATAGTAAAGTTTAGTCAAAACACGTTCATGTGATCCAGTTTCAATACTTACCACGTCTGCAATGGTTGCATTGTTGCCATTTTTCTCTTGTTGCTCTATTAAAGTATTAAAATCACAATGTGAAATGCATGCTCAGCATAGTGTTTAACTGCCCAATAAGTGTATTACCATTTGAAGTCGCTGAGTCGGTGCCCTCAGTCCTGTTCATTTTAGACTCTGGCTCATCAGCAGGTGTCATCATCTGCTTCCTCTTCTTTTGGCCATCATTCTGTGGCTTTCCCTGCTAAGCCCATCCAAAACAAACTTGAGATAGGGTCAAGAATACTTCCTGCTCAAAATGTCATTAGCTGACTGTTAACTCTAGTGCAACAAAATGAACGTCAACCAGCATCACGCAATAGATTCAACTTCACATAACTAATTAAAAGGGACAATACCACTTGACATGTTTTAAGAGGCTGCATTAGGATTTTGTTGGTTTTATTCACTTTCATTTAATGCCATGATGTAGCAATTTTTTGTATGAAATCTAATACCTGCAGAAAAAAATCCAGAACATCTAAATAAGACTGGCTTAACTTTATAAGGGCAGTAGAGTTCCATGAAGAACTTGTCATTACACTGAATGAAGGTTGGTAAAGACTGGGCGGTGTTGGGGGCAGGTGATGTTTTAAATGTGATGGCACAGTATGACTGGCTTGCTTGCCAGTTTATGATAGAAAGGTGGGAATCAGAATGGGCTTTTGCCCAGTATCTGAGGAGGGCTTCCAAGTTTGGCAGGAGGTACTTACTTTGTTGAGGGGTCTCTTGCGGCCTCGCTGACGGCCAGCTCGTGGGCCCCCTCCAAAATGCCTCCCGGGAAAGTCGTGGGGACCTTGGGAGGGACCCTGATGGAAACCTCCGCCCTCAGAGTACATGCGGTTGGACAGGAGGGATGGGAGCTTGCCTCTACCACCTCCTTGGGAGTGGCCGCCTCCCCGCCCACCACCTCCGCCTAGTGGCGTGAGGTCTGACCTGTAGCTCCCAAACCCTCCTCCAGATCCTCGACCCCCAGCACCTCCACCCCTTCTGGGGGAACGTCGGCCTGCTCCGACCCATCCTCCACCATTAGAGCCACTGGTGAAGGATTCCCTCATATTCTGTCGCATTTTAGCGACTCCATAGGAAGAGGAGAGGCTGTTGAAGCTGCCTCCCCCTCCTAGCCCCATGCCCCCTCCGAAGCCCGAGCCTCCTCGCTGGCCCAACAGCATGTTGTCACCACGGCCATCGCCACAACCATAGCTACTGCCACCAGATCTGTAGAGATCTCGGGAGGGGGAGAGCGAGTCGAAAGACTCGAACTGGCCAAACCTGCGGGATGGAGGGAGAGGAGGGTTGATAGAGAAGAGCAGAGAGCAAGGGAGGAGGCAGGGAGGGCAGTCAGGTTTGGATTTCTCCACCTGATATTAATTCGCCTCCATAGTCTCCGTTTTTCTTGTCATCTCACAAGACAAGGATCAAAACAAAAGGCTATAGTCTGCTTCCAGCATCTTACAGTAAAACAAAGGAATCAGCTATGAGGTCACATTATCAAGAACTCTTCCAACTACATGTTTCAGTTGGAGGTCAAACAGTATTCCCTGTATTTACTTCCTTTTTTTAGGACGAGCTGTGAGCAATTCACCAAACCCAACAAACCAATGATGCTTTCATTATGGCACGTACAAACAAGTTGTGGGAGTTTTCCTATTAGGTACAGCAGACAGCATTAAATAATGAACTTGTGGTATTGAAAGGCCAACCCCTTTAAACTCATCTTTTGTGTGAAACCTAAAACCAGAGTGCAAGGTTAGGTCACATGGATGAGAACAACGCATGTGTGTGTGTGTGTGTGTGTGAAATGTCAGGACAGAGGACAGCGTTCAAGGAGTGAGAAGCGAATAAACACACTAGAATGCAAACCAAATTATGTGGATGATAGTCTAGGGTTGGGCAAACTTTTTGGCCTGGGCCACATTGACTTTTAAAATGTGACAGGCAGGCCGGAGGAGCACCAGATGCATATCATCTGTGTCGGAACCAAAAGCAGACTTCTCATTCATGGGCAAGTTAATCACAAGATGTATTTTCAACAATTTAATATCAGCACATCAAAGAAACAAAAACGGCATTACAAGTAGAGCCCGAACGATATGGGATTTTTGCCTTTGTGCATGACTCCTGGATGGTTGTTTGTAGAATAAAGATGTTTTGCTGAGCCTGCAAATTAACTGCCGACCTTGAGCCAGAAAGCCCCCCCCCCAATCTAAGTCAAGTCACTTGATCAATTCTCAAGTCGGTCACTTTGTACTCGTCGTCAGCTTTTCTTTTCTTTTCTCTTGCCTACTCAGAGCAGTAGCAGAGCAATAAAGTGCAGTCTGGTCTGTGCAAAGTCAAGTGTATGGCTGTGCTAATGCGCCACCTGGTGGAATTACCAGGCATTACAGAAGAAGGACAAATGAAGCAGTCATAACTGTATGATTTGTGCAATTGTGTACCAATCTTCAGCAGGTCGGATTAAAAGGACCAAAAGGCCGGATGTAACCAAAGGCCATAGTTTGCCCATCCCTGTGATAGTCTGTTGTACATAAAACACAACCACTTCACTGCCAAAACCAGAGCATGCCAAAAGGAGAGTCATAAAACAACCAAGGGCCCTGACAGGATGGGTTTTTTAATGAACTGATTCAATCAAATATAATAAATAATCAGAAGCTAATGTGCTCATTAATCTTTTCATTACCAACAACATAACCAACATTTTTAGATGGATAATTGCACAAATCTGCATCCCAAAGAACCTTCAGATAATTTTCACTTATACCAATGCACAAATGGGAAAAAAATTGAATATTAAACATCTTACCTGTCACTGCGGCCCCCTTTCATACCACCCTCCAACTGAGTGAGCATGTCCAAGCGTTGATTAATCTTGGCGATGACTTCGTCTGCATGGTTTCCTTTTGGTGGGAGAAGGGAGGACCCAGAGAGACCCCTCTTGGAGTTGCTGCCTCCGTAACCCCCGAACCCCGACATGGAGTTTTTATAATTCCCACCAAATGGATCAAAGTTCCCAGAACCTAATGCAGATTATATGACATATTTACAATCAGCAGGTTAACACCATTCATTCATGACTAGCTTTTGAAATACCACATTCTGCCGCTTTGAGGTTATGCCACATACTACATTTCCTCAATTAGTGGTCTCCATTCTAATCAACATCGTACTCCAAATTAATCAGCGAGCGTGTTAGCCACGTAACCAAATAAGCATGGCATCTCTAACAAATGTAAGCGTTCCTCCCACTGTTATTATATTTACTATGACTTGACACCACCATGTCACGGTAAACATCTGTGCCACAAAGCTGATATGGCATCTATAAAGGTGAAGTTTAAAGTGGATTTTGTAGAGATGGGCACAGTGACCCTATAAAAGGGGAACTGCACTTTTTCGGGGAGATTTTGCACATCATTGACAATCTTTATGTAAAACATGAACACATATTTCTTTCATTTTTCTGAAAAAAAAGTTAAACGAGCTAGCTAACAAAGGACATCATGGGAAATGCCTATTTTGATGCTAAAGCCTTCACAAAAACCTTAAAAAAAACACCAACAGTGTTCCATATACATAATGTACTTGTATATTAACCAAATGTTAATATACTATACAATATATGTTGTAGCTGACACAAAAAACTATTTTTATTTGGAGGACTAACACGACGTATCGCTAATTGCTAGTCTCAGCGTCATTCACAGACTGAAAAGAACAGCATGGTGACTACTCAGAAAACATAACCCATACTTAATAACATCCTTATCAATTTAACAGCCACCTTGTACTCTTTGCTAGTGAGCAATATGTGGACGTACAATTTGTTGTAAGGTATTAGCAGAGTGCTCTAAATAAAGGTAAAAGTACTTAAATGGCCTGGCTTTGTGTTTACATAATGCAGGTTTGATTAAAAACCCATTGCTTACCTCGATTTCCAGATCCTCCTCCGCCTCCACCACCACCTCCACCACCCCAATTGGAAAAACCTAGAAGATGGAAGAACTTTAGTGCCTAATTATTTGGTTTCTTAAGAATACAATTTTAAAAACCATTAAGTACATTTTTTGGAAGAAAGCAATGGCAGGAACACAATTGAACACTTAAATGAAAAGCAACTCTACATTCATTGTTAACATCTCTATTTTGATTATTGTTCAAATTATTGTTAAACATGCTAGGAAGGTAAGTGTTGGAGACATTTTGTTCGGGCGGCCATTTTAATATCTGACCCAAAGCTTTACATAATGATTGGAGAATTGTACTAAATAAATAATTAAGTAGACATTGAAGGTGCTAGGTTAGCTAAGCTAAAACAAGCTAAGCCAGGCAAACAATGTGCCACCATAGCATCCCGGTGAGTTAGCTTAGCATTAGCTTGATGACGAAGGCGCTAACAAACACTTGGACGAACCGTTACTTTCACCATTGCATTAAAGGCAACGTTTACGTGTTTTGTGTTTCAATGAGCACGACTTTGACTATACACTTAGCTTGCAAGCTAACGCTAAGCGACGAAAGTATTACATGCCATTTTGCTAACTCGAAAGCTAACAATTGCAAAAACCTATACCATATATACAGCATAACGCATATTCACCTGAGCCGAAATTTCTTCCCTCCATTGTTTTTTTTCAAGTGTTTTGCTGCAACAATCTTGTAAAAACACGCTGACTGCCTAAAATGAAGGAGATCGTCGTCTTCTCCCCCCACCTACACAACAGCAAACGACGCCACAGCACCAAATCACGTGACGATAGTGACGACTGCTTTGTTACGTTCACTGGGCGAAGGAGGGGCGTCGCTTCAATGTGGTAATGCACGGGGGCGCGTTAAATAATGTAAACGGTCTTGGAATCCCCCTTACAATGGTTGGCGACAATATCCAAAAGTAATACTTATACACAACACGGAAGACCTCGTTTTTGAAGGGGTTTGACGTCACGTGTGTAGTTTGTTGCAAGGTGAATGCTGCCTTCAGGGGGCGACAGAGGTTCAGTACTTTGAGTACTGTGAGTGTGAAAAATATACTACGTTCAAACAGTTATATGTATACTGTGTTTGACCTGTCCCTAGATGAGGCCATTCTGTATACACACACCACTTCCTACTTGTTTCAGTAAAGTAAATCCTGGAGCTCTTTGACTTTGATCTGTCAGCCATTCTGGAGCCAAATATATATGTCACTGATTAGTACACAAAATATTAACCATAATTATGTTACTACACGTTATAGCCGAGATAGACACATATCACCCAGATGTTTTGACTTGCCTGGCGAGTGCCTCCCACTTACCCCCCTTCTCCATCTCCTACCCCCTTGAGTCTCCACCCAGGCAGCCTCTTCCCTCATCACCGCCCCTGGACTCTCAGTTGACCAGCGTCGCAACTGAGCGTCGCTCCTCCACTGGCAAAATCTTCTTTTTCTTGCACTTTTTTGCATTGACGTTGACTTTTGCTTCTTTTAAACAAATCATCTCCTGGACAAAGTTTTCTCTTGTGAAAACCCCTTTTATCATAAACTAGTCCGCCGCGGAAGAATTCTTCCAGATTAATCTGTTTTTAATCTGTACATATAAACCGGTATATGTATATATCTCCAGTCAAACCAGAGGAGCAGTGGATGATAATGATGATGAAGGGAATGTGGCAACATCACTTTTGATTTTTTGTGTTTTTTTTTTTTTCATTTTAAATTTTTTGCTGTTTTTTGTTGTTGGAAGCATCTTCCGAGGAGAGAAGCGGACATTTGAGAGGTAAAACAGCTCATCACGCAACACCCTATGGACACAAGTATTGGGACACCTGGCTATTATTCCAACAGTAAGTGAAAAGGGAAAAAATAGCCTCCTAAAGTGTGTGGTGGGGTTAAAGGTCAAGTTATTCCACACTAAACTGGCCAATATAGACCTTAGTTTGGTGCATCTGGGAGAAAAATGTATCTTCCCCTCCTAAAATGAAGATTTAGGAGGTAAATAAACACTGGTGGCCCAATATTTTTGTCCATATATTTTATTATACAATGCCCTTGTCAATTTTTTTGACCAAATATATTGTTTTATAACCTGTATAGAAATTAATCAGCATGCTATTTCTTTATAATTTCACCATATATATAATTAATATATATAAAACATATTGGAATAATAAATCCATATTTTTAAGCACAGTTTAAAAATAAAAATACTGGATTTTTATAATATAAAATATATGTATACACATTTATAATATTATTATAATATTTTATTTTATATTTTATTTTATTTATAATATAATTAAAATATAATATATTATAATATTTTGTTTCACTCCATCAGTCTGCATTTTTCTTTCTCTTTTCTGCATCTCTGTCTCTGTATCTATCTTGCTTACTGACGCAAAGTGTTTTAAAAGTTATTCAATGGGAGCAGTCATGCCACCAATGGATTCATGGATGCAAAAATGCACATTATGACATTATGTCATGTGACAATGCCCATTTATAGTTGATCTAGGCTACAAAACCTGCATGTGTAGGAACATTAAGTCAGAAAACCAATATGTAACACTGTAAAAACCCGAATTTTAGTTTTCCCCCACCCTCAAATTCGAGTCTTTATTTCCAACAACGACCAAAGACTGACCATCCCTCAACGCTGACATGTCAGTCGGATTTGGATTCCTTTGAGGTTTTGCTTTGAGAGGCAGGGCTGGTTCATTCTGTGTGGATGCAGCTTAACCTCACTTGCCAGCTTTTCTTCAGTGCGTGATGTTGTTGATGTTGTTGTTGGTGGTTGATGGTGCTGGTGGTCAGGCGGGAGTCGCTGCATAGTGTAATGAGAGGTTTTCATGCTGTGACGGCAGCAGGTTGCAGACTCCTTGCATCATACTGGGTGACTCTAAAGGTCAGACGAAAGTTTTTTTTTTTTCCTTTTCTTGGGTGCGTCTTTCATAAAAGCCCCTTCCGCCCCCACACTGTCTGCTGCAGGATGGGGGGAGCTGCTCAAGCACATATACAGTTAGATCCAGATGGATTTGGACAACACAGCTTCCGTGTCTGTAGCTGACTAATGCATACGTAGACTTTAAGGTGTGTGGTGAAGCCTGTTTTTCTTTACTCTGCTATACCAGGACAAGGTTTGTGAAGTTTAACACCTAACACTCTAAAACTTACATGATGTGAGCAAATCCTGCAAGATGGAAGAATTAACACAGTAACGGGTGCCACTCACAAACTCAAAATTCTTCGCCATCGCATATTAAACCATGCACATAGGGGGCGACATCGGCTACACTGGTTCACCATTCACATCCAGAGCAAATCGTAGGAGTCTCGAATGGTTTGAGTGGATCTCAGATGTGGAGGGAATTTAGGGGTATCAAAGTAGTTCAATGGAGGAAATCATTGATTGCTAGTATTGAAGATAAAGTGTATAAATTAATGTAAACAGACATCAGATATATTTACTTTGGCGCCACCGACTTCCCAAGTTGGGGTACACCCTGGACTGGTCGCCAGCCAATCACAGGGCACATATAGACAAACAACCATTCACACTCACATTCATACCTATGGACAATTTGGAGTCGCCAATTAACCGGAGTACCCGGAGAAAACCCACAAACTGTCTGCTCACTGGTTGGTCCTCGTCTGGTGACAGCAAATTAAAAGTTTACAAAGTTTTACAAAGTTTCACACGCACAAATTTTGTTTATCGTGTGTCACCGTCCAGCCAGGCGACACGCGATAATCGCCTTATTGTGCCGGTTCCATTGAAAATGAATAGAGTAGAGGTGATGTGGCGCTCATTAGTAATGGTAATGGTTTAATTTCATTTGAACATGCATCAGATTACAATTGAATGCATCACATAATCAGTTCACAGTTCCACATGTCCAAAAGGAGTAGGAAGAAGCAAAGCTTATTAAATCCTACCCCTCCATCTGGTACTTTTTATAATCAGTAACTGTTACATTTGTTCACTTCCTGCTTTCCTAATATAATTTAATTAAAAAAAAAACTTTATTCATTTTTTTGTGTGTGTTTTTTTTTTCTTTCTTTTTTTGTATTTTCTGCTTCTGTAGTGGAACTATTGAAGTTTTGGGAAAACTATGCCTAAAAAACGATCAATCCAGGGTGTACCCCGCTTCTCACCCAAAGACAGCTGGGATAGGCTCCAGCACCCCCTGCGACCCTTGTGAGGAAAAAGCGGTAGAACATGAATGAATGAATGTTTTTTTTTCCTTTTTTGTGTTTTCTGCTTCTGTAGTGGAACTATTGAAGTTTTGGGGAAACTATGCCTCAAAAACAATCAATCCAGGGTGTACCCTGCCTGTTGCCTAAAGGTAGCTGGGGTAGGCTCCAGCATACCTGCAACCCTAATGAGGACAGTATAGGAAATGGATGGATATGCCTCAAAAGTCGGTCAACAATCTTGCAAGATTGCAGAGTGGGAGTGTGTGTGTGTGTGTTGTGATGCCTCAAAAGCTGAATAGACAAACAAATAGACTGACGACAGACAAAAAAAACAAGGATAACATTTTAAAATAGACTTCAAAGTCCATTAAAACCTGTGTGACATCAGCAAATCTTGCAAGATAAAAGGATTCCACTAAATTTGGAAGTATATGCAATTGTTTTTGGTAAGATGAAGAAAAGTAAGAGACGTACCCAACACAACAATTTCAAGTCAATATCGGAGCTAAAAAAGCATTTGCCAAGTGAGGGCAGCAACAAAAGAATTACATAAACAAGTTAAATACAGCATGAGGAGAAGATGAGAGAGCTTCAGTGAGCTCTGTTCTCCTCCCAAACTCCCCCCAACTGGTGCTCCCTGTGTGGCTAGCTGTTGACTCCATCACTGGCCTGCTGTTTGTACATGATAAGTTCAGTGGGTTCAGAACAGCCATAAAAGCACCACTCCCCCCCTCATCTTTTGCCCCAGCAGCAAGGGCAGGAGTGAACTGGTCCTCCGTGGGAGGAGGAGTGAAGGCCTCCCCATGGTTCTCCTCCACATGCAATGCTATTCCTTTTTTTTTTTTTTTTTGCTTGGCTCCCTGCTTGGCTGCGGTATTGTTTCTGGGCGCAGCCCTGCACCAGACGTTCATTTTTCTCCTCTTAGTACGGAACCGCAAACCAACCGCTGGCTCCCTGCGTCCATTCATCCCAGGAATGTCTTATTCACCTCGTCTCCCCGACTAAAGGCTCTCTCGTGCGCCGCCGTGCCAACATCTGCAAATAAGCAGACACATGTGCGCACATGCTTTTCCAGCACACATAGCTGTGCCATCATGCTTGCACAATTCAGCAAACACACACAAAAAGAGCGACCACCTGTGAGGGTCCACACACACACACACACACACATACACGCACACATCCATAAACCTCCTTTTCTTCTTCCCTCTTTTCCATTATCCTCATGAGAGTGCAGAGCCGGGGT
Organism: Doryrhamphus excisus; assembly: GCF_037039965.1. Taxonomy (NCBI): domain Eukaryota; kingdom Metazoa; phylum Chordata; class Actinopteri; order Syngnathiformes; family Syngnathidae; genus Doryrhamphus; species Doryrhamphus excisus. The sequence continues at coordinate 16,366,284 of NC_136365.1, forward strand.
CTTCTCTTCCAAACCAAACATCGAGAAAATTCCACAAACCCCACCCGACAGCCCCCCTTCTACCTCCCCTCCATCACTCTCATTTTACCCCCCTCCCTCGTTCCCTCCTTTCCTCTTGCCTGTTGCTTTCTTTTAGGGCTGCGTTTGAGGAAATGGGAAAAAACATTTTTGGCTTTCTTGTGCGAGTGGAACGTGAGCGAGAAATAAAAATACAGTGGTAGGGAGATGTGATGGGGAACAAGGATGAAGTGTCATATTCATTTCACTTTTCTCAGGAGCGATGTTGACGTTTCGCTTTGGTGTCCCACCCATGATGCACCTTCTATTACTTCTATTACCGTCATGGCTGCAAGTTTGAGCTTTACTGCTTCGGTTTTTCATGTTTGTGTTTGCTTCTTATAGTGGAACCTTTAAAATAAAAAACAGAAAATACATAAAAACTTGCAAGATCTTGAAAGATTGCGTGATTGGGTGGGGGGGCAACCTCTGGAACCTCCAGAGAAATCACCTTGACGTGCTTCCCTCCAATAAAACAAGTGACTATTTCACTGTTAACCTTATCTTACATTAAATTCACAGACAAGTCGGGAGAAAGTTAGCAGAGCTGCCACTAATGTTCACTCGGCTCTTACGTCATGCTTACGACACGTGTGTTTGCGCTCAGGATGTTCTCCACACGAGAACAGCGTCAGATTACCTCTGCCACTAACGCATGCCAATCATATGGCGCCTTCGGTGGAGCAATGCTGAAGACAGTGGAAGTGGAAGGAAACAGCGAGAGAGGCGTGGCTCCACCCGAGCCGAAATAAGCCAGTTTTTAATTGGTTTCTTCATATGGATCGGATTTAATATTAGGCTGTCAAAATTCCATCCCCGATTATTGGCAATTGATTGACCACGAGAAAAAAATGCCCCAAAAGTCACATAAGACAACAAATCTTACAAGATTAAAGCATAAACTCTCAAAGTGTGAAAAAAATACATAGAAAGTCTGACAAAACTTGTGTAACGTCGAACCAAACAACCCAGAAATAGGAAAGCTGCTCAGTTTAATATAAGAACTAGAACTAGCTAAATACCAGGTGAAGTTAAACACCAGCTGCTAACTACATCAGATGGGGACCCACACTCCATCCACAATTAGCCTGTGTCTTAGCTACAGTATATTACATAAGCGAGCACACCCTTTCCATTCCAGCAACCAGTTTTATTCCACTACGATATCATAGAAAGTAAACCTGGACATATTTTAGAGCAGTCAGTGTACAGCTTGTTTAGCATAGAGACGCTATTCCCTGATAATGACTCAACACGTGGCTATTATTGTCTGGCAACATAACGTAAATACTACGTTATGTACAATAAACCATGGTGGGCTGCATGAGTGCGGCTGCAAATTGGGAGCTGCGGTTTATCACAACATTATCAGCTATGAAAATGGTGAAATAAATGGCACCAAAGATGTAATATGTGGTGACTGTGAATTAAACCGCAACATTTTCATAAGCCTCAATGCATTCATATCTCCTTTCAATTACATAAGAAGAACGTTGATTAAACTTTATAGCGGCATGTCTCAATGACTCTTACATTTCACCACTGATGGAACCAGTGAAGTATTTATAAATCATTAAATGTTTCCCTCTGATGTTTTCAATATGGAGGAGCAGGATGAGGGACAAAAGTTCAACCGTCCAACAAGGCTGGTTTCCAGTGGCCAGTCAGGGAAAAAAACGTGACTAAATTGGACTTTCGGCTGAATTAGCATATGTCAAAAGATGCATGGATTGACTTCAAGGATATTTTTTGCTTGTTAGCTCTCTCAGGATGTTATTTTGTGTCACTGAAATGAAAATAATTTAGCTTGTTGTGAGATCATTTAAAGGGGACCTACTATGCTCATTTTGTATTGAGATGTGGACTCCTATAGAGCAGCTACACACCTGCACAGAAAATGTTCTAGATCTTCCAGAATCTGCACCTATTTGTTCGTCCTGCCAAAACGGTCTCTTTTAATTTATTCCACACTCGGCCGGCCGAGCACACCCACTCCACAATGATTGGTCACACGCCCAAAGTACTTCCTAACTACACACTTTGTCAGAGACACCGTTGGTGCCATGGAGCTCAATAGCCGGACAATCTAGGCACAACATCAATAGTTGAAATGTGAGAAGAGGGAAGAGAGCTTATCCGGCTTACAGCCACGCCCATATAAGGAAGCCCGCTGCTCTGTGACATCACAAAAGAACAGTTTTGCAACGCCCTCTGAAACCGAGTGTTTTGAGCCATCCCAAACTTCTTTCAGGACTACATTACCAAATGCGCAAACCTCATTATCTGAAACTTTGGCATCGTTTAACACGATAATACAACATTCTAACTACATTTATAGGTCAAAAAAGTGGAAAAAGCAATATGAGTCCCCTTTAAACCTGTATAAAAGTGCGTTTCTGGCGACCATGTCTGGTGCTTGTGTGTCTCACGGTCTCACACCTGTAGAATACTACATATCATCACATCTTTAAATGGGTCTTCCAAATGCCTTATATTTGTATCTTAGCTAATTTAGCAAATTTTATGCTTGAAAATACTCAATTTAGGCAAAAAAATCACATTCATTCATCCATTCATTTTTTACCGCTTATCCTCACAAGGGTCGCTCGGGGGTGCTGGAGCCTATCCCAGCTGTCTTACAGTCGTACACCCTGGACTGGTGGCCAGCCAATCACAGGGCACATATAGACAAACAACCATTCACACTCACATTCATACCTATGGACAATTTGGAGTCGCCAATTAACCTGGGACGTTTTTGGAATGTGATAGAAACTGGAGTATCCGGAGAATTGAGCCCGGGTTTCCTAGCTGTGAGGCCTGCGGGCTAACCACTCATCCACCCTGCAGCCGCAAAAAATAATGAGCAATAATAAGCATATTTTTGGACGAATAATAGGTCATATTAACCATGAAACAATATGATTTATTTATTAATATATTTTGAAAAATGCATTTTTTACATGTACACTGTGGCCCTGCACTTGTCTGACGTAATGGATTCCATATATCGGACAGGAGGTCATACAGTAAGCTGAGCTTACAGTTACAATGTTAACAACAACATCATGCTAGGTTATCATGTTTGCTGAAGAAATACAAAATGATGAAGCCTCCAGTTCCTACATCTGTAGGTTGTTGTTTTTTACTAAATTATCATCATTGAAGTGGTGGACTGGACCACACCATGGTGATGGTAAACTTCTGAACATTATGAACTGGTTTCCACTGCATGGGTTGTGTAGGTGTGATTACAATAACAGACGTGCCAGCCCAGCAGAGAAAAAGCAGAATGAGATGAAACCAACTAAAGACGAGTCTGCTTCCCTATCCTCTGCTCACACTTTGGTCACACTCTGTTGCATTCTGAAGGCGCAAAGTGATGCAACTCTGCCGAAGGAGCCTGAAACCACCAGCAGCCGACCAACCTTGCTGAGCCTTTCATCGCTTTGGGTGGGGGTGGGGGGTTCACGGGAGATGAGCTCATGTCTTTTGACTGTGTTTATATGTTTTTGATAATGTTCAAGATGGTGGACGATGGTTCTAATCCACACCACGTGTGCAGGGACAATGTAGAGAAAAGGAAAACTCTTACAATTTTGACAGCAAGGTAAATATCACGTACTGAAAAATGGTTGCGATCCCAGGTTGTGGCCAGAAATATTTCAGTATTGAACAAAGCAACATTTGTTCACTCCACACTCTTTAATTGCTCTCTGGTTCTACCATATCTTGTGCAGAAATATGGGGTAATAACTATAAAACAATCTTCACTTGCTAAATGTACTGCAAAAAAGGTCAGTAAGGATAATTCATAATGCCGCCTAAAGAGAACATACTAACTCCTTATTTCTAAAATCACAAATACTTAAACTTGCTGATATAGTGCTGATATAGTTCAACAGCTAATGAAGTGAAAAAGTTCATATATTACGTGCGGAGTTCCCCAGGGGTCAATACTGGGACCAAAACTGTTCAACTTGTACATCAATGATATCTCCAAAGTTACAAAAAACTTAAAGCTGGTATTATTTGTGGTTGATACCACTGCTTTTTGTTCTGGGGGGAGTACAGACGAAATCATTAGAAAGGTCAGAGAAGAAATGGTCACACTAAAAAGATGGTTTGATAATAGATTGTCCATGAATCTAAGTAAAACTAAAATCATGCGGTTTGGTAGCAGCAGAAAGGACACGTACCAGCAAATACAAATATCCGGTGTAGACATTGAAATGGTGAAGGAAAATACATTTCTGGGGATCACAATAGATGAAAATATGAGCTGGAAACTCGCTAAATGTACTGCAAAAAAGGTCAGTAAGGATAATTCATAATGCCGCCTCAGAGAACATACTAACTCCTTCTTTCTAAAATCACAAATACTTCAACTTTCTGATATAGTTCATCTTCAAACAGCTAAAATAATGCATAAGACTAAAGATAACCAATTAGCTAAAAATGTCATCCAATACTTCTCTACATTTGAAACACTTATATGCTAGGACTACGTTAAAAAGCCATAGCATTTCAGTATGTGGAATCAAACTATGGAATGGATTGAGTAAGGAACTCAAACAATGCACAACGATGAGCCAATTCAAGAAACAATACAAGCAGTTGATGTTTGCTAAATACAAGGATGAAGAGTCTTGAACCAGTCATGATGTGCTATATATATCACTATATTGACACTTACTATGGTACCCATTATGGCATTGGATGCTCATATCACCTCGTACTTTGGTACGTGACAAAAAATTAAAAATAAAATTAAAATTAAAATTTAAAAAAAAACTATATTAGGAAAGCAGGAAGTGAACAAATTTAACAGTTACTGATTGTAAAAGTACCAGATGGAGGGGTAGGATTTAATAAGCTTTGCTTCTTCCTACTCCTTTTGGACATGTGGAACTGTGAACTGATTATGTGATGCATTCAATTGTAATCTGATGCATGTTCAAATGAAATTAAACCATTACCATTACCATAGCTTATCTCACCATAACTGCAGAATACACTTCCTCATATGGAGCCATATTGGACCAAGTGGATGACACTTACATGGACTTGCTTTTGCTTCAAGCGGTGGTAGATTAAAGTTTATTATTGGTAGAAGCCTAATGATTTTTGTGTTCAAAGTCATAATTCCCTTTTTGTTGGGTAAAACAACATGACAACTGTGTATGGCCCCCCACACGATGATGCTACCACCACTGTGCTTAGTAGTTACTTATGTTGCCTGATTTTCATAGTCATTTAATGACATTCGATTTTCACTTCAGCCATCAAATCAGCACTTGTTGTCTTCCCTTTTCCATTGGAAAGGGTCTTAATCTGTTCTAACCCCCTCCCACCCACAATCCCTTACACCACCCCAGTCCGCACCAGTCCCACCACTTGGCAGCGAGACAAGGTCAACACAGAGAGCGTCTTCTGCTTTTCTTCCCTGTAATTCCTCATCAGCAGCAGAGCAACAGCTCTCACCCCCCCTTCCATCCATCCCTCCATCCTTTCATCTTCTTTAGAAGACCGAGGGAAAGACTAAAGATGGATAGGAGAAGAAAAGCAGTAAAGGTGGAGAGAAAAAGCAAAACGAACGATGGTCATGAGGTCAAGAGCATGTACAGAAATCGATCTCGCTCGTTGTCCGCCTCCTTTGTCGTCCAGACTCAAAAACAAGACACTGCAGCGCCTTGCATTCCTGAGAGCAGAGCAGATTCACCCAATTTGTTTCCACTCTGAGTGTGTGCCAGTAAAGAATAACCAGTCCCAGCTGTCTTGCTTTTATTCTTCGTTGGGCAAATCTAAGGAGGAGACAAGTAAGAGGTTCCATCAAATACGTGACAGAAGTCCACTATTGTGCAAAACAAGACTTTTTAGTCATGTTCTAACATTATTATGTGTCCCTAAAGCCTCTTTATTATCTATTACATTGGATAGGCATGGAGGTATAGAGTGGATAAAGTACTCAATAGCACATCTTGAAGGCACATTAGAATTAAAGCTACAGACACGCAATTGTAGTACCACTGATGAGTATTTAAAATGGTTGAAAAACATTATAAATGGAGACAATTTGACACACATGCAGCATTTGAAGGGCGGAAATTCAAGATCCATCAAAGGTGGAAATCCCCCACCCAAAAATTATGCGAGTGATGGAGTGTCTACGAGCATCCACCTTAGTTCACTTTGGAATGGTGGAAGTGTGTGTGTGTGGGGGGGAAAAACAAGGCAAAGGAAGTTCAAAATTAAAAATAAGGGAGGAAAAAAAAAATGTTGCGGGAGTGAGCGAGTGAGCAGGCGAGGTATGCTCTGCTGGAGGACTGGGAGAGGAAAACCACAGGAAGGAGTGAGATGGAGAAAGAGACGGGTAAATAGCGGCGAGGGAGAGGCCACATCAGGGCGCCATGGACTCTTTCCTGTATGCAGAGAGAGAGGGGGTCATCCAGTCTTTGAATGTGCGTTGTGTATAATGCGGGGCGTGCCTCGTGTCGTGTAATGGTATGCATGCGCTAACTAGCTCTGAATGACGCCCCCCCCACGCCCCGACATGTGTTTAGGATCTATATGTGTATGTGCGTGAGGGGCTGAATAGCTGGAGAGTGTTTTTGTAGGCGGGAGGGGATCCATAAGAGGGTCTGGGCATGCTGCCACAAACATAGGTCATTGAGGGGAAAAAGTGCTGGAGGAGCTGCTGGAGGTTGGTGGTGGTGTTTGAGGGGCGGGCGGGGGCTCACATGGGGGTTATGAGTCTGTGATGATTTCAGGCTGCATGCATACATATGGTCCTGCATGTGCACGCTTCCACATTGACGTGTGTGTGTGTGTGTGTGTGTGTGTGTGTGTGTGTGTGAGGGAAAGACAGAAGTCAATGAGTTTGCATGGAATGTAAAACCACAGTGGTGATGTGGATGGCCTTCATTGCGGTTTAGCCTTTGGCTCATATTATGTTCAGGGATACCGCCTCTGATCTTGGAAGCATTATTATTCCCAGTGATAACAATTTTATGTAGTTTTATTCTCTGGCTTTTAACTCGGAGTGAGTCGTATGGTCCTGTCTCTTTTAGTTTTTTCTTTTTAGTTTAATTGTTTTTATTTTTTATACTTTTATTGCTTTGCTTCTTGTTTTTAATATTTTATTTTATTTCTTATTTGATATTTTAGTTTTGGATTAAATTCAATTTGTACCTTTATTTATTGTATTTTATTTTTACTTTTTATTTTACTAGTCAGTGCAGCACTTTGGAAACTCTGTTTATAAAATGTGCTATATAAATAAAGTGGATTGGAAGATAATTGTGTCTTAAATACAGTCACGCATGGGGGTGGTAGTGTAATGGTATGGGGCTGCATGAGTGCTGCACAGGGGAGCTGTGGTTCACATTTTCACAGCAGGTCCAGTGTCTCATAAAAATGATTACACCCCTCATATTTTGTTACAGTATATCTTCTCAAAAGACAATACAAGGGAAATTAAGCTTTAGAGTAGTCAGTGTACAGCTTGTATATAACAGTACAGATTTACTATCCTCTGACAATGACTGACACAAAGCTATTCCTGTCTAAATAGCAAACAACATACTGTAAGTGAGTAGAAGGATAATGTCTTGTCGATAGTCACAGATGGGAGTGTCAGTGTCACGGTCCGAGGCTGCACGAGTGCTGCACAGGGGAGCTGTGGTTCACGTTTTCACCAAACACAGCATTTACAGTGTCTCATAAAAAATATCTTCTCAAGAGACAATACAAGAGAAATTAAGCTTAAGAGTAGTCAGTGTACAGCTTGTATATAACAGTATAGAGTTACTATGCTCTGACAATGACTGACCCGAAGCTACTCCTGTCACGATTGGGCTTCTCCCCCTCGTGACAGCTCTTAATGTTCCTTTTTTCCTTAGTTCCTGGTTCATGCCCTTATTTTGTAGTCACTTCCTGTGTTGCTCTGTTCTGTTTTCCATTGCTTTCCATTATCTCCCGTGCCTGTTTCCCATTTTCTGTTATGCCTGTTTAGTTCAGGTGTGCGCTCTTTTCGTTGTTGGGTCATTGTTGTTTTTTGTGTGGACATGCTAGTGTATTTAGCATCTTTATTAAATATATTTTTACCTGCAATTGGGTCCTCATCTCTGTATCCTGGGGTCGAACCGTAAAGTTCTCAAGCCAGAATGTGACAATTCCTGTATAAATAGCAAACAACATACTGTGAGTGAGTAGAAGGATAATGTCTAGTCACGGATGGGAGTGGCAGTGTCACGGTCTGAGGCTGCATGAGTGCTGCCGGAACTGGGGAGCTATTTGAAACATGAATTCCAACATGTTACATTCTGGGTTGTGTGACCGTTTTCCAACATGATAGGGAACACAAACACACTCCCAAGATTATCAACTGCTTTGCTAAGGAAGATGAATGGCCCAGTACAGTATGTCTCCCCCACACCTGAACCCAATTGAGGGCCGTATATGAAGGAAAGTGCAGGGTGCCCAGACATCCACCAGGTGTGTCATCATGGAGGAGTGGAAGCGGATTCCAGTAGCAACCCAAGCAGCTTCAGTCAATTCCATGTCCAAGAGGTTCAAGACAGTGTTAGTTAACAATAGTGCTCATACTAAATATTAGCAAGTTACCCTAAAGTACATCATTTTTAAGGCTCAAAGGCACATGCAAACAGCAGCAAAAACAGTACACACACACACACACACAACCTTCTTGTGAGAAAATGAACATCCCTAGCACGCTAGCGGTGCCTCACATGGAAAGTTGAGGCCAGGAGCCATGGAGCGTTCGCTCCTGTTAAGTCCAAAACAAGTACACAAATAATGGATTAAATATCTTTTTATACTTAGAAGGAATAATGTGAATCGAATTGCGTCGCTGCAGCTGTTGTGCATTTCCTCACACGGTCACTTCTTTCTCCTGCAGTGTGTTTTTCTCCCCGCAGAGTGTCCCATGAAGCACATAACTGGCTTTTGAGTCACTCGGCCAAACAAGAATTCCTGCTCTTGAGTCACGGAGCTGCTTTTTTTTTTTTTTTTGCTCCAAGCTTTTCCAGAATATCACATGGCTTTGAATGGAAAACTACCATTTAGCCTCTAATGTCAGGAACAGTTAGAACATATTCATGCTGTGAGACTCCAAAGCTCAAAAAGAAAAAATAATATGTACAAAATGCCAATATTTCTTAGTTAAATAGGATATATTTTCTTGATATACAATATTATCTCATATCTGTACCATATATATGTTTTTCCCATTAAAATAGCAGAACTAGACGTAGTTTGTTGCAGTCAAACTGTCCCCTATCATAAAAGCTGTGTTAAGTGTTGTACAAGTGTAAAAAGAAGCACAATGCATAGAGATTTAGCTTGTGTGGCTTACTCGATTTTCTAGCTTTGGAGGAACTACCAGACTAATAACAGATCGTGAAGTCCTGCTCTTTTGTGTCCTGCTTGCAGTTGTTGCTGTCATTTTACTGAGAACACTTTACTGAAAACACTAAATTCATCACACAGTAAATTAACACTCAAAAGATGTACATGACAAATGTACAGACATGTACCAATATGATTTTGAAATGAAATAACACTTTTAAAGTTTTCCCATTCCCATCGATTATGGAGCCGTTGAGTGTTAAGTTGCTGTGTGATGAGCTTAATGTTTTCATAATAGTTAAACCAGTCTTCGTCTTCCTGCAGACACCAAAGACACTATGCTGTCCTCAGACGAGCCGCTAGACCTGAAGCTTCCCTCTGGGAGGACGCACTGTCCCCTCAGACTGGGAAAGAGGACTTCATCTTCCATCTGCGCACCCCTCAGCGCCACACGTCCTCGTCTTATTTACACCACCTTCCCCTCTCCACCGTCCTCCCCAGGTAAGCCTCAACAAGCACCACCACCACCCTCATCGTCAACATCATCAGCACTATTGTCCATCGTGTCCTCACCAGGACGCGTGATGCCACACCGCACAGATTAGCCATATTAGCGTCCTAATGCAATCATGTCGTCAGTGCACTCACTGTTCTCATCCTGTCCTCCCCCACGTTCTCCGGGTTTGTGAGCGTGTCTCCTAACAAGACAAGCGTGACACTGATTGACTTAAAGAAACCTCAGCAAAAATCACTTATGAGCGTCTGAGTGGACTGAATGACAAGCTCTGTCTCGTTAAATGTGGTCCGACACTATCTAACGACATTGGACAGTGTAACAAAAAATACGGATGTATTGTTGGGAGAATAAAGTTGGAATTTTAAAAGAATACTGTGATTGTATTATGAGAAAAAAATCTGACTATTATCAGAATAAAGTTGTGTGTTGACATTGTTATGAAAATCTATGAAATATTATGGTAATATTATGAGCAAATAGTCAGAATTTTACTAGAATAATTATTATCTTATGATAGTAAAACTGTTTTCCATTATCTGAAGAAAAAAGTTACAATATTAAAGCAATCTTTATATTATGACAATAAAATTGCATATTTATGAGAAAAAAACAATGTCATATTTTAACAATAATAACATAGCATTACAAAATAAAGTTGTAATATTTCAAGAAAAAGCATAAAAATTTTTTTTTAAATCGTTTTAGTACATAAAAGTAATATTAAAAGAAGAAAAATCCTACTCTTAAGACAATATTGGTGTATATTTGTATTAAAATACATGTAATATTAAGACAGTAAACATTCTACAGTGCATCCGGAAAGTATTCACAGCGCTTCACTTTTTCCACATTTTGTCATGTTACAGCCTCATTCCAAACTGAATTATATTAATCTCTTACCTCAAAATTCTACACAAAATACTCCATTATGACAATGTGAAAAAGTTTTTTTTTTTACTTTTTTTGAATTTATTAAAAATAGAAAACAAAAAAATTACATTTACATAAGTATTCACAGCCTTTGCCATGAAGCTCAAAATTGAGCTCAGGTGCATCTTTTTTCCACTGATCATCCTTGAGATCTTTCTACAGCTTAATTGGAGTCCACCTGCAGTAAATTCACTTGATTGGACATGATTTGGAAATATAATAACTGTCTATATAAGGTCCCACAGTTGACTGTGCATGTCAGAGCACAAACACCAAGCATGAAGTCAAAAGAACTGTCTGTAGACCTGCGAGACAGGATTGTCTTGAGGCACAAATCTGGGGAAGGATACAGAAACATTTCTGCTGCTTTGAAGGTCCCAATGAGCACAGTGGCCTCACATTGTCATAATGGAGTATTTTGTGTAGAATTTTGAGGTAAGAGATTAATTTAATTCAGTTTGGAATGAGGCTGTAACATGACAAAATGTGGAAAAAGTGAAGCGCTGTGAATACTTTCCGGATGCACTGTATTTATATCAAGAAAAATGTCTGAAATCTGTGAGAATAATAACAGCAATCCAAGAATAAAGTTATAATATTTTGAGAATATTGTAGCAAAATTACAGTATAATAATAACAACTTTGTTACAAAAATGTGTTATGAAATAAAAGTTGTATTATTGACAATAAAAAGTATTTCCTATTGTCCAGAGTATATATATGTATTGTATATATTGTATATATTGTATATTGTAGTAATATTGTATACATATAAAATATTATATTTATGAAGTCAGGTTTTTATTAGAATATAACAGAAAATTATATTTAAAAAAAACAACATACAAATTCTAATACTATAATTACAAGAATATTGTTGTCAATTTTCAGGAAAAAAGACTAATAATGTAATATTAAAACAGTAAATATTATTTATATTTTTTCCAACAAAAAGGCTGACCCTTTATGGGAATAACCTGGTATTAAGTATAACAGGAAATAGTAGCCTCACTATCAAAAACCAACATAGTGTTATGAGTGTTATCAGTCATATGAGAAAAACAATCATAATATTACAACAATAAAGTTATGATAAGGGCTGCACGGCACAAGTGGTTAGCGCGCAGGCCACACAGCTAGGAGACCTGAGTTCAATTCCATCTCGGAGGACTCCAGTTTCTATCACATTTCAAAAACATGCTAGGTTAATTGGCGACTCCAAATTGTCCATAGGTATGAATATGAGTGTGAATGGTTGTTTGTCTATATGTGCCCTGTGATTGGCTGGCGACCAGTCCAGGGTGTACCCCGCATCTCGCTCGAAGACAGCTGGGATAAGCTCCAGCACCCCCGCGACCCTCGTGAGGATAAGTGGTAGAAAATGAATGAACAATAAAGAACAATATGGTATAATGTTGTAAGTATAAAGTAGTAATATTAAGAGACTAAAGTACCAAATCTATTCCATCCACTTTAGATTCCCAGTCCCCGTCTCAAGAGCGACCCGGGTCCTGCTTCACGCCCCCAGCTATGGACCTCAGCCTGTCCCCTTCCTCTCGACACGCGTCCTCCCTCTCCCCTTCTCCTTCCTCCCCATCCCCTTTGTCCCCTCCGTCCCCTGTGGAGTCTCCCCACAGCATCAGCAGCATCAGCAGCAGCCCTCGACCACACCCTCTCTTACGGGTGAGTCCAGGTTTAAGGTCTACTGAGGCTGTGCATTCATTACAGTGAACACCTCCATAAACAATAATGGCCTCCTTGTCTGTGTGTTGGTTAGGGTGCATTATCGGGCCGATATGAGGGAATTATGACACCATCCCGATAAATCTGATAATATTAAAAATAGCTCAGATACCTGATAGCTATAAAAAATGCTACAGTACCTGTAGTATCTGATCATCAAATTCACAACACTCAAATTGTGTAAACACAAATATACAAACATGTGCCGATATGAGTTAAAAAACAACAACATTTTTCCCACAAGGCACTGCAGCTGAGCAACGCATTCATTGGGGTGCTGCAATGATTTCAACTTCCCTCTTGGCTTTGAGCTCTGGGTCTCTCTGGTGGACAAAATCAGCATTGCAGTTCTAGCCACCATTTTTTTTGCTTTCTATGCTCCTCCAATGAAATTGTTTTCTCAAGCGAAATACATTTTAATAACTTTAATATGTTGTTTCTTTCACATTAAACTTGTATTGATACATGTTTCTATATTTCTGAGGTGTAACGTTTGAGTGTTAAGTTGCTATGTGATGAGTTTAATGTTGTTTGTAAGATACAACCGTGAGTCAGACTGTTGTAAATACATAACAGACATACAACAGACCAGCGATAAAGTGCTCTAATACACCACAGGGATGCAGAACACAACACATGTTTATATGCTGTTAAAAAAATTAAAAATTGCACTTAAAAAACGTGCAAAACAGTGAAAACCGCAATGTAACGAGGGGACACTGTAACGCAACCCAAAGTCACACTTAAATTGTAACCTTATTTATTAATTCTATTATTATGTAATATCTTGAAAGTGTCATTTTTTCCCATTCATTTCATCTCTTTTTTTTTGTTATTTTTATATTAAAATTTAGACACTACATCTAAAGATTTTTTCATGAGAGGCATCTTGCAATTGTACCAAAACGTAATGGTTTCTTTGTGTTCAATCAGTAAGAGCCAATTAAAACAGTGTTCCCATTGTATGTCCCCGGCAGGAAGCAGCACATCATCGTCATAGAGGAATGGAGGGCGATGCTTCACCTCAGCGTTATCCTTTCTATCTTCCCATTGCGAGCCCACCACCGGTGTACAGCTTTCCTTCCTCCTTGCTTATTGGTCAGAAGCGAGAGAAGCAAGTTTCACCTGAGCCCTCACTGGATGCTCAGCTCACCTGCCGCTGGATGAAGGTAAGCCATGCGTTGTTGTTATGCAAAGCTACCTGAGCAGAGCATCCACATCTGACAAAGCACATTAGTGTAATATGTATAATATATCTCATTATTAATAATGATTTAATAAAAAGTGCTCACAGTCCCAGTCTTGTCTTGCCTTGCAGTGCCACCTGCTGTTTGAGTCACTGCAGGACCTGGTGGACCACATCAATGACTCCCACGTCAAGCCTGAAAAGGATTCTGGTTATTGCTGCAAGTGGGAGGGCTGTGCTCGCAATGGGCGGGGATTCAACGCCAGGTGAGCGCATCCACATCCACCCACTTCCTGTTATGTGAAGGAAATCAAATCTGGTATTTACTCATTTCTCTACCGCAGGAAAAAAAACAAAACAATGCTGTACATGTTATATTAATATGCATAGGTTAATTCTAAAAATAGATATTGTTCAAAGATAACTGTAAATATATTTAAGTATACTATGACAGAAGTTTGCCACAAATAAAGTTTGCTGTATTTATTTGTCTATTTTTTTGTCACAAATAATACTTTTTTTTTACTATTTCAATTTGTTTTAAAGTCATTAATTTGTTTTTTTTTCTAGCAAGAAATTTGAATGCTATGAAAACTAAATTGATAATATAAAATAACTGGCAGAACTGCTTTGAATGGGTTAATAATAATAATAATAAATTGTAATAATTAAATTAAATAATGAATAATTAATAATTTAATTAATTAATTTTAATTCAATAATTTAATTTTAAATTAAATAATTCGTTATTAATAATTTGTGCTATAATAAATTATTAACTCTGTAAAGGCAATTAAATAATATTGTTTTAATATGTATGTGTTATTTTGTGACTTTGTATTTTTTTGTTTATTTCTGAAATCTAAAACAAGTCTTCATCATAAGAAAATTACAAATATACAAAACATGAATGCATTACATTATGTATGCTATTATATTTTGTTATTTGTAAATTATTGTATTATTATTTCTATTTTTTCTGTAGGAAATTTGAATGCTACCAAAACCAAAACTGATAAACTAAATTCATAATAAAATAAATGGAAGCACTGCCTCCATTGGGTGCCAATGGGTTAAATTTATATTATTGAATCAGTTATTAATTTATTATTATTTAACGATCGTTTTTATTCAGTAAATTCAAAGAATGCAAAACTTTATTTTTGTATATTATTATACTTTATTGTGTATAAAACTATATTTTTTATTTTTGCCACAATATAAACAACACAAAAAATGGTAATGGTTTGTGTGCACACTTTTGCGGTTAAAATTTCCCTTCAATTCATCACCTTCTTCGCGCTTTTCAATGTACGTACAATGTATACAATGTATGTATTTCTATGGAAAAGATGCAGGCCGAGTTTGTGCACCAAATGTGCTCTTTTCTATTGTGGAGTTGCATCATCACCTCTTTCACTATCACTACATCTTTTTTGACAGGTTGAAAAAAAACCCTATAAATACATCTTTGGTTGCGAGGGAGTTAAAGTGAGTTAAGTATACCTAATTTGCATATGTAATGTTTTTCCCAGGTATAAAATGCTGATCCATATCCGCACGCACACCAACGAGAAGCCCCATCATTGTCCCACCTGTAACAAGAGTTTCTCCCGCCTGGAGAACCTGAAGATCCATACCCGGTCTCACACAGGTCAGAACTAAAGTACTGTAATGTTTACATCTAATTATCTAATCAATGTGCAATGACGCAAACTGCTATTTTCCTGCTTGCTTTCGTGTACAACCATTTTTATTTTTATATTTCATATTGCTTCATTTGCCTTGTAGAAAAGGTGAAGGAGGAATAAAAGGTACTGGCACAGCCCCGGGTAATCATTTACAGCACTACAAATAATAAACCTTTCATGGCGCTATTGCGTCATATTAGTCAATGCCTCCCACAGGCTTCAGCTAACTCCTATAAAGTTCTTTGTTGAGCGACGTGAAGTGTCTCTTGTTAATGTTTAATCTTAATATTTCATATGAAAAGTCTTGACACGTCATGAAAGCAAATATAGTAACATCGGACAAATCATCTACGGATAATGCAGTCAACTGATCGGTCAATGGAAAATCAGAAAGAAAATTGTGAAAATGCAAAATATATTCTTAAAAATCTATGCGGAACTGGAATTTTCCAGGAACGCTCTAATTTGACAAGGCAAATATCGTACCATTTACTAGTACTTTTGCTAATATTTACATAGCTGACAAAGTTATAGCCTACACACCCCACGATGCAAATAAAAGGCAAACCAGGATTTACCATTCCAAACGGTTGCATGGAAAACTGCTTTGCTACACATTTTTTTAATAAATACATTTCCATAAGTCAGACATTTTATTTTTCTATGCTGACAAATAAAAAGCCAACTCAATGCAGAATGCAGTGCACTCAGATGCGAAGCAGGGGAATAAGCAGAAAAGTGTGTTCTGTGTTCTATTTGCTTAGGAAACATGCAAATTTTGCCATTTTTACTGAACTGACAGGAAGTACTGGGAGTAAAAAAAGCCAAAAACATAAGGAACTCTTCCAGTGTTAACTAGTGTGAGCGTCTTATTTTCTATTATGTCTACTATACTGAGTAATAGAAGTGTAATGGTCGGTAGTGGGCTCTAATAGTGTTAGAAACCGTATTTACTCTACAGTGTCTTCAACCGGTCGGGTCTGGAACCAACTGGAATGACTATGTATATCGTTATGGGACACATTCATTCATTTTCTACCGCTTTTTCCTCACAAGCGTTGCGGGGGGGTGCTGGAGCCTATCCCAGCTGTCTTCGGGCGAGAGGCGGGGTACACCCTGGACTGGTGGCCAGCCAATCACAGGGCACATATAGACAAACAACCATTCACACTCACATTCATACCTATGGACAATTTGGAGTCGCCAATTAACCTAGCATGTTTTTGGAATGTGGGAGGAAACCGGAGTACTCGGAGAAAACCCACGCATGCATGGTCTAGTGTGCTAACCACTAGACCGCCGTGCAGCCTTGCGTCCAAATAATTCTGTTCTAAATTTAGTCTGTCCAAAGTACAAAGATCTTACCCTAGTGATACCACTTCCTTCACAACGAAGAGCAAATCAAAGTAAGTCCTTAAAGGACTCCGCCTACAATGAATTGCCCTGGAACAATATTTATCACTTGATACGGCCCGGGGGGAACATTGTAGGAATAAAATGAAAAACTAAAAAAAACAACAAACACTGTTTGTTTGAGGTCCCTTCCCGACAGGGTAGTTTTTCCTTGCCTTTTTCCAAAGCTCCATTGCACCTTTTCTCGCTTTCTACATTATCTGTGTATCGCATGGCAACCTGTCAACAAAGATGCCTGACCAGGTTTTTCTTTGCCTCTGACACCAAAGTGCTTGTTCATATTCTCTCTGTCTAACTAAAACCAAACAATTAAGACAAACTGCCGACTCAAACTCAAGGTTTCTTCATTAGAGGGAGGCTTTTCCTCGTCTCCATCGCCTAGAGATACATTGAGATGTTGATTGATTGTAGTTTCCAGTGTACTAAGTGTATCTGATTATCCTCCACCAGGAGAGAAACCCTACATTTGCCCGTATGAGGGCTGCAGCAAGCGATACTCCAACTCCAGCGACCGCTTCAAGCACACCCGCACGCACTACGTGGATAAACCCTACTGCTGCAAGATGGCAGGCTGCCTGAAGCGCTACACTGATCCCAGCTCGCTACGCAAACACATCAAAGCCCACGGCCACTTTGTGAGTCAAGAGCAGAGCGCCCCCAGCAGGCCGGGGCTGGGGGGTCCTCATGGTGTTCAAGGTGCTGCGGACCTTCCCTCTACAGGAAGAGGGCAGGTTACTCTCCCAGGGGCGGCCGCGGCAGCTCTCCTGGGGGGCCTGGGAACTTCGCTGCCTCTATCGGCACTCTGCCACCCTCGAGCCCCGCTCTTCTCCGTGGGAGGAAGAGGAGCTCTGGGCCCACTCGGACTCGCTGACTCGCCTCTTTTTCACTTCGGACTTTCAGCGGCATCCATAATGAGTTTGGGGTCTTTGGGAAGGGTGGGTCACATGGGAAGCCAGGGGGCAGAGGGTGAAGATGATGAGGGAGGTGCCGAGAGGGAAAGAGAGGGGGAGATTTTGAACCTGTCTGCAGTGGTGGGGTCAGGACGGAGGGATCCCCTGTCTTGGGTGGTTGTTCCACCTCGGGCGCTTCTGCTTAAACCAGCTGTGGTCAGCTAGGGGAGGGGGGGGGTCATCGGGGATGCTCTTATGTGTTATTTTTGATACAGTCGTCCCTCGCTACATTGCAGTTCGAATATCACTCTCTCACTTAAAAAAAAAAAATTGTAAATGGTTGCTTTTTTGTAGTTGACTAAGTCCCATTATGAGTCAAATACTCAAACACAAATTCTATGTAGTATTCTGGTTACTAGGTACCAGTAGTGAAACCAACATGAAATACATGGAGTCAGTCACGGCAATTCTAACATGACAAAAGTGAAAAAAAGTTCTCCTCTTATTCCATGTGGAAGTGGTAAATTTCTTAGCCTGTGCATTAGCAATGTAGTGTAAACAAAGAATAATAGGACTGTAATGGTGGCCAGGGACGACTGTACTTTTATTTTCAACCCATAAGGGGCAGTAATGATCATCCCAAGTATTAATTCAATATCAGTTGGCATTGAATTGCCCAAAAACTTTTCACCTTTTGGAATTTTTTAATTGTAAAGTGTGACAAATCCTAGTGGTTAAAGTCATGAATGACAATTGAGTCAGTCATAAATGGTAAATTGCATTGTAAAATGTATGTATCTGAATAGCCTTTGTCAGGGGTCAAAGTGCACAGCAAAGAGACAAACAACACACGCCAGTCGGTTGTTGCAGTTGAGGTGTTAAAATTTGCACTTTAGAAACAAAAATCTCTTTGATTTTGTCTCCTATGCACATGCATGCGTCGCAGCAGACAATCAAAAAACAGTTGGAGCGATGACGTCAGGTTTTATATTGTTTGACAAACCCCACACATGCTTTCACTCACATATATTCTTTTTTTTTACTATCTGTAAAAGAATATGGGAGAAAAAGCAAAACTGGGTGCAACAAGGACAATAATTTAACATATAATATCAATGATTGAACTGTAGTAGACTTTTAGGTAAGTCTTTCTATCAGGAATAACAAGTATATAAAAATGCTTTCAACAGAGGTTGTAATCCAGCAATAAATGGGCAAAAGTATCAGTACACACCTGGTTAGTGTCATCTTGGCAAGACATTTTATATGTGTGGGTGAGTTTGGTGTGGAAGAACACTTTTAGTGTCGATCGGGTCCAAAATCAATGACCTCTGATCTAAAAAATACACATAATGCACAAAAACATCTATTTTTATTTCCTGTTGGTGTCACAGCCAGGTGTCCCAATACATTTGTCCATATTGTGTATTCATGTGAGCTTAAAGGTCCCCTATTATGCCAAATGGACGTTAATGATATGCAGTAGAATGTTCCACTTTTGAGAAATGCTTGCTTCGGAAGTTCCGTGTTTTCATGTAATGTTAGCATTGTAGCGCACAAAGCTATGCTAATGTTGCTAATAATAGTATACAGTTGTGGTTCAAATTCTGCGGCATCACGTTTTTTTTTTTTTTATTGAATCCAACCTATTATTAGTAAAAAGCTAAACTAAAAAAAAGCATATTGAAGCAAATGTTACATATATTTTGCCTAAATTAAGCATTATCAAGCATGAAAATAGCCAAATTAAATAAAATACAAATACAAGTAATTAAGAAGCAGTGTCAAAATATTGAATATAGTATTCCACATTGACCACCAGGTGTCAGTAATTGGCCGGTGAGACAAGCACCAGACTTGATCGCCACAGCGACAGGCATTTATTTCAGGTTAAAATGATCTCACAACAGGCATAACAATCCTAATAGCAACAACACCGGCAACTATTGTGGCCATAATGTAGATAAATCTAAACTCTGAACCCACAACTATCACTTCCTGTCCACACCACCATAAAACATTTATTGCAACACACACAAAAATAGCATATGTTCTCTGATTATGTTTACTATACAGGGAAATACAAAGGAAAGGTGATTATATGGGTGTTATTCATGTGTAGAGGGCTCTAATAATGAGGAAAAAAAACCTACTTAAAAGATTGTGAGGAGGTTTTTAGGGTCTTAAACTACAAAAATATTTTAGTTATAAATAAGGAATCCTACTTTGCTAAAATAACTTATCACGGTCAGGTCTGAACCCAGCTAATCATAATAAATGAGGGATTACTGTAAATGTAAAAAGTACACTATCGTGGCAACTCAGTGTAATATGGGATCTTTAAGAAGATGACTATGAGGTCTCTTTTTTGGGACTCAAACCCTTCATTCTAATCATTACTTGAGCCGCTGTTGACAGTGTGACGTTTAAAGTCGCAGTACCAAAAAAGACATCAGTTTTTTTTTCACCATGCTACTTTACATGTTTGCTTATCCACAGACAAAGATCTCCTTAAGATCTGCCTTATATCCTCCTGCAGGTTTGATGAAGGAGCACGAAAAGAAGTTGCATGTTCCGACAGGTCGGCAAACGGGCGGCGCCGGCATGACTAGCGTGAGCGAATACAGACTTGTTTCAGATTATTGTTATTTTTTTTTCTTTTTATGTGAAGGTTACACAAGAGTAAGGTATTTGGTCCAAAACCAAATCCACTCTTGGCTGCTTTCACGTTGCTGACAGTGGCCAACATGAGGCCTGTTATATATCTGTTGTTATATCTCTATCACTATCTCAAACATGTCAATCACTTATCTCAACAAGTGCCTTGTGTTCCAAACCAAGTGTGTGTATCGTGTGTATCATTATTTTTTAAAAAGTGTACTTTTTATTCTTTCAATTGTGGGAACTGAAATAGTAATACCAAACAGACAACAGATGTGATTTTTGCATCAGGACCATTGTGACATTTTGGACGATGACGTACTGTCAATAAAACATTAAATATGAATTGTTTCTTGTGTTTTTCATGATATATAGGAAGATTGTCTTATTTTTAAGGTATTGTGATAAATAGAAATAGGTGTTTATTGTTGTGTCACAACGCTTGTAGTATAAACACGTTAGTTGTTGAGCAGAATCAGTGTCATTGTAACATTTAAACAGCTAGAAATGACCAAAATACATACACACGATAATGTTTCTTGCTAGCCTCGTTTTTCATTCATTCATTCATTTTCTACCGCTTATCCTCACAAGGGTCACAAAGGTGCTGGAGCCTACCCCAGCTGTCTTCGTGCGAGAGGCGGGGTACACCCTGGACTGGTGGCCAGCCAATCACAGGGCACATATAGACAAACAACCATTCACACTCACATTCATACCTATGGACAATTTGGAGTCGCCAATTAACGCCATGTTTTTGGAATGTGGGAGGAAACTGTCGTACCCGGAGAATTGAGCCTGGGTCTCCTAGCTGTGAGGCCTGCGTGCTAACCACTCGTACACCCTGCAGCGGCAAAAAAAAATAATGAGCAAATAATTTTGGACTAATAATAGGTCATATTAACCATGAAACAACATGATTTAGTCATTAATATATTTTGAAAAATGCATTTTTTTACATATAGACTGTGGCCCTGCACTTGTTCGACGTGATAGATTCCATATATCGGACAGGAGGTCATACAGTAAACCTAGTTACGTGAGCAGTGCTAACATTATGGTCACAATGTTAAAAACAACATCATGCTAGGTTATCCTATTTGCTAAAGAAATTTGGAGTCGCCAATTAACCTAGCATGTTTTTGGAATGTGGGAGGAAACCGGAATACCCGGAGAAAACCCACGCATGCACGGGGAGAACATGCAAACTCTACACAGAGATGGCCCAGAGTGGGATTGAACTCTGGTCTCCTAGCTGTGAGGTCTGCATGCTAACCACTCGTCCACCATGCAGAAGGTTTTTTTTTTAACACCATTTTAAAAATTGCGCTCAGCCCAATTTGTGTGTCCTCTATCGGCTTTCATTTCAATGCAGACCTACCAACGTGTACTAATGTATAGTACTCAACATGCAATTTGACTCTTGAATATTCTTGTATGCTCTCCATTTTCCTGGTTTCATTTTTAAGTTCAGTCTATACAGTACAGATAAATGAATATATATTATCAGTTTCTTTAGTATTTCACATTTCTGTCCCCTAGTGGGGGCATGACAGAAAATAATTAAGAAGCACCCAGACTTGATTTTAAAATGTATTGTATTGTATTACCTTTTAAAATTTATATTTGTATCCATAGAGTATATATGCCACTACAACAAGTGATACACGGTCACCGTGGCAACAGTAGAGAACGCTTTATCAACTCAACTCCAGTGGATTTTCTTGAGTTGACTTCACACCTCAACTGTCTACTTCGACCTGGCAGAAACTACAAATGTAATGTAGCCTTTGGGCGAGTTCTGGCATATTTACATGCAAATGTTGATGAATATGCAGCGTTCGTTTTAAAATAAATAAATACAGGAGCTTGTCGGGTTGGTTTGATGACAAGGGGTGTCACAAGACACCTAACTCACTAGACGAGATAAGACACAACTATGACTGGACTAACTGACATGACTGTGGGGGTGTTATTTCATTTTGTGAGGGCTCTAATGTTGAGAAAATGTATTTAGAGGATTGTAAATAGATTTTCTGTGGTCTAACTATGAAAATATCCCGCTTATAAATAAGAACTGGCACTCTGTGGAAATTAATTTTTCATGGTCGAGTCTGGACCCAATAAACCGCGATAAAAAGTGATTACTCGGTATTCTCAAATAAGGTGGATTTTACAAAACAAATAATTTAAATGCTTCAAATAGCTTCTTTCTTGAGTGTGGTTTTTTTAATTTGGTGTATGTGGTTAAGTTTGACTCAGTTTGATAGCTATTAGAAGCCTTTTTTGTTTCCCAACAATTTTACAAAATTACAATTTCAATTACAAAACAATTTCGGCATCATTGTGTCAGTAGAAGAAACAATAATGATCAAAAAAGCTGAAATTTTCACTATGTTTGTATAAAAACTTTCTTAATTGATATGTAATTGGTGTAGTAATTGACACTCACCAGCAGGGGCAGTGTGGCGACTCGCCTGGCTTCCAACGCTTTATGTCAGTTAGTCCGCTTCACGAACTTCCTCTTTCTGCTAAGCAAGATGAAGGACAGACGTGAAGTTGGCTGGGTGTCATTAATATCTCTGGTGTTTCTTCACACTGTGTATCAAAGCCTAGGTCAGGGGTAGGCAAACTATGGCGCATGGGCCCCATCCGGCTCGCCAAGTGCTTAAATATGGCCCACGATTTTTTCCCCAAAGTATTTCATTGAATCTTAACATACAACCTGGCATCATGGCTTGAGGCAACCTTTTGATGGTTTAGGTAGCTTTTTTTTTTATAAATTTGGTTATTTGTTGTGGTCTGCTGTTTACAAAGTGCTCCTGAAAAAAGGGACACAAGCACATATAGCAGGTTGGTAGGTGGACTGTTAGAATTCATTCATTTTCTACTGCTTTTCCTCGCAAGGGTCGTGGGGTTGCAGGAGCCTATCCCAGCTGTCTTCGGGCGAGAGGCGGGGTACACCCTGGACTGGTGGCCAGCCAATCACAGGGCACATATCGACAAACAACCATTCACACTCACATTCATACCTATGTTTTTGGAATGTGGGAGGAAACTGGAATACCCAGAGAAAACCCACGCATGCACGGGGAGAACATGCAAACTCCACACAAAGATGGCTCAGAGTGGGATTGAACTCTGGTCTCCTAGCTGTGAGGTCTGCGCGCTAACCACTCAACCACCATGCAGCCCATTTTTTTTTATTTTTTGAAAATGTTACAAAATGTTTGAATGTACAATGATGATGCTGTTATTAATATACGAGTAAATGTTTAATAAACGTCCTCTTTCTGCTAAGCAAGATGAAGGACAGACATGAAGATGGCTGGGTCTCATTAATAACTGTCTAATGGTGCCAGCCTGTACCTGCAACATGTCGCCATCTATTCAACGAGAGAAGAGTACTTTGCTTGGGAACTATTTCTGTGCTCTTTAACTTCCCCCATGCGGCAGTAAAGATAAGGGTGTGTTACTGTGGTTACTGTGTATAATAAAAGCTGACTAAAGGTCCATATGCCTCAGGTGACCAATCCAAGTCTCTATAATGACAAGAGGACTGAAGGTTCTCAGAAGTTAAAACTGATCTGCTGTGCATTTCCCCTCAATAAATGCATCTATTGTGTGTATTGTATGACGGTGCTGTCATGGTTTTGATATTACTTTTGGTAATGTCTGCCGATTGCCTCAAAATTTCCAAGTAAATAAAGCAGTAACTTGAAGTTGTTAAAACTGAAAATAACTATGTTTAGACAACTCATGTGTAGTTTGACCTTGAGTGTAGTTTAAGCAAAATCATTAGTTAAGTTGACTATATAATCTAACTTCAGATAACTTAGTTATGTTCAGAAAGCAGTACTCATTAAAAAAAATAAACCTTACACGGCTGTGTGTTCACATTACTAGGAAAATCTTAGGAAACCCATAATATTGTGAATATTGTTTTGACGATGTGAGGACTAAATGTAACAAAAATGAAATATAAAATATATAAATCTAAAATATAAATATATAAATGTATATTAAAAAAAGAAATATATAAAAAATCTGAAAATAATTAAATGTGTCATGAATTAAATCAATAAATATATCTTTAAATAATTACATTAAATGTGTCAAACAAATTAAGTAATTGTATTTTGGATTTTAGTAATTTGTGTCCAAATGAATGAAACACTCTTTGAATAAAGTCAAAAGTGTTCTTTAGTTGCTGAGGGTCCTCCAAGTTCACGGCGTTAATAAGCCCAAATACAACTTCAAAATGTGCATCGCATTGGGAAGATTTTCAAGGTCATCACCACTTTTATCTTCCAAAATGACAGCAGTAACTGAAGCCATGAGATGCAGTAAGTCAGGATAGGATGGAGTACCTTCAGGAATTACAGTCAGGATAGGTGCCCAACAGGTCCGCATTATCACAGTCCTAACAATGTCAACAACCACAATTACGTCAGTAGAAAACACAAAAAATAACTACAAAAGTAGAAATAAGTCAAAACAAAATAAGCTGCATTAGAGATTGGGCATCCTGTGGTGTGGAATTAAATAATCAGGACCGAAAAGTACTTACAGTGCAAGAAGGCTGTGCTATGCTCTTGAAGGATGACAGGAAGACTATGGAGGACTGTAGTTGGCTTCGCAGTAACATCTGTACTCTGAAAAATAATATCAAACACATATCAGTCATAAATTATATGTACAAAGTTCAATTTCATTAGTTTGGTCACTGGACATAAAAAAAACTGTAATGTATGAGAAACTTGATCCTGGTACAAGTCCTTGCAGGTAGTTCTTAAGTTTTTGGCCGGCGTGTCTTCTTCTTCTTCTTTCTCTTTGGGTTTTTCATTCAGGGGTCGCCACAGCAAATCAACCTCCTCCATCCAACCCTGTCTTCCGCATCTGTCTCTCTCACACCAACTACCCTCATGTCCTTCTTCACTACATCCATAAACCTTCTACTAATATAGTCACCATCTCTCCTCTGGACATGTCCAAACCATCTCAATCTGGCCTCTCTGACTTTATCTTCAAGGCCTCTAACATGTAATTTCCCTCTGATGTATTTGTTTGTGATCCTATCCATCCTGGTCACTCCCAATGAGAACATCAGCATACTCATGTCTGCTACCTCCAGTTCTGCTTCCTGTCTTTTCCTTGGTGGTACTCTCTCTAGACCAAACAACGACCCTAATGAGGATAAGCGGCATAAATAATGGATAGATGGATATCTTAACATTAGTGTATCTATAATAGAGAATATGAAAATCCATACTTTTTAACTTCCATGATGGTGCAGTGTGTAGGTTAAATTGTGTGTCATATATTTGTTGACTTGTGTTTGTTTGGCACCACGGGTGAGGTTTAGTCACTGCATGTAAAAAGATACTTTTACCATTAAAAGGTTGTCTCAAATTGACTGACTGACTATACTCCATTCATATAGTCAGCTTGTATGTTAAAGTTTATATTAAATACATGGGAAGCAACTCGCGGATCGTGTAGTTTGCCCATACTTGGCCTGTACACTTAATAAGATGTTATGATAGCTACAGCTTGACACTTATTTCTAATTATTTCTTTTGCAAGGGAAGAAAATCTAACTTACAGAGGTTTTACTGCATATTTACTATCCACATAAAATCATATATGACATAAATGATCAACCTATGATATAAATGTATATTTTTATGTGTTGTTTTTCAGTGGATATCAGGATAATATGACCACAACATGTCACATAAACTCACAAAGTTTTCATAAAATTCAAGAGACTAACGTGAAACGCCATTTCTTCATTGTGATTGGTTCATTAGGAGCCAATCATTAACCAGAAGTGCCTACATCCTTAAAAATACAGTTTTTATTCATTCAGAGATGCAAATACTCTGTCATGTCCACTAGCACAACCTTTTTTTAAGTTAGAAAAAATATTAAAGATGATTTTTTTTTAAATGCTTACTTTTCAGTTTTGAAAACATCTAGCAGTCGTGTGTGTGTGTGTGTGTGTGTGTGTGTGTGTGTGGTGATGACGTGACTGAGAAGTCACTTCACACGAACTGTGACTTTGTAGCACACCTGGCTTCCACTGAAGGACAGAGGACAACTTTAAGGGTGGACGTTCTGGAGGACAAGCATGGAGGACCGGGAGGGGAAAGGTCCAAGTGGGAATAATGGATTAAGGTATATAACTTCATTATTTTCTTCCTTCCACTTACTTACAGTACATCGTATCAGAATTTCCTGGCAGCTTTCCTTGAAAGTTAATTTATAGCAGCAAGACAACACAATGTTATTCAAACTAGTTTCGGAGGAATATTCCAAGTCTGACTATTCACTCAAAGTGAATAATTGAACAATTTGCCGTTTTCTTAACTTTTTTTTTTCCTGTGTGAAAAGCGGCACCTGTTCTGTCGCTGTGGAAAAAAGTGAACGATTCGAAAAATTACGACCGATACTGCTATCAACGTTCGTATTGTATTATTTTACCACATGTCATGGAAATTGGTGTTTTTGAGGCATGATCTATTAAAGAAATACCATTTTTAAACGGCTACTTCATATGCACGTGCAGGCACGGGAGCCAGCCCCACCCTTTTATCGGGACTACTGTCATGATAACATTTTTTAATTTGAACTGTGAACTGTTTAACTGTATTATAAATGTATATTCTGTATATTTTTAAGTAAAAAATGGCTGAATCTGCACATTTTTTTGATCAAATACAAGGCTGAGTGCACGAGACATGCCTGTCTGTTGGATTATGGCACGTGCCAGTGACATGGTCATGGGTGTTATTAAGAAAAACAACTAATAACATTCATTCATTCATTTTCTACCGCTTTTCCTCACGAGGGTCGTGGGGGGTGCTGGAGTCTATCCCAGCTGTCTTCGGGCGAGAGGCGGACTGGCACACCCTGGACTGGTCGCCAGCCAATCACAGGGCAAATATAGACAAACAACCATTCACACTCACATTCATACCTATGGACAATTTGGAGTCGCCAATTAACCTAGCATGTTTTTGGAATGTGGGAGGAAACCGGAGTACCCGGAGAAAACCCACGCATGCACGAGGAGAACATGCAAACTCCACACAGAGATGGCAGAGGGTGGAATTGAACCCTGGTCTCCTAGCTGTGAGGTCTGTGTGCGAACCACTCGACTGCCGTGCCGCCAACTAATAACATAAAATAAATATTACTTGTCCATTGTAGCAGGCTGTACGGCGAACGTGTGGTTAGCGCGTAGGCCTCACAGCTAGGAGACCCGAGTTCAATTCCACCCTGGCCATTTCTGTGTGGAGTTTCGGCTCCCACATTCCAAAAACATGCTAGGTTAATTGGCGACTCCAAATTGTCCATAGGTATGAATGTGAGTGTGAATGGTTGTTTGTCTATATGTGCCCTGTGATTGGCTGTTGACCAGTCCAGGGTGTACTGCGCCTCTCGCCCGAAGATAGCTGGGATAGGCTCCAGCGGTAGAAAATGAATGAATTAATGTCCATTGTTTGTTGTATGTTGTTATTACTATTATTATTTTTCGGTCAGTGATTACAGAGTATCATCTATTTTTAAGGGTATGCCTTTAAAGGGGAAATTTTTCCCATCATTCACAATCCTTTCCCTTTAATGCGCATTATAAAATGAGAAAATTACTTAAATGCTGTCATTGGGATACACCTATTTCTTTTTTTTTTTTTTTACACATTCAGAAGACATTTATTGCAACACACAGAAGTTAAACTGTGACACATCCGATATCATCATAATTGGTCGAAAATCTACAACTTTCCCCCTCATAAATTTCCTTTCTCCCTCACCTCACGTCCAAAAGATGTAATATTATTGCAAACGTTGATCCAAAATCTGAGAAGTTTGGCAAGAGACAGTATGCACATCCTCTATAATAGTAGCATTTTAGGGCATTTCCTAAAAGCTATGGTAGCTAATTCTGACCTAAATTTTAAACAAATCCCCTTAATAGATTACGTACCATTAGTGAGAACATAGAAACCAGTGAGAGATGATTCCACTTCCACGGGGATACACCTATTTCGAGTACGAAGCTGTCTAAAAAAAAAAAAAAAAAACTCAATACAAACAATATTACATCGTTGATATACGTACATGCTGTGATGATGCATTAAAGCGTACACTGATTTGATAATGGACACTGGCTGTTTTTGTTTTCCAGACAGCACACAACGAGTCCTCATCATGTTCCTCCAAAAAAGATTCAGTCCTGGTTCCGGTTCCTGCTCCTGCTGTGTGTGGCAATATTTTTCCTGTGTTACGTCCATTCCATGCAGTTTCCATCCTGGTGGGAGAACTCTCTCCTCCGTGAGCACTACCAGAGGTTCATGAATCACACCTATCAGGCCAAACTCCCTCCTTCTTACCAGGTCCACCCAAAGCATCTATTTAAAGTAAACGAGGAAGTACCTAAGACCACCGTAGCCCCGGTAATAGCGGAGCTTCAGTACCACCAGGCCTACCCTCGGAACTATCGTTTCATTATGGATGTCGGCGACGTGTGTAAGAACAACACGCCTTTTCTGATGCTCATAGTTCCCGTGGCACCTGGAAATGTGGAAGCCCGGGATGCCATCCGCCACACATGGGGCAAAGAGAATTTGGTCCAGGGTCAGATGGTTCAGACTTTCTTTATGCTGGGCCTGGCTGGAGGTGCGGTGCAGCAGCAGAAGCTGCATCAGGAGAACGAGCTGCACCATGATCTGATTCAGAGCAACTTTGCAGACACTTATCTCAATCTCACCATCAAGACCATGGTCATCATGGAGTGGTTGGCCACGCGCTGCCCGACGGCCAATTACGCCATGAAGGTGGACTCGGACATGTTCCTCAATATCAACAACCTGGTCTTGATGCTGCAACGACCGGGTATCCCTAAAACCAACTACCTGACAGGGATGATCATGTGGGACATACCAGTCATCCGCAACAAGAACTCCAAGTGGTACGTCCCTGTGGAGCTTTACCCAAATCCCAAGTACCCCACGTACGCTCTGGGTATGGGGTACGTTTTCTCCAACGATCTCCCACCCAAGTTTGTGGAGATCTCCAAAACCATCAAGCCGTTCAACATTGAGGACGCTTACATTGGAATGTGTATGAGCAAGTTGGGACTGTCGCCAACGCCACCGCCAGATAGTTCGCAGTTCCGAGCCTACAACACCCACTACAATCGCTGTGAATACTCAAGGATCATCACCTACATCCTGTCCTCGCCTCAGCAGCTGGTCAACTACTGGGTGGACCTCAAGAGTAATCCAGGACCGCCTTGTTGAAGAATATAGAAGAGTTCATGTGAATCTCAATGGAAGTATACACAGTGAAGCACTTTCATACATGGCTTCCAACACAACAGGGCAGGAGACGCGAGTCTCAGGTGTTTAACTTTGCTCTCCTGGAATACGTATTCCAGGAAAAATTAGTTGAAAAGACATCATGTCCATATGTTGAAACAACGTTTTTTTCGATTTGGTTGAAAAGTGAAAGTGAAAGGCCGATGAAAAGACGTCTCCATAAAGACGTCCCTTTGCTATCTAAATGTGATTGGAAAGTGAACGTAATTTAAACCATCAATTGTTATAAATCACAAATGATTTTAACAAAAAAGTATGAAAAATGTATTGGTGTTAATCACACCAATAGGAATAGGCCATTCTGAGCCGGAGTAGCAAGCAACTGTTGAACAATTGACGGTTGTAATATTACAGAGTGTACAGGCGCGTCACCATCTTTTTTTTTTTTTTTTAAATCAAAGGCATTTGATTTTTTTTTACAGCCGCAGTGACATTTAATTGTAATGAAATGAGTTTTAGATTGTTATTTATGCTGAAGTTGTCACTGAAACACTTTTTTTTGATACTTCATCCAATACTTCCCTGACACCTGAGTTGTCCCTTTGGGTGGTCCTTCTGTACAGACAACGTTTGATAAAAAAATATTGGTAAGCAATTTTAGTTTTTTCAAACTCAGATATGGATGGATGGATCATTAATTTTGTTTAACAACAACAAAATAATAATACAAGTGCACTATCCCCCATTAGATACAGTGCAACATTGGACCCATAAGAGAAGTGGTCTTTTGATTTTGTTGCTATGATGGTAGAGGAAGTGTTCATGAATGAGGAAGGTAGCATGAAGAAGTATTTTGGCGCACTATAACCAAAATTGGTTATATGCGGAAGATCTCCATCATGGAACACCACCCGAATTCCAATTTCTATTTTTGGGCTACATTTGGACCAAACCGGATGGACTAAACAAAACCCAATTTTCAACATCTATTTTTGAGCTAAATTTGGACCTAATTGGATGGACTCAACTAAACCCAATTTTCAAACTCTATTTTTGGGCTAAATTTGGACCAAATCAGACAAACTCAACTCAATTTTCAACGTCTATTTTTCGGCTAAATTTGGACCAAATCGGATAAACTCAAACCAATGTTCAAAGTCTATTTTTGGGCTAAATTTGGAACAAATCAGACGGACTAAACCCAATTTTCAACGTCTATTTTTGGACTAAATTTGGACCAAATCGGATAAACTCAAACTAATTTTCAAAGTCTATTTTTGGGCAAAATTTAGACCAAATCAGATGGACTTAACTCAACCCAATTTTCGTCTAATTTTGGGCTAAAGTTGGACCAGATCAGACGGACTAAACTCAACCCAATTTTTAATGTATATTTTTGGGCTACATTTGGACCAGATCAGACGGACTAAACTCAACCCAATTATTAACGTCTATTTTTGGGTTACATTTGGACCAAATCAGACGGACTCAACTAAACCCAATTTTCAAACTCTATTTTTGGGCTAAATTTGGACCAAATCAAACAAACAACTCAATTTTCAACGTCTATTTTTCGGCTAAATTTTGACCAAATCGGATAAACTCAAACCAATTTTCAAAGTCTATTTTTGGGCTAAATTTGGAACAAATCAGACGGACTAAACACAGCCCAAATTTCAACATCTATTTTTGGGCTAAATTTGGACCAAATCAGACAAACTCAACTCAATTTTCAACATCTAATTTGGGGCTAAATTTGGACCAAATCAGATGAACTAAACTCAACTCAATTTTCAACGTCTAATTTGGGGCTAAATTTGGACCAAATCAGATGAACTAAACTCAACTCAATTTTCAACGTCTATTTTTCGGCTAAATTTGGACCAAATCGGATAAACTCAAACCAATTTTCAAAGTCTATTTTTCGGCTAAATTTGGAACAAATCAGACGGACTAAACACAGCCCAATTTTCAAAGTCTATTTTTGTGCTAAATTTGGACCAAATCAAACAAACTCAACTCAATTTTCAATGTCTAATTTGAGGCCAAATTTGGACCAAATCAGATGAACTAAACTCATCTCAATTTTCAATGTCTATTTTTGGGCTAAATGTGGACCAAATCGGATGAACGCAAATAAATTTTCAACGTCTAATTTGGGGCTAAATTTGGACCAAATCGGACAAACTCAACCCAACTTTCAACATCTATTTTTGGACTAAATTTGGACCAAATCGGACAAACTCAACCCAACTTTCAACATCTATTTTTGGACTAAATTTGGACCAAATCGGATAAACTCAACCCAATTTTCAAAGTCTATTTTTGGGCTAAATTTGGAACAAATCAGACGGACTAAACACAGCCCAATTTTCTAATTCTATTTTTCGGCTAAATTTGGACCAAATCGGATGTACTCAACTCAATTTTCAAACTCTAGTTTTGGGGCTAAATTTGGACCAAATCGGATGTACTCAACTCAACCCAATTTTCAAACTCTAGTTTTGGGGCTAAATTTGGACCAAATCAGTCGGACTAAACCCAGCCCACTTTGACAAGTACATGCACAAGGAGTATGTGCAGTACTTCTATGCTAGCAAAGTGCTCTTTGGGCCTGTAACGTGAAGGAAATGTCCACTCAGGGCAGAAGAGAGCGACTATGAAGGATATTTAGAGACAGATCAGCAACTCAGGGTACATTTCAGTGTAGCATACTTTTTGTTTAAAGAGAAGTTTTTGAGAAATAGCTGCAGTAAAAGTAAAAGGACATCAGAAACATGCTATTACTCAATACAGACACAGGAGAAACAAATGGAAAACAAACAATACAATGCAGCAAGTCCATTTCAATACGTGATGATGTGTTTTTTTTACTATTTTATCTATTAGTGTGTTTATTATCTTCAAAATGAAAGTGAAATGCTTGTGTGTCTGTGTGACACTGAATAAAAAAAAAGAGTGGAGTTGTGGTTACTCCTCTTTCATCCACGAGAGGGCAGGCTTGAACAAGATAAAATGTTTCCCACAATATTATCAAATTAAATGTGAAAATATAATAGAAAGGAAAAATGTACATAAATGATTTTGTTATTTTATTAACTTTTTGAAATATAAAAACATAAATATCCAATCAGTAAAATTTAAAAAATGTGAAAATATAATTTACTAGTGTATAAAAAAGTTTAATTATAATGAGGTACTTTACTTGAAGTTTATTTATAGTTTATTTTGGGCAGTTTTACTAAACACATTGTCACTCTATTCAACTGCACTAGTTTATTACAATAACATCACATAAAAAATTTTGACCACCCACGGTGTATACGCTTTGGAAAGAGCCAAAATAACAACATGACTGTATGAATGTATGAGTGACAGCTGCCGTACTAGAAAAAGTCATCTATGGTGCCTGTAACATTGTCAGCCTCCATATTTGACTCTTTTCATTCAATTGACGTCCTCAGCATCGTGAGGGTCCTTGGCTGACAATCACGTTCTCACGGCCTCTGTGAGAAAGTGGGGGGGGCGGCATGTTTCCGGCTGTGATGGGGGTCTCAAGCTTTGGGTTTCTCGCTCGATACAACAGCAGGGTCGCATTTTCGTTTTTACAATTTGTTGTTATTACATTACTATTTTGTTGCTAGGCAGGGTTGGGTTGGGTGCCCCATTGACCAATGGGTGCGGGGGGCATTAACCATGCCTACCTGGCAGGAGGAGTTATTACATTTAATTACTGAATCTCCACTCTGCATTCAATATAAAACCCATTTTAAAATGATTAAGCCACCTGGTGGAACACTGACGTTAATGCACCACTGTGTGTGTGTGTGTGTGTGTATACACAGTGAGGTTGAAGTCCGTGTGAAAACAAAACAAGGCTTACGAGGTAACAACTGCAGAGTCGTAGAAGACATGCATTCCCATGGAGCCGTCCTCCGCCCACTACCATCACCCCCCCATCCTCATCCCTCCCTCCTTCTCCACCTCAGTTGAAAGGACACATTTGTACCGAGCATCTACAAGGACGTTGCTGCAGAAGTCACAATTCGTTTGCATAAAATAATGATACAAAAATGAATATGTTATTCAAATATCTGGCCACACAGTTAGAAGACATGGGTTTGATTCTTTGTGTGGAGTTTGCATGTTCTCCCCGTGCATGCGTGGGTTTTCTCCGGGTACTCCGGTTTCCTCCCACATTCCAAAAACATGCTAGGTTAATTAGCGACTCCAAATTGTCCATAGGTATGAATGTGAGTGTGAATGGTTGTTTGTCTATATGTGCCCTGTGATTGGCTGCCCACCAATCCAGGGTGTTTCCCGCCTCTTGCCAGAAGACAGCTGGGATAGGCTCCAGCATACCCACAACCCTAATGAGAATAAGCGGTATAGAAAACAGATGGATGGGAGAAAAACCACAAAGGTTGTTTTTTTCATCCATCCACTGTCTATCATATTTGTTCTCATTAGTGTTACGGGTATGCTGGAGCCTATCCCAGCTGAATTCAGGTGAGAGGTGGGGTACACCCTGGACTGTGTGGCCAACATTCTTACCACTGATTGATTTGATGATTGTTACTTTTTGTGAGCACATTTCCAGAAATTAATTATGAGAAATAAATTAATTAATTTTATTTAAACGATTAATGCATTAATACATTTTATTTTTCATTTATTTACCATTATTTTAATTTATTTGTATTTCTCCCTTTTGTTTTCTATTTGTAATATTTATATAGTTAAATATATGCCAATATTACTACTTTAATATAAACAGTTACATTTTATTCATTAGAATTTTTTTGCTATTTAATAATTTTATTTTATTTTGTGTGTTCACAATTTCCGCTATGTCCGAGACTTGAGTGGAGGAAGTCGTAAATGAACACACAAGTACACAGGCGTGTGCACACATGTAAACACCAGCAGTGTACAGTACACACAGATACACGCATGGACACTTCCTCTTCTGCTCGTGTTTACATTCCTCTCCGGCTGACGTTTGGGAGTGCTCTGAGGGAGAAAAGTGAGAATCTTTTGATAGATACAAGTCATTTCCTCTGTCTTTGAGTAGGACGCTGAAAGGGTCAAGCCTTCATCCACGAGAACCAATGTTGTGATTGCGGTAAGGAGAAAATTGCCTGCAGGAGTATCACATTCACAGCTTGATAGCACTGCTCTAATCCATCCAATACAGATCAGTATCAGACGATTTGGGTGGAAAAGTATGTGATCGGGATATGCTGACTTTTTAGCACCATCATCAGCAAACTTAGTCAACACTTCAGCAGAATTCCAAAAATTCATTGGATAAAATGAGCTCAACAGACTCAGAGACAGCTTCTTTCCCAAAGCCATCATTGCAATGAACAATCACAAATGAACATACTTATTTTTGCACTACTAAAACACACACCCCACTGTTACGTATGTACAATAATGCTTCAAACGTGCAACACTGGACTTATGTGCAATAAGATTCATTCATCCAAGTCATACTCGGGTATAATATGTGCAATACTACATTTTGTTTACTGAAATTCCACATTTTGGTTACTGCAATTCTACATCTTGTTATTGTATAGGGTATTGTTTTTGATTGCAATTCTACATTATGTTACTGCATGGGTTATTGTTTTTGATGTACATATATTTACACGGGGCGGCACGGCGGTCTAGTGGTTAGCACGCAGACCTCACAGCAAGGAGACCAGGGTTCAAAGACAGCTGGGACCCTTGTGAGGAAAAAGCGGTAGAAAATGAATGAATGAATGAATATATTTACACTTATTTTGAACAGCACCTACCACTTTTATATTTATATTGTTATTCCTTGTTTTATTTTATCCTTTTCCTTATTTTCATTCATTCATTTTCTACCGCTTTTTCCTCACGAAGGTCGCGGGGGTGCTGGAACTTATTCCTTTGGGCGAGAGGCAGGGTACACCCTGGACTGGTGGCCAGCCAATCACAGGGCACATATAGACAAACAACCATTCACACTCACATTCATACCTATGGACAATTTGGAGTCGCCAATTAACCTAGCATGTTTTTGGAATATGGGAGGAAACCGGAGTACCCGGAGAAAACCCACGCGTGCACGGGGAGAACATGCAAACTCCACACAGAGATGGCCGAGGGTGGAATTGAACCCTGGTCTCCTAGCTGTGAGGTCTGCGCGCTAACCACTAGACCACCATGCCGCCCTATTCTTATTTTACTTTCTACAAAATGCACCGTGGAGTTGAAATTTCGTTGTATGCAATACAATGACAATAAAGCTATCCATTGACTATATAACATATAAAATCATGATCTCATAGGCTTTGCATGTATTTCCATACACAGTGGTGCTCCTATTTTAGGCAGGTGTATTTTTATAGTCTTGGGAAAGCGTCTGCAGGTGCATTTCCGCCTGCCACCTCGGCCGCCAACGAGCTGCCAGCGGAGACGTTAAAAGGTGACAACGAGACCACGTCGCACGTTCAGGAACGCTGGGAAAGGTGACACCCTGGTCTCTGACCCCCCCCCCACCCCCAGCACCACCACCACCAACGCTGAGACTCCTGCTATTTATTAGCCCCCTGTCATATAAACACAGGGGCTGGCCACTCAGACATGCTGTGACTTGGCTGATACATGACATTTACTACTACTACTAGTGCTACTACTACTTGTAGGAGTTTACAATAGGACAATGATGACCTTTATTCTGGTTTAAAATGAAACGCAAAGGGTGGATCAACTGTATGTGATCCAATCTATACGCATATGATAAGATTCATTCATTCATTCATTTTCTACCGCTTATCCTCACGAGGGTCGCGGGGGTGCTGGAGCCTATCCCAGCTGTCTTGGCGCGAGAGGCGGGGTACACCCTGGACTGGTGGCCAGCCAATCACAGGGCACATATAGACAAACAACCATTCACACTCACATTCATACCTATGGACAATTTGGAGTCACCAATTAACCTAGCATGTTTTTGGAATGTGGGAAAAAACCGGAGTACCTGGAAAAAAACCCACACATGCACGGGGAGAACATGCAAACTCCGAACAGAGATGGGGTGGAATTGAACCCTTTCCGTGAGACAGTTCCGAGGGAAAAACTTTCACAAGAAGTCTCACACAACGTGTACTTAATAAATGTGTGTGTGTGTGTGTGTAAATAGCAAGGTTGAAAAAGACATTTAACAGGACGGCGAGAAAACAAACAATCATGCACAGCACTTGGCTGTGTTGCTTTACAATCACACATCAGTGTCAATTTCTCATGGGAAGAAACACACCAATGTGTGTGTGTTTTCTGCATTTTTCAATGTCATTTTGGGCTGCACGGTGGTAAAGTGGTTAGCACGCATGCCTCACAGCTAGATGACCGGAGTTCGATTCCACCCTTGGCCATCCCCGTGCATTCGGGTACACAGTTTTCCTTCCACATTCCAAAACATGCTAGGTTAATTTACTCCAAATTGTCCATAGGTATGAATGTGAGTGTGATTGGTTGTTTTTCTATATGTGCCCTGTGATTGGCTGGCCACCAGTAAAGGGGTGTGCCAGAGCATTTTTTTTTTAAGAGAGTCGTCTCCTCTGCAGGTAGACTCCGCCTCCATCCTTCCTCCTCTCTCCTCCTCCTTCAAGTGTTCCTCCTCAGTGTGCTGAGCCAGAACAGTACCGCAGTCTGAGACGAGGGCACACACAAGTCGTGGAAGTTTTTTTTTTCTGCGTGGACGCACGCGTTGTGTTGTGTTGTGTTGTGTCGCACGCAAAGTGGATACAAAGTTTGGACTCTCACGGATTTTTCTCCGCGTTGTGAAAGGTAAGCTACGAGTGGCTTTACACACACCCACATTAAAACACGGAGATGGAGCACAGAGAGTCACGGTCCGTGGAAATTAGATTAGATTAGAAAACGCAACTATTTGTGTTGCGTTTGTATAAGAGGAGGAGAGCTCACCTTTTTCCTTCACTCCTGCTTTAACCCGGGGGGGGGGGGGGGGGGGGGGTCTCGAACGTGTGTGTGATTGGCTGCAAGTCCACACGGGGAACAAACCCACCAATTCCCACTCCGTCACCTACAACTATGCTTTATTGTGTGTGAGTTGTGTAGTTTTTCCACATTCCCTCAATACATTCTATTGACAGGATTAGCTGCTAACGTGTAGTTTGGCTACATGGACAACTACAGTACTGTACGTTATTGACCTCTTCATATGTTTGTCACTCAAAAGCAAAAATTTGACATATCACATGTATCTATACATCAAAATGAATGGAATATATTAAAATATGCTTTCACTATCAAGGAAATAATAACAGTATGCACATAATGCATACATTACAATGATTCGTTATCCATTCATTCATTTTCAATGATAATTAATCCTCATTTGGTTCACGGAGGTATGCTAGAGCCTATTCCAGCTGTACAACCCGGACTGGTGGCCAGCCAATCACAGGGCACATATAGACAAACAACCATTCACACTCACATTCATACCTATGGACAATTTGGAGTCGCCAATTAACCTAGCATGTTTTTGGAATGTGGGAGGAAACCGGAGTACCCGGAGAAAAACCCACGCATGCACAGGGAGAACATGCAAACACAGAGATGGCTGAGGGTGGAATTGATCCCTGGTTTCCTAGTTATGAGGTCTGCGCGCTAACCACTCGTCCGCCGTGCAGCCCCATTTGCATACTTCATTAGGCTAAAAGTGTTTAAAATGTATGTTAATGCAATACTGTTAAGACTTATTAAATGGGAACTATGAAGCTAATAGTATTGTATTGAGTTGTGGACTCCTATAGAGCAGCTACACACAATAACATGCACAGAAAACTTTCTCGATCTTCCAGAATCTGCACCTATTCCAGATCCACTCGAACGCCGTGCAGCCGAGATAAGATAATTAAATAATATTAAATAACATTTAATAATAATATTATTGAATAATTAATTAATAATAATATTATTGAATAATTAATTAATGATAATATTATTGAATAATTAATTAATAATAATATTATTGAATAATTAATTAATAATAATTAAATAATAATACATTTAATAAATGTTCCCATTTTTTTCCAAATGGCAATATTGACAGGTTGGCAATCTCCTGACTGTGTGGCCAACATGCTAACCACTAAACCATTGTGTAGCCCTAAATTAAATAAAAAAAAAAAACACTAAATAAGACCCCAAATTCAGATATTTCACTAATATCAAAAATGAAGGTCACTAAAATAGAAAGAAAAGATGCGTAACCCACTTTTGGGTCCCAACCACTGATATACAGGTAAAGCCATATACTCGGACTGTGCAGGTGTACCTAATATTCTGTCCAGTGAGTGGCTGATGAAGGCTGAGAAAAGCAAAGAAAGTTGCAGACAGTCGGGCATGGATCTTAGAGGGAAGCAAACATTCCTGACTCGCTGCCTCAGCAATTTAATTAAGGTTTTTTTGGGGGGAGATACTACAAGGTGAACCCCCCCACCATACCCCACCCACCCTTTGGTCCCAGCTTGGAATAATCCTGAGGGGGTCAGCTTATAAGTGCTGAGGGGGGGTCACGACACCATGACAACTAAAGCTGCCCAATCAGGGAGTTAATAAGGCTATGAAGGAAGTTAAAAGACAGAAGGTGAAGACTGTGCTTGTCTACTTTAGTGTGTATGTGTGTGAGAGAGATTAGAGAGGCTTTATCCACACCAAGTTACCCCCCCAGTCCCCTCCGCCCCCCTCGTAGTTGGTTTTAAGTGTGGCGATCTGATATGACATACACATACAGTAAATATAAAACACAGGTCAGGTATGGAACAAACTCCAATTTTCAATAGGCAGATACAGGAATCTCTCATTTATCGTAGTGAATTAGTTCCAGAACCGACCGTGATAATTGAATACCCGTGTTATTATTATGATTATTATTATTATGATTATTGTACGTGTGTTGAGAGGATTTAAACCTGCAATAAAACTGTTCTGGCGATCAAGCCTGTTGCTTGTCTCACCCAACAATTATTGACACCTTGTGACTAAA
The DNA here is from genome assembly GCF_037039965.1 of Doryrhamphus excisus. Taxonomy (NCBI): domain Eukaryota; kingdom Metazoa; phylum Chordata; class Actinopteri; order Syngnathiformes; family Syngnathidae; genus Doryrhamphus; species Doryrhamphus excisus. The sequence continues at coordinate 16,406,118 of NC_136365.1, forward strand.
AGGTTGAATGGTGGTCTTAATGGGTTACACTGTATTTTGTTCATTTAGCCATTTTCATGCATGAAAAGACAAAAGATCTGTACAAAAATATGCTTATATGTCAGGGGTCGGGAACCTTTTTGGCGAAGAGAGCCATGAAGGCCAGATATTTTAAAATGTGTATCTGTGAGAGCCATATACATTTTTTTTAAACATTGAATGCAATAAAATGTGTGCATTTTTATGTAAGACCAACAGTTTTAGATAATGGGCTCTAATTACGTAGACCAGGCACACTACCCCACGCCAATGGGGTGTGGCGAGCACACTTTCCTGAGCAGCGCAGTGTATAATAATAAATCAAATACTTGTTGCCATTAATACAACTTCTGCTGCTGCATAGTTTTGCACCGTACTCCGTAGACGTATTTCATTCTTTTGGCCATCTTCGTCAGAAGGCTTGGTTCTGCAGCTTTAGCTATTTGACTAAAGGAGGAAAGTTTACATTTACATGTTTTTTTGACATCTCAATGACCGAGCTAGACTACCGCATTACCCAGTAATAATCAAGTTTTGGTGTTTGACCTGGAAAATATCAGGAAAGATAGATATGGTTGGCCGTATTGCAGCAGAATATAGATGGACGAATTAAAATGCATAAGAAAGTTGTTGATTTTGAATATTATTTTTAAAAGTCATTTCTGTGATGGTTTACTTTAAAATGTTAGCAAAAATAAATTTTTATTGTGGTAAGAAATGCTTGAGAGCCAGATACAGTCATCAAAAGAGCCCTACCTGGCTCCCGAGCCATAGGTTCCCTACCTCTGTTATATGTTAAATATGTTTTTACTAAGAGGCAGTAGTCAACCACAAAACAGTCATTCATTCATTCATTTTCTACCGAGTTTATAATATAATAATTTTTATTTTTTTTTTAAAATAAAAAACTCAAATCAGTGCAAAAATACTACTTTCTTACTACTTTTTTTTTTTTAAGAAAATGTGACTTTTTTGGACTGTATTGTTGTAACATAGTATGACAACCCTATTTTTCTTGTATTCCAACATTTATTTTTGAACAATATGACTATATTATGATTCATTATTAAGGTTAAAAAGTGCTGATATTGACCCCTTGCAGACCTTAATGTTTGCACGGTGGATTTCGGGCTATGGCTAAAGGTGGTTTCAGTTTTCAGGCTCACGTTCCACTTTTACATGTCGTCCTGACACCACAGGAATTCTACATTGACTGGCCTTCGCCTCCACACGCTCACCAGAGGGGAACCTCTTTCTTTCTTTCTCTTAGAACTCGACCCCTGTGCCTCCTCCCTCCAAGGGCGGCTTGAGGCCTCACCACTCCTTTTGTAAGCCATGAAGTGTGTCTGTAAGTAGCCCCCCCCCCCCCCCCAACGTCCCCTTCACGGCACTGTATAAACACGCACTTCAGTAGGAAGGTAAAGAGCGTGACGCTTACATTAGAAAGACAGCTTGAAACATTCCACACTGGTACTGGGAGATACCAGGAGTGAGCGAGATGTACTCTGATGGTCAAACTTACCTGTTCACCTCCAAACCGATTTGAAGCCTGATTTCTTATTCTTATGTCACATTAAAATGTTTCATATCATCAAACAAATTGAAATATGAGTCAATGACAATACAACTGAACACAAAATGCAGTCTTTACATGAAAATGTTATTATTAAGGGAGAAAAGAACCAACCAAAATTACCTCAAGAGATCTCATTGACACGTCCAAGAGGTTACAAAAGACCCCACAACAAAAATATCCAAAGAAATATAGACCTCACTTGCCTCAGTTAAGGTCGGTGTTCATGACTCCACCATAAGTAAGACACTGGGCAAAATCAGTCTGATTGGTTCGAAGATGAAAACAACCGAAGAACATTAAGGCTTGTCTCAGTTTCACCAGAAAACATCCTGATGATCCCCAAGACTTTTTTGAAAATACTTTGTGGTCTGACAAGACAAAAGTTGAAAGTAAAAGTAAATGGTGAACATCATACCGACAGTAAAATATGGTGGTGGTAGTGTGATGGTCGGTGGCTGTTTTGCTGCTTCAGGACCTGAAAGACTGTGATAAATGGAACCATGAATTCTACTGTCTACCCAAAAATCCTGAAGGAGAATGTCTGGCCATCTGTTCATGACTTCAAGCTGAAACAGACTTGGGTTCTGCAGCAGGACAATGGTTTAATTTCATTTGAACGTGCATCAGATTACAATTGAATGCATCACAGAATCAGTTCACAGTTCCACATGTCCAAAAGGAGTAGGAAGAAGCAAAGCTACAAAACACAATTCTGCAAAGATGAGTGGGCCAAAATTCAAGAGACTCTTTGCAAGTTATCACTGATGCTTGATTGCAGTTGTTGCTGCTAAGGGTGCCCAACCAGTTATAAGGTTCAAGGGGCAATCACTTTTTCACACAAAGCCATAGCGGTTTGGATTTTTTCCTCTCTTTATAAAAAAAAAAAATCATGTAAAAACTGCATTTTGTGTTTGTTTGCGTTGTCATTGAATAATATTTCTATTTGTTTAATTGGGTTTGAAGCCGGAATACTGGTGGATTTGATGCTGGTGGCATTGATGCTTTGCAATCATCTTTTTCCCTCCTAATTGCTACCTTGCATTGCTACCTCCAAGTCAACACACCTACAGACCTACGTATTTACGTATACGTATTACTTCCTTCATATTATTTACATACCTACAAAGTACTGCTCTCACCTGAGGCGACCTTAGCTCAGTTACGGTTTACAACATTGTAACTGCACACCAGCTGAGACCGTTACGCACGTGTCCGTGTAACCAACACTCTAGTCATACAAGCAGCGTCTCTCATCACCTGGTTGCAAGTTGCGACCTCAAAGTTTTTTTTTTTGTTGTTGTTGTGAGGCTGCCCTCAGGCCATTGTATATGTGCTCTACTGTATACATGCGCGTGGGTGCCATTAACAGTGTTATGTTGCATCATCTGCACATGTGTAACACTGTTAGTGTTCTTTGAGGTCTCGCTGTGGGCTGGCAAGGGTTTAGGACAGGGGTCTCAAACTCAATTTACTTGGGGGCCACTGGAGCTTGGGTCTGGGTGAGACTGGGCCGCATCAGGTTTTCCCAAAAAAAAACAAAAAACGCATTCATTAAAAACAAAAAAATTTAAAAAACTTCGCTTGGTTCCAATTTTCTACAATAAAAGCTCTGATAAAACATTCCACTGTTCTCAAATATCTTACTTTTTATTTTTCTACACAAAATAAGATGAAAAATAAATAAACAAATCAAGAATAAAGATAATCAGCCAATCAGTAATAAATAAATAAATATAATAATAATAATAATAATAATAAAACGGCAAATAATAAAAACTAAAGAAACCACATATAGTTGGTGGGTAGACAAATTATTTTTTTCAGATTAAAATGAACAAAGCATTATTAGAGCCCTGTAGACATGACAAAACACGACTATAGTCACATTTATACTCTTTTTATTTACAACATATTGCGCAACTGCAGGGTCTTGAGACACATGCTAACTCGCAAACTAGAGAGCTTGCGACCTAAACGGTAGCCTTCAAGTTATTTCCTTTAAACTTAAATAGCCAAAAACTTACCACTTCCACACGGATAGGGAGGATAACTATTAACAGTTATTTAACCTTTAACATGAACATTAATCAAACGTAATAATTTTTTCTGGGTACATGATACCATACAGCATCCATATCAAACTTGCACGGGCCACACTAACATTAAACTTTCATATCAAGGCGGGGGCCTCAAACTAGTGTCCTGCGGGCCACATTTGGCCCGTAGGCCGCGTGTTTGAGACCCCTGGTGTAGGAGGTCAAAGTCATAGTTTAGATGAATGACCACATGAATAGATGATAATAATATGAGATGCATCTGCTTCTCGTATGTGGATTCTTTTGAAAGCAGATGCTTTCATTCAATAACATTCACATTCGATTAATAGTTGTACAAATCAAGTTGACTGTTAACAAAGAGACATCTGCTTGGGTGATGAAGGACCAGGCTAATGGGACGTTAGCATGAGAAGGCCCACTTGTTGACACAAAAACTAAATGCTGACAACTAAGAATGCCAAAAGTCAAAATGTCACATGGAAGTAACACGGATGCCATACAAGGAAGTACGTTTGTACTTATATTATATTAATATTAGAAGTACTCAGTGGCCACTGAGTGCATTATGGGTGTGATTTAGTGATTTAGTTGCCATAGACTCTCCCCTCAGTCTAGACCAAAACGCTCCATAAACACAGACGGTCCAAGACAAGCAGCTGTGCAGAGGAGAGCAGTCATGGTGACGATGGAGAACGTCTCAGAGTGACCGATTGGTTCTTGTTGAGACAAATTGGTTCAACAAAAAAAGACTGATGTGACAATTGTTAGTGACCGTGAAGGTGGTATATCTCTATGTTTTGTGGCACCTCCATTGATATGTCGATTTTATGCCAATATCAGCTGATAATATTGGACAACCCTACTTCTAACATATTCCTCCATATCACCGCATTTATTCATTCATTTTCTACTGCATATCCTCACGAGGGCCGCGGGGGATGCTGGAGCCTATCCCAGCTGTCTTTGGGTGAGAAGTGGTGTACACCCTGGACTGGTCGCCAGCCAATCACAGGGCACATATAGACAAACAACCATTCACACTCACTCATTCAGAACCCACTGTGATAATTTAATTTCAATTTGAATTTCTTCTAAATGGAATAATATCATAGTTAAGGCATAACAAACTTGTTTACGATTGCAACAGTAACCCGTATTATTATTAGGATTATTATTATGATTATTGTGCCTGTGGATGATTTAAACCTGCAATAAAAGCCAACTGTTCAGGCGATCAAGCCTGTTGCTTGTCTCACCCAACAATTATTGACACCTCGTGACTAAAAGGTTGAATGGTGGTCTTAATGGTTTACACTGTATTTTGTTCATTTCGCCATTTTCATGCATGAAAAGACAAAAGATCTGTACAAAAATATGCTTATATGTTAAATATGTTTTTACTAAGAGGCCGTAGTCCACCACAAAACAGTCATTCATTCATTCATTTTCTACCGCTTATCCTCACAAGGGTCATGGGGGGTGCTGGAGCCTATCCCAGCTGTCTTCGGGCACCCAGGACTGGTGGCCAGCCAATCACAGGGCACATATAGACAAACAACCATTCACACTCACATTCATACCTATGGACAATTTGGAGTCACCAATTAACCTAGCATGTTTTTGGAATGTGGGAGGAAACCGGAGTACCCACGGGGAGAACATGCAAACTCCACATAGAGATGGCCAAGGGTGAACCCGGTTCTCCTAGCTGTGAGGTCTGCGCGTTAACCACTCGCCCGCCGTGCAGCCCCACTCCATATCACCTCAGTCAAGGGTTAAACTATGTGGAGGGAGACCATGTGAGCACCATCATTATGGCTTTCTTATTCTGTTTGTGTGTGTGTGTGTGGGGGGGGGGCATTTCTGAACTGAATTAGTTATCCTCAGCAGCATGTGACCTCCACTGTTGATGTCATGTTGCCTAATAATGCAGTGATAGCATGCATTTTTCTCCTTTTAATAGCACTTCTTTGTGTCTGACTTTGTGATGAAGCTGTAATAAACTGAGGCGCTGTAAGTCTTGGCGCTAGTTTTAACCATGTCAAAAGTCATACATTAATCACACTATCAGTGTAAGATCACATTAGACCAGTATATGTGTGTGTGTGTGTGTGTGTGTGTGTGTGTGTAAACAATCCATCCCTGCCGCCGTACAATCACTCATTTTTCCTCTCCATTCCAAGAATCCCAACAGGCCTCAGGGTGCGTTGGGGAGTCGTGTGTGAGGCTGACGTGTTCCCGCCTTGTTTCTTCCTCCTGCTATGGTGCTTTTTTTTCCTTTTTTTAAAAAAAAAAGTATCAATGTAAGTCAGCGACCTGTCACGTCAAACAGTCAGCTATTTTAAAACACAGGCCAGTAACCTCACAAATACAAACAAACACAAGGAGCAGGAGTGTTAACATGAACTTTGACCTCATTCAACTCACTTACTTGTAATGTGAGAGCTTTTGTAACTACTACGGTACAACACAAGCACATGTAAAAATAGGTTCCATGGGAGTTAAAGTTAAGTTAAATGGATTTCTCACCATGGTGATACTGATTGATAATCAATATGTGAATGATGACACCAGCTGTGCTATTGTCGGCTTCATAAATACAACAAACCTGATCTGTTGAGATAGTGTCTGAACTTGCTAAATGGGACTTTCCATATTAAATTGCTAAATTGCTGCCATATGCAACATGTGGATTCATTTGGGTTTCACATTACAGGATGAGAGCCTGCATACTTCCTGAATATAGTCAAATCATTCATTCATTCATTCATTTTCTACCGCTTTTCCTCACGATGGTCACGGGGGTGCTGGAGCCTATCCCAGCTGTCTTTGGGCAAGAGGCAGGGTACACCCTGGAGTGGTCGGCAGCCAATCATAGGGCACATATAGACAAACAACCATTCACACTCACATTCATACCTATGGACAATTTGGAGTCGCCAATTAACCTAGCATGTTTTTGGAATGTGGGAGGAAACCGGAGTACCCGGAGAAAACCCACGCATGCACGGGGAGAACATGCAAACTCCACACAGAGATGGCTGAGGGTGGAATTGAACCCCGGTCTCCCAGCTGTGAGGTCTGCGCGCTAACCACTCGACCCCCGTGCTGCTTATAGTCAAATCAGATTCATTCATTCATTCATTTTCTACCGCTTTTTCCTCACAAGGGTCGCGGGGGTGCTGGAGCCTATCCCAGCTGTCTTCGGGCGAAAGGCGAGGAACACCCTGGACTGGTCGCCAGCCAATCACAGGGCACATATAGACAAACAACCATTCACACTCACATTCATACCTATGGACAATTTGGAGTCGCTAATTAACCTAGCATGTTTTTGGAATGTGGGAGGAAACCCGGAGAAAACCCACGCATGCACACAGAGATGGCCGAGGGTGGAATTGAACCCTAGTCTCCGAGCTGTGAGGTCTGCGCGCTAACCACTCAACCGCCGTGCCGTCAAATCAGATTCATAATTTTAATTAATAAGAATGACAATTTCTATAGATGCACGGTGGACGAGTGGTTACCAAGCGATCGGGAAGATCAGCGTTCGAATCTCCGCTTGGGCATGTCATTTCTCTGGGTACTCACAATTAGAGATTCTATTACATATGTCCATAGGTGTGAATGGTTGTTTGTCTACAGGTGCCCTGCCTCATTAAAATATAGTGTAAATTATTAGATGCCAGACATGTTATAATATCTATTTTTGAGATGCTTCAAAAACTAAAAAAGTCAGAGAGAAAAGCCGGGGTGCTGCTGTGCATTATGAGTCTGCGCTACAAAGAACAATCCAAACCAAAGTGATGCACACAATGAATGTGCTCCTCATCCAAAAAAACCACAATGACTTCCATATTTGTCTTCATACAGAGCGGAGGAGGCCGTCTGCTTTCACGCTGTGAAAGTAATAGCAGGGATCACGTCTGTTCTTGTAAAACTCTGACCTCGCCAGCGAAGAGTTACAAGGCTTCTTCGTTTTTAGAATGCAGCCATTGTTTCCATCCTTGCCAAGGTCGCCATGATTGGACCCAGACAGACACTAGAACTGATTGATTGTGCTTCTACACAGACAAGAAGTGTGTGTTTACTCTATGAAGACATTTGTCAGAGGTCCAAGTCAATAGATATGTGATTGAGTAAACACACACGGCGCGGTAGAAGCTGCCATCAGCAGTTAATCCGCCAACACTTGAGACCTAACACTGTGGTAATGAGGTGATACTACTTTTTACTTTGTGTGTGTGTGCGCATCCGGTAAGTTGAAGTGTAGAAAAAATAGGGTTTGTGTTCAAATATCATGTCGCGCGAGCAAAAAAGCTTTTTTTTTAAAATTGAAAATAACTTTTCCACTCTGAATTTAAATGAATTCTATTTTCATGGAAGTAGGGGTAACTTTTTCACTTCCAATGAAGTGAAAAAGTTCATATATTACGTGCGGAGTTCCCCAGGGGTCAATACTGGGACCAAAACTGTTCAACTTGTACATCAATGATATCTCCAAAGTTACGAAAAACTTAAAGCTGGTATTATTTGTGGTTGATACCACTGCTTTTTGTTCTGGGGGGAGTACAGACGAAATCATTAGAAAGGTCAGAGAAGAAATGGTCACACTAAAAAGATGGTTTGATAATAGATTGTCCTTGAACCTAAGTAAAACTAAAATCATGCGGTTTGGTAGCACGTACCAGCAAATACAAATATCCGGTGTAGACATTGAAAGGGTGAAGGAAAATACATTTCTGGGGATCACAATAGATGAAAATATGAGCTGGAAACTCGCTAAATGTACTGCAAAAAAGGTCAGTAAGGATAATTCATAATGCCGCCTCAGAGAACATACTAACTCCTTATTTCTAAAATCACAAATACTTAAACTTGCTGATATAGTTCATCTTCAAACAGCTAAAATAATGCACAAGGCTAAAAATAACCAATTACCTAAAAATGTCATCCAATACTTCTCTACAAGAGAGGAGAAATATGATCTCAGGGAAGAACTACGTATATCACTATATTGATAGTTACTATGGTACACATTATGTCATTGGATGCTCATATCACCTTGTACTTCTGTATGTGACAAAAATAAAATTAAATAAATACATAATTAATAAAAAAATACTTAAACTATATTATGAAAGCAGGAAGTGAACAAATTTAACAGTTAGTGATTGTAAAAGTACCAGATGGAGGGGTAGGCTTTAACATACTTTTATTACTTATTTTGTAGTGTCACTGATAGTACGTATCAAAACAAACAATAGGCAATAACATTACATTCTTTTTAGCAGTTTTTCTGTTTAACATTTGTGTTGCTACATAGCACCTAAACCACACGACATCAGCATGGATGGTAGTAGGAAGTAGATGAAGGTTTATTGTCTGGAAAACAAGCAGAATGGGGGGGGGGGGGGTCTTTACTGCTTCTGCTGCATCTGTTGGCTTTTGTCTTTGGGGCCATGCATACTTTCCAGATGTACGCAGCTCATTAAGAAGACAGGAAGATAAGAAGCCTCGAGGTGAAGAGGTTTTTAGTGGCGCTTTGTGAGAAATCTGCACAGGTAGTCCTTGGCCGTGGGTGCCACCCAGGTCTCAAACTGAGTCTTGTAACCTCTAGCCTATATAGTACATTCTATCTGGAAAAATCACAATAACATATGTACATTTGTGGGCTGTTAGCTACTCCACTTATCTGTGGTTTTGTGTACCAATGCCATATTTCATGTACTAATTGTTCAGTAATATCAGATAAAAAATAGCAAAAGCAACAGACATCACAAAGGTTCCCCAGGGGTCAATACTGGGACCAAAACTCTTCAACTTGTACATCAATGATATCTCCAAAGTTACTTAAAGCTGGTATTATTTGTGGATGATACCACTACTTTTTGTTCTGGAGGGGGTACACCACGATTAGCACCACGGTTAAATAATTATTGTTATATTTTCATTTTTTATTGTGTTATATAAGTGATAGCACATTGTAAACAGTACAAAATAGAGTGTTTTTCTACTTTTTTGGAAGTTGTGTTAAGCGGTCTTTAAAAACGTTGTGTTGATCTTGTGCTCTACTGAGGGACTTTCTAGTTGTTTTGGTCATTTCTTGGAGAAATCCAATTCCTCTCATTAAAATGTTCTCACGGCTGCGGTTATGACCTTAATATAGACCCTGATCACAGTTGTCACTGTGAAGTCTAGACAGCAGTTGTCAGGTGTTTACGACCATGCAGGAGATGGTCCCTCCTTCTCTGGTTCACGGCCTTTAACAGTTATAATGGAGTATTGATGAAATAAAAGTAAATAAATATCATTTATACAGCCATTTTGCTATAATTCACATCATCGCGTTGATATAACTGAAGCAAAGGATCGTTGCAAATATGGATACAAATCCTGATTTTTTTTGTTATGCTATGATTAGTATGATTGATGGTGACTGAGTTGTCAGCTACGGTCAAAGCATAGGCATATTTTATTTCATTCATTCATTCATTTTCTACCGCTTTTCCTCACAAGGGTCGCGGGGGTGCTGGAGCCTATCCCAGCTGTCTTCAGGCGAGAGGCGGGGTACACCCTGGACTGGTCGCCAGCCAATCACAGGGCACATATAGACAAACAACCATTCACACTCACATTCATACCTATGGACAATTTGGAGTCGCCAATTAACCGAGCATGTTTTTGTAATAAATTTTGTGAATTTTTGGAGTACCCGGAGAAAACCCACGCATGCACGGGGAGAACATGCAAACTCCACACAGAGATGGCTGAGGGTCGAACTGAACTCGGGTCTCATAACTGTGAGGCTTGTGTGCTAACCACTCGATCGCTGTGCAACTGAGTTAAGATAATTAAAAATAAAATGTTCCATTTTTTCCAAATACCAATGTTCACAGGTTTGTAATTCAGCCTTTGACAGTAAAGGTGGGAACAATTTATTGAAATTGTTTGTCATATAGACAAACAACCATTCACACTCACATTCATACCTATGGACAATTTGGAGTCGCCAATTAACCTAGCATGTTTTTGGAATGTGGGAGGAAACCGGAGTACCCGGAGAAAACCCACGCATGCACTGGGAGAACATGCAAACTCCACACAGAGATGGCCGAGGGTGGAATTGAACCCAGGTTTCCTTGCTGTGAGGTCTGCACGCTAACCACTAGACCACCGTGCAGCCCGATATTTTCTTTTGGTCACAAAAATCATGATCTGGCTGTGGCCTATTTTCTGTTTTAGAAAAACACAAAACAGCCACTGTTATCCTCACTAACCAAAATCAACATATCAAAATGTGGCCAAAGCTTTTTAAATAAAAACATCAGATGGCAAGATTGTGCATACCGTACCATAAGATACAGAGAAAACAACATATCACCTATTTTGTCCCACCTTGAATATCATATCATGCTCCTAGTCCAATGTTTGGCTTACAAAAACACCTGACTTACATGCATTCACATTCCGCAAACACAGTTGCATTTTAGAGTAATTTGGGTCTTTACACTGATTTTGCAGCTAAGCCTTTCAGGCATGAAGTAACAGGATATTCAACTTTTGGGACTTTTGAGGGGGTGGGAGTGGAGATTTTGCACTATTCCCCCTTCACAAAGATGAAGTAATTTCCCCCTCAGAGCCATGTTCTAATGCAATTTATGTTCCCCTCTTTGCTCTTTAGTACCTACATTCCTGACTTCAACCTCCGTGCACAAGACAACTGATTTCCAAACAACGGCAAAGAGTCATATTTCTTATTTGCTGCACAGCAAATCCATGTTTTCATTTTATCACCCGTATCTCCAGTTTACCTTTTACACAAGTTCTTTAATCTTTGCAACGCTTCCCGTCGGCATGCAGGATAAATAAACGAGCAATAGTGAGTTGAGCACCTGCCAGGATTTAGCCACAGGAGTTCTTTTGATGTCTCAACGCCACTTGATGACAGAGAAAACATACAATGGAAGATTCTGTTTCAATTAAAACGAAGCATGGCAGACTTTGTATTGTGTTTTTACCAAAGTAATAAAACTGCTGATTACTAATATGAGATAAGATAATTCATTCATTGCTGGAGCCTATCCCAGCTGTCGCTTTGGGCGAGAGGCGGGGTACACCCTGGACTGGTCGCCAGCCAATCACAGGGCACATATAGACAAACAGCCATTCACACTCACATTCATACCTATGGACAATTTGGAGTCGCTAATTAACCTAGCATGTTTTTGGAATGTGGGAGGAAACCGGAGTACCCGGAGAAAACCCACACATGCACGGGGAGAACATGCAAACTCCACACAGAGATGGCCGAGGGTCGATTTGAACTCAGGTCTCGTAACTGTGAGGCCTGTGTGCTAACCACTCGACTGCCGTGCAACCGAGTTCATTCATTCATTCATTCATTTTCTACCGCTTATCCTCACGTGGGTCGCGGGGGTGCTGGAGCCCATCCCAGCTGTCTTCGGGCGAGAGGCAGGGTACACCCTGGACTGGTCGCCAGCCAATCACAGGGCACATATAGACAAACAACCATTCACACTGCGTGCTAACCACTCGACCGCCGTGCAACCGAGTTAAGATAATTAAAAATAAAAGTTCCCATTTTTCCCAAATGCCAATGTTGACAGGTTTGTAATTCAGCCTTTGACAGTAAAGGTGGGAACAATTTATTGATAAGCCAAATTTAAATTGTTTCTCTTTAGAAAGGGTCTACTGAGTGCCATTCACAAAACATCTTTTCCTTCCTTTTGTCTTTATGCCCCCCCCCACATACACACACACACATTTTCTTCCCTCTCTTTACCTCCTCCTAGAGGGCAAAGGTTCATGCAGGCCTGTCTCGCAGTGAGCGATGGCTGCAGTGCATTGTGGGTAACTGAATCCAGCTGTGCTGCAGACTGTGTTGCATCTGCCGGAGCTAAACATGCAAAGTATGTTGGCCGCTGATGTTGGGTGTGTTTGCGCGTCGACCTGCTTGGCGTCACGTTGACACATAGCTGAGGTTACAGAGCCGCGCAGAAGAAGTCTCGATGGCTGAACACCGCATCACATTTAATGAGGGAAAACATCGGAACTGGTTTTGTCAAGTCTCGAGGACAGATTTTTGGCTTTGGAATACGGAGGTGCTTTCAATCCTGAAAGCTTTAAAAGACACTCTTAAAATTTCACCTAAAATAAAAGGAATAAAGAAGAACTATTCATCTAAAAGTAGTTGACAGCATTTTTACAATACAACTACTCCTCGTTTGTTTCTAGTCTTTATGTCAATACATACAGAAATCACCACTAACATTCATCTCTCCCTCCTTTGTCTTCCAGAATTCCCAGCCTGGAATTACCATGTTGCCTCTCCTCCTCCTACTCTTCCTCTCCTTCAGTGTGGTTTCATCCTACGAGTGCCCTGAGGATTGTACTTGTCAAGGCCTGAGCACAATATTTTGCATCAATCAACGGTCCAACACTGTTCCCCGTGTCCCATCCAGTACGGTCAACCTCTACATCTTCCAAAATGGCATCAACGCTTTGACCCCAAATGACTTCTCAGGTCTGGAGGAGTTGGATATGCTCGATCTGAGCCAGAATGAGTTGGAAGAGATTCCGGAAGGTGTATTCAAGATGCTGACCAAACTTAAGAACTTGGATTTGTCCTCGAATGTCATTACTCACATTTCCAAAGACAGCTTTTCTGGGTTGGTCCAGCTGGAGAGACTGTATCTTCATCAGAATCTCATCCAGAGCATCCATCCTGAAGCTTTTCAAGGTTTAGAAATGCTACTGGAACTCAAACTCCAAGGGAACAAACTCAGCTCCTTGCCATCCCTTCAGTTACCCCGACTTCTGCTTCTTGACATCAGTCACAATAACATCCCAGACTTGGGGGTCTCGGACCTCCAGACTCCTCACTTGGAAGCCCTTAAAATGTCTTCTCTTGGGCTTATCTCTCTGGATGACGACCTCATTGCCTCCCTGGGAAATCTCCATGAGCTTGATATTTCCATGAACCAGATTGCAGAGGTTCCTCGTGCCCTACAGCAGGACTCCCTCAAGGGTTTGATCAAGCTCAACCTGGCTGCCAATCCATTGGGTGAGCTCAGAAAAGAGGGCTTTCAGAAACTCATTGGGCTTCTAGAATTGGACCTCAGTGGCGTTAAACTTCAGGGATTTCCCCAAGACTTCTTCCAGTCTTTCCCCAGGCTGACAAATCTGGCAGCAGCTGAGAATCCATTCAACTGTTTGTGTCCATTAGCTTGGTTTCCAGGATGGTTGCACGAGAGAACTGTGAACCTGCTGAGGCCTGAAGAGACCCGGTGTCACTTTCCTCCAACTAATGCTGGTAAGAGACTTTCAGAACTGGAGCACAAGGATTTTGGATGTCCACCAACTACAACGTTTCTGATTAAGTCTCCCAGCGGGAGTACTCCTGCTCCTCAGGTTCCTACCACATCCTCAGAAACAACCCATACCAATGCCATACTCCCTCCTCCACCACCAAGTGGACAAACCCTGGACTCAAAGACAGATATGCTTCCATCAGAATCTCCTGCATCCCCAAGTTCCACCAGTGGACAATATGAGCAGCACATCTGTCCGGCAAACATCTGTCTTAACGGGGGTACTTGTAACTTTGACCCAATGGGACAACTGAGCTGCCTGTGTCCTTCAGGAACATCTGGACTCTATTGTGAAAACACTAACAATGTTCCTGAACCACCAAAACCATCAGCAACGGAAGTGTCCGTGGTGGCTCATACAGTTCTCGAAGAACTCAGTGCTATCAGCTCACGCCAGGTGACCTCCACATCTATCCTTCTTGATCTGCATCGGTTCATCAAGACACGGCCAAACATTCGGGGCATCAGGCTGACTTATCGGAATCTCTCAGGTCCTGACCGCCGTCCCATGATATTGAGTGTTCCGGCATCGTACCCGGAGTACACTTTACGTGGACTGATACCCAACTGTACGTACTCAGTCTGCGCCAGTCCCCTTGGTGACAGAATGAACTCCAGAACTAATACTTCAATAGAAACAGCATCTTGTACAGAAGCTCATACCGCCGGGGTTCCTCTTACATCCTTAGAACCTAGAGTGGAGACACAGACCTCACTCACATATACTCTCATACCTGCCATTGCTGCTCTGGCGCTGGTGCTGCTGCTAGCTTTGGTGGCAGGTATGATCATCTGTCTTAGGAAGAAAAGGCAGAGCAAGGCGGGGATGGAGCTGGAACTGGGTCCCGCAGATCCCAACAACCCGACAGAAGTTGAGGGCATCAAGGTGTGTCCGGAAAATGGGGGAAACGGGACATTACCCCATAAACAAGCGGAGCTCGACCACTGTCACATGACACAGCCAATGCCGTCTTTGCAACAAAATGGTATCTTAGACTATGAGGTGCCTTTGATGCAAGGACACTCGCCGTCAAATAACAATCGATCATCCCTAAAGGCGTCATATTTCTAACGCTTTTAAGGTCCATCAAAATCCTGTGTAGTGGTTTAGCATCCTAAACGTTCATTCTAATCGGAATGTGGTACTTATTCTTTGCTTCCACAAATGACTGGATTGTCCATTTCAGAGAATGAGGAGTAGCAATTACAATTGCAGCGTATTGGAAATTAGCTAAACCGCTGCGGGACAACAAGCACATTGTGGTTTTCTAATGGGTTGGACTTTGACGAAACCCAACCAAGTGCAGTTGACAAGAGAAGTCCTTGTAGCAAGACCCAACCACTGACCGTGGTTTGTTGAATGGGATGTAAATCTCATGCTGGATTTGGAAGAGAACTGGAGGAAATCACCGCTATAAATAACAAGAAGATAGACCGGAACTGAAATGACTTATTACTCCTACTTTTCAGTGTCTCCATCACAAACTGTACTAAGACTAATGATCAGATAATGATAAAGACATTTTTTGGAGCTAAACTTCCAAATAGATGGATTCCAAACTTGTATTCTTCACTGTCAACAGATTCATCCAGAATTCTCCATACTTCCAATCGATTTTGGCTCAGTGGGAGCTAAATTTGCTGTGAAAGAGAAATGGACTGAATGAAAAGCTATTGTGTCTGCCCAGATTGTCATATGCCATGGCAGGAAGGCTGATTTTTTTGTGATATGTTTTTGTGCCTGATTCAGTATTGTCGTCAAAAAAAAAAAAGCCTACCAACAATTCATTAAGGATTCAACCATTGTAGAAATTCTAAGGTTGGCAAAGAACTGAAACTCTTATCCAGGACTCAGGTAACCATCAAACTTGTACAAAACAACATTTTTGACTATGTTGCTCAAGGATGTCCAAATATTTTCACACTTTTACAGAAAAATCTATAGATGTAAAGCACCTTGAATGTTGAAGGATTAGGCCCACTATGAAAAGAAAACACAATAATAATAATAATGATAGAACAAGACATTTGCGATCAGGAAGACCATGTTTTATCACGTATTTGATGTTTTTCTGTTAACCACCTAAAGTTGACATGGTTTACAGCAGTGTTCCATAGGACATGTAAATGTTCCCTTCTAAGAAGCACTCATAAAACATGACGCGACATCGTAATTACAGATGAATTGTAATTAAAGCAACCAAAAAAAAACAGTTTCGTCAGCTTTTCCACAACACTGCCCACTCTCCTCCCGCCATCCATTCTCCACTGCAAAGTAAACACAAGACAGACACGTATCTGCCCCCTCCATTAACAAATCAACTGGAAGACTTTTGTGTTGTGTTTGTAACATGCTTGCTTAAGAGCTATCATGTTTTGTATTGTCTCTGTTTGTCTAAAAGTCAAAACATTTTGTTGTTTTTCTATGTGTTTGCCAGAAAATGATGCAGACAAAAAGGACAGTATTAAAAAGACTCATTTTTCTATAAAACTGTGCCGTTTGTTATCGGAAAAATTTCGTTTAATAATTCATTTCAAGGTTCTAATGAAACTGTATACATATAATTTAAGGTTAGATTGTACTGTTGTACCTAAATAGGAGTTTTACATGTAGCCTTAGAACAGAAGTTATTATTTACATGCATCCAATTATGTGTTGCCAGCCGTATGCATACATGCTGCAGACTTTAGGGATGTGGAATGGTTTTAAATGGAACAGTGTGCTGTTAAACACATCCAAGGGATGATTTCCAGTTAGCACACACACAAGATGTATTATGGTATTTCACTCATGCATGCATATGAATTCACTAACCTCAACCACAGCATGATTGCTTTGTGACGTCATGTGGATTTGAGGTAATTTGCTCAAATGTGCTCTATTGGTCAAGAAGTGGGGAAAATCATTGAGAAAATTACATAGAATTATAAATATGGCATGTGTAAGGTCCAAATTGGGTAAACTTTGGTCGATGCATAATCTTGTTACAGGCAAAGGTTTTTATGGCCACATATAAGAAATAAATTCCAGACTTGCAGCCAGTGGACCTCATTTGTAGCACAATGTGCCTCTCATTTAAGGAGCTGTCTCAGACTACAATTATTACAACAATATGGCAGTAATAAATGCATTGAGAGAGAACTGCTGCAGGAAATGTACAGAGAGGAAAGAGTGATCTTAAAGACCATCTAGTTCTATATATATGCAGTGGAGTTTTGGTCAAACTATACTTTTTTTCTCCAAAAATAAATCTCATTGACAATAAATTGAGATTAATTTATAAATACAGTGGAACCTTGGTTAGCATCAATTTGTTCCGGAAGATTGAATTGAAAATTTGTATGAAAAAAATCATGTAAATATAACATAGAATCTTCACTAAAAATGCCACAAAAACAGCGTTTTAGAGTTTTACATGCTGACAGCAACTCAAAATGTATATACATGATGACTGAAAAGGGATAAATGAACATTTAAGGTTACTTTTAGCTCGCACCGGAAGCACTGGTTGTTATTACTAGGGAGCGTCAAAAATATAAACATCTGCGTAGTCTTACAGCCATGCATTAAGTGCAAAATAAGTCCTTCCAATTGTTGATTGTAGCATTTTTATTCTGACAATTAAAACCTTGCATAGGGCTGGAAGTTGTTTGCGCGCAGGCCACACATCTAGGAGACGCGGGTTCAATTCCCTATTTGGGCTGTGTGGAGTTTGCATGTTCTTCGGATACTCCGGTTTCCTCCCACATTCCAAAAACATGCTAGGTTAATTGGCGACTCCAAATTGTCCATAGGTATGAATGTGAGTGTGAATGGTTGTTTGTCTATATGTGCCCTGTGATTGGCTGGCAACCAGTCCAAAGCTCGAAGTCAGGTGGGATAGGCACCAGCACGCCCACAACCCTCGTGAGGCTAAGCGGTATAGAAAATGGACGAATGAATGAATGAAAGAAAACGCTGCAGAAAACAAGTCAGATCAGAGTCCAAACCGCACTTGTGGATTTTCCTCCAAGTAGCACTTAAACACAAGCTGCTTAGCTTAATTGCTGGCTTTAAACGTCCTTCGGACGTGGATGTTTTTGCTTGTCTCCGCATGTCACCCCTGAATGGCCTTTAAAACATCCATCTAATTCCAGCCCACCCTTGGGCCTCTTTTTTTTTTTTTTTCTTTGCATGGATTATATACAAATAGCATGGATTACACATTCTGACTCTCTACTACCTACTTTACCTTACAGCTGAAAATAATGACCAAGCAATAAACTTGATTTTTGGAGTAGAACATCAGAGTGGTTCTTTGAGCCTATAAGCTTCAGGTATGTGATTCTGATTGAGGGTCGTAAACAAAGACACGGCTTGAGAGAAGCATGTCAAAACATTTTCCTCTATAATGCAAAGTCAGCCAAAATGTGCTATGTAGTTAAATATGTTAATAAGTGGTATTCTATTTTATGTTGCTGCGGCCGAATCTGAGGTGATTTTAAATTCTTTAAAATGAAAGTGAAACTATTCAAATAGTGGAGGGCGCCAGGAAAGAATGTAAAAATATATGAATTTCCTGCGAAAAACGTGAGGGTTGACAAATTTGGGTACACCTGCGCTAATATTTCTATATAATGAAGGAACAAACAAAAGTTGACCATGTTTTTTTTTCTCCATTTTTCATAATCGCTGTCCACTTTTCCGCTTGAAAGACGATACTTGGTTTCATTGAATTGACTTTAATTGCCGTTCATTTGGCAAGTGAAAGCCAGAGGTCCCCTCTTTGCCAAGACTCTTAATGACTTCCATGTTCTCTGAGGCGGAACATGACAGTACCCCCCTCTAAAAATCACAGAAACACTAAAAGTAAAGGCTTACCTTTTGCAAATACTAATACAAATACAAATACTACTTTCTCCTAAGGTGTAGCTAGCAATAGTTGTGTGACAGCATTGAGGAGCTCTTATTAATGTCATTCTTTGGCACAAGTCCAGGCCCCGAGGGCAAGGTAGGGCGATGTTGTGATAAGAGGTAGTCATGACTGCACAGAGCAGGATTAACACGGCCCTGCCCGCACCTTTTTGGGGGCCCTCAGTGCAAAGCATAACAGGCCAGACTTAATACTAGCAACAGGCTGTCAGCTGCATGCCTCACATGGCAAGACTCAGCCATGCGTGCATGCATGCATGAAGACCAATGACATTATTGTGGAAGTTGATAAGCACCCACCACCTGATTCCTCCACCTGTTTATACTCTTCATTTGTAAAATGAAGTGTATTAGCTTACAATTATTGTGGTAATTGATAAACCAGTTGCTATTACATACTATATTCACCAGAAAATCATAGAAAAACACAGCTTAATCTTTATTTTTTCTTCAATTGTGCTAATTTAAAGCTGCATGGTGGTCGAGTGGGGAGCGCACAGGCCACACAGTTAGGAAACCCAAGTTCAATTCCATCTCTGTGTGGAGTTTGCATGTTCTCCCCGTGCATGCGTGGGTTTTCTCCGGGTACTCCGGTTTCCTCCCACATTCCAAAAACATGCTAGGTTAATTAGCGACTCCTAATTGTCCATAGGTATGAATGTGAGTGTGAATGGTTGTTTGTCTATATGTGCCCTGTGATTGGCTGGCGACCAGGCCTCTCGCCTGAAGACAGCTGCGATAGGCTCCAGCAACCCCCACGACCCTCGTGAGGATAAGCGGTAGAAAATGAATGAATGAATGTGCTAATTTAAAAAGGTTCTAAATATGCATTTTAATTGAGGTGTTTAAACTCACTTTTTTTTCCTCTCTGGCGAGGTTATGCTTTTTTCCTACAGTATTATTTTACACCATCATAAGCTAATAATATGCATATTTGATGACATCATCTAGACACTTCAAAGACAGCCAATTGCTAATTTTCTGACTGAAAAGTTAGCAACAGTGAGCCCAGTATCCTGTTAGCATGTCAAGTGCACAATAACTTAGCTCACTAACAAGCTAGCTGTTTACAACACTTGTCTTAGTTAATCACGTTTTATTGTTAACCTCATTTGGTGAAATGTTACAGTTCTTGTTTTTGAACAGAAGTAGTATTTAATGAGCAACCAGCTTGGCTGTGTTTATGCTAATGCTATGTAACAGGAGAATGCAGGCCAACGGGTGTGGCTAACTAGCTAGCTTGATAAGACAAAGTGAAGCCAATAAAACATTGTATTATTATAACAGGAAGCAAACAAAAACAACAATACAGAGTTGTATGAAGTTTTTTAAAACCACCACAGGGCTTGTTCGCTTTGACCTTTCTCCCGCTCAACATGTCACCTTTGACCCCTGCCAGGAATGGAGGCTCTCAGTAGCGTTGAGAGGCACTTTAAACAAGACAAGAGTGCTTTGCTATTTTCGGCTACCCCTTGTCATCTTTGAAGACTCCCGGTCCCTCGCTCTGCTTCTTTCATAATGTCGCTTTCATTAGACGTGTCTCAGCAATGCAGATTGATACTGAAATATCAATATTATTTTTTTTACAGTAATTCTTAATTGATTCTTTATTTAAATGGTTTTGTGATTGTACTTATTTTTTCTTGTACATAAATACCATTTTGACATTTTATAAGATTCTGTCATCTGTTTTTTCTGATGACAGGATAAATAAAAATATTTTTTAAATACTATTTTATTTTAAAATAATTTTATTTAAATTCGCAACTTTTTAAAATAAATTTATTAATTTAATACATTCATTAAATTGCTTGCATTGTTTATGCTGTGCTATGAAATACACTACTTTTAAAATTTTTGAAATAGACACTCGGGGCATTGCTGTTAGGTGATGGATTCATTCTACTTTCATTCTGATGACAGAATAAATTAAATTAATTTTTAAATTATTATTTTATTAAAAATTATTTTATTTAAATTAGCAACTTATTTAAATAGATTTATTAATTTAACACATTCATTAAATTGCTTGCATTGTTTATGCTGTGCTATGAAATACACTACTTTTAAAAATTTTGAAATAGACACTCGGGGCATTGTTGTTACATAATGGATTCATTCTACTTTGATTCTGATGAGAGAATAAATTAAATAAATTTTCAATTATTATTTTATTAAAAATATTTTTATTTAAATTAGTAACTTATATAAATAAATTTATTAATTTAATGCATTCATTAAATCGCTTGCATTGTTTATGCTGTGCTATGAAATACACTACTTTTAAAAATTTTGAAATAGACACTCGGGGCATTGTTGTTAGGTGATGGATTCATTCTACTTTCATTCTGATGACAGAATAAATTAAATAAATGTTTAAATTATTATTTTATTAAAAATATTTTTATTGAAATTAGTAACTTATTTAAATAAATTTAAATACATTTATTAATTAATTTATTAAATTGCTTTCATTGTTTATGCTGTGCTATGAAATACACTACTTTTAAAAAATTTTTTAATAGACATTAGGGGCATTGTTGTTCGATGATGGATTCATTCTACTTTCATTCTATTTGAGCTATTATGTTTGGCTACTGGTTGACTGACAATCATTTCCTTTCACACTGATGAAATCCTCAAGAGCCTCCCAACAAATATGTGACTTTTCCTCCGCTCACACAAAAGACATTGTGTACGTCTGTATTGAGCCAACAGTGTGTGATGAAATGTTTAATTTTGTCAGCCTCCTGCTCCAAAGGAGCCGCTTAGCAGGTGCGGCAAGCTCACAAAGGTTTTTTCCCTGGGAGACCAGACACACAAGGTCAAATATGCTACCATTGTGATCTAAACACACACAATATGGAGCAAGGGTGTCCAGACCTTTTCCACTGAAGGCCACGCACTGAAAAGTGAATTGTTTTTTAAAATGTATCTCAGCTTTGTGATATAGGTAGAAAGGCGTATTATTACCCCAAACACACGTAAATCGCTATGTGGACATGACACATGAAATATACTAATGAGCGCTGCTTCATGGTTGACAGCCACAGTCTATTATTAGTAAAAAAAATATAGTATAAAATACAGTTAACATCTACATCGGTTCCCTGTGATTGGCTGGCGACCAGTCCAGGGTGTACCCCGCCTCTCGCCCGAAGACAGCTGGGATGGGCTCCAGCCCCCAATCCCCCCACCCCCCTCCCGCGACCCTCGTGAATGAACGAATCTACACCGGTTTGTTTGTTTTTCGGTTAACAACAAACATTTTTTCAAAATTTTGCCTTGGATTGCGTTCACCTGCTTGTTTAGCGCACCAAATACCGTCTGGGTTGTTTACGCCGCCATGTTGTGGCCAAGACGAAATCTCGTTTTCCTTCTTTTTGAGCTTTTGAGAGATACACGATGGACTACACAAAAGAGAAAGCCGATAGACCATACCAAGACAGGGGCGCAAGACCTCCAATTTTTTTACAGACTAAAGGGAACCATTTTCCACTTTTCTGACCTATAAATGTAGTTACAATGTTGCGTTAAACGATGCCAACATTTCAGATAATGAGGTTTACGCATTTGGAAGTGAGCCCTGAAAGAAGTTTGGGACGGCTCAAAATGCTCAGTTTGAAAAGGTTAAAGGTTAACCCGTTTTTTTGTGATGGACTTCCTTATATGGTTCATATGATAGGAAGCATTTTGGGCATGTGACCAACCACAGCAGAATGGGCCGTGGGTGAAATAATTACTTTCGTTTTGTCTGTAAGTATGTACATATCAGGAAATACAGCTGGAGTAAGTGCAGATTCTGCAAAATCTAAAAAGTTTTCTGTGTAGGTTATTGCGTGTCGCTGCTCTATAGGACACCACAACTCAATACAAAGGGTTGAAAAATTTGCATAATAGGTCCTGTTTAAATAAAAGGCCGCACTTTAGATGTGATTTGGAATGAAAGGCCAAATTCCTCCAAACCAGCAGGTGGCAGTGCTAGCTTGGACTTGCATGTTTAAACACTTTCATTAAAGTACACCCTTAGGGGGTGCACAGTAGATGCTACTCTGACTTTTTGTGTTAAAAAAAAAAAGTGATTGGTTTAGGAATATTACAAGTTTACAGCAGGGTGTGTGGACATGCTGAGTGGTGTTATGAGATATTGGTGTGTGTGTACGTGTGTGTGTGTGTGTGATCAAATACTTTAAAGGTTATCCAGAGGAAATGAGAAAACATTTGGCACATAAAACAACGCAAACATGGTCAGGTGCCAGCGTTCTTACCTAACATGGGCAATGAGTGCTTCCTTGGATCACTCTGCTTTTGATTAGCGTATATGTGAACAATTGTGTTGTTTTGCACATTCAAAAGTTGCATTAATCTACTTTTGAGTGTGATATAAATAACTATAGTAGTTGAACAGAAGCCAGTAAAGTCAGACCTTCAAAAATTGATAATTCTCTCTTATTTTGCTGAAACTTTCCCTGATGTGATGACATCACAGTCAACATGTCCAAATTGTGTCCTTGGTGTGCCTTAATCCTCTTGGACATGGAATTAGAAACTTCACAGATTGTCATCTGGAGTGTGTTTGTGTTTCCCAAGCAAGGGGATCATGCTTATAGTGCGTGTTGGCAATCATCTTGAACCGCAGCTCCCCCCTTGCCTGCAGCACTCATTCATTCATTCATTCATTCTAACGCTTTTTCCTCACAAGGGTCGCGGGGGTGCTGGAGCCTATCCCAGCTGTCTTCGGGGGAGAGGCGGGGTACACCCTGGACTGGTCGCCAGCCAATCACAGGGCACATATAGACAAACAACCATTCACACTCACATTCATACCTATGGACAATTTGGAGTCGCCAATTAACCTAGCATGTTTTTGGAATGTGGGAGGAAACCGGAGTACCCGGAGAAAACCCACGCATGCACGGGTAGAACATGCAAACTCCACACAGAGATGACCGAGGCCTGCTCGCTAACCAGTAGACCATCATGCCGCCCCTGCAGCACTCATGCAGCTCAATTCATGCTTGACTGGAGGCAAGACAATTATCTTAGTACTGGTGTTTCCGGCTATTTAGACAATAATGGCTGTGTGCTGCCATTTTTAGAGGATAGTAAATCTATATGGCTTTACTAGCTGGGCATTGACTACTCTAAAGTATATCCATATTTACTATAGTAATGTCCCTTGAGAAGATATACTGTAATAAAAAGGAGGTCTCCAACCTTTTCCCACGATGCTGTAGGTCTTCCTTACCTGCATGTATGGACTCCCCCACTCCATCACTCCTGCTTGTAATGATAAAGTATGCAGAACCAGGATTGAAAAAGCACCTGCAAAGACAGAGAACCAAATCAATTTGAAAATGTCTATCCAGGAGGCCCTTTTTTACCCTGAAAATCTGTCATCACATGCTGGAAACCCCCCCCCTCGCAGTGTTTGGGATGAAGTCAACAGGCTGTGTGAGTGCCGTTCCTGCAGCGGTTCTGTTTTTCCCATTCAGGTTCTTTTGTGTAAAACAAGTTCAGCTCGAATGCTGAGTGACAGCCGCAATGGAGAGTGTGAAAACGCTCTGGCAATCCCCCCCCCCCCATGCTGTACCTCATAAGATTTAATCAGAACCAGGCCGCCGCTACTTGCTCTTGACGTCTACTGCAGTTTGAAATAAAGAGAGTCCCTTATGGGTGTCATACAATGGAAGGTTTAGGCTCAGGGGGGAGTCGTTCGTGCAAATACCTGCAGGATGAAGTCAAACTCGGCTATAAAAGTGATATGCTGCTGTTTCTATCATGAAAACCCATGAGCTTTGCAGGAGGTCATCACTCAATAAAAGAGACTGACTCACAGTGTCATCTTACAAAAAACATTAAACTCATCACACAGCAACCTAACACCTAAAATATGTAATAAATATGTAAACAAGTACCATACAAGTTTAAAACGCAGTGCTTCATTACATACATTACATACAATGCTAAGATTAAAGTTTCAGCCGTAATGTAGGCATCAACGTCTTTTGAAATGACGTAGCAACGCCTCCCTGTATAGTCTAACATTGGTCAACCTTGGGAACCAAAGGTCAGATAGTCACACAGCCTTTACGACTTGAGTCATACAGACAGGCAGTGTGAAGGGCGACCTTCCCCTAAAAAACCATGCCCCTCCCTCTAACACCATGACCCCCCTTCCCCCAGGACCCCAACACAACACAAGGCCACCCACTTCAAAGTTGCCCAACTTGACCTCTCGCATAGAGGTGACACATATGGACAACAGCACGTGCGTCATGTGTCATGGAAGCAATCACTCGTCTTGAAATTAGAACACAGACTAACTGACAAAATGAAATGGCGTGGAATCATCTGTCAAAAAAAATATTGTAGTGACAAAAAAGCGTGCTTGTAATATCTTTACCTATATGCATTTAAATATACAAAAACATGAAATAACTAATATAATATACATTTTTTATGGTCTTGCCTCTGAAATAGGGGGATGCAGTGATGTGTGTGTGGGGTGAAGGGGGCTATACTCATAAATTTCTTTAAGGTTGATGAAAATGACAATACAATAATTACAGAATGCATTAAAATGTACGGTAATTTGATATTAGATCAATAAAATGCAATCTGGCTGCACAACGATCAAGAAGTTAGCACGCAGGCCTCACAACTAGGTGACTAAAGTTCAATTCCACCCTTGGCCATCTCTGTGTAGAGTTTGCATGTTCTCCCCGTGCATGTGTGGGTTTTCTCCGGGTACTCCGGTTTCCTCCCACATTCCAAAAACATGCTAGGTTAATTGGCGACTCCAAATTGTCCATAGGTATGAATGTGAGTGTGAATGGTTGTTTGTCTATATGTGCCCTGTGATTGGCTGGCCACCAGTCCAGGGTGTACCCCGCCTCTTGACCGAAGACAGCTGGGATAGGCTCCAGCAACCCCTTGCAACCCCCGCGAGGATAAGCGGTAGAAAACGAATGAATGAAAATGCAATCACAAAATGAACTAAAACTGTAATAACAAAAACAAGCATATATAAATGGGGGTCTTCTTTGTTTATAAAATTGTGTATAAAAACTGATAAAAATACTCATAGTAAAATTAGTTTCCACTGTCATGGGACTTTAACGTTTTTATTACTCAACTCAAAGCAGGATGGAGGAAAATAAACGTTTAATTCTATTTGGTGCCGGTTAATAAATTGCTCCTCTGTGGGTCCTGTCACGCCTCATCTCAGACTCAGAATGTTTAAAATTTGACCACTTGCACAACCGTAAAGCACCACACACACACACACACACACACACACACAACAGAGTCATCCTTCAACTTTATTTTAAAATTCCTTATATTAGACATCTTTTCCTGCTATGGACCAAACGGTTACAATGAAGTCACTTTATCTACAATGAGAACGATGACGGAGGGAAGGAAAAACCAACAGCGTCCTATTTTTATTGTAGAAAAACCAACTGAAACATCAGTCTGACCACTGAGCTCATGTGCTGCACTGCTGCAAAAACAATACAAAAAAATTGCAACATCATCGCACTTGCAAGGAACAAGCAGAGTTCAGATTGCATAGTAATAACAATGATGTGATCGTTGGTGTCAAAAGCACTTTGCCTTGATTTTTACAAGGACTGCCAAGCTATTTTTTAGTCTCAGATATATGGAATTTATGGCGCCCCCTATTGGTTGTGATTCAAATTTTTTGGAAGACATGCTCCAATGCTCAGTGACTGATATTAGCTCAAATCCCGTTTGTGCCTGTGCAAAGTTCATTCATTCATTCATTCATTTTCTACCGCTTTTCCTCATGAGGGAGTCTATCCCAGCTGTCTTTGGGCGAGAGGCGGGGTACACCCTGGATTGGTCGGCAACCAATCACAGGGCACATATAGACAAACAACCATTCACACTCACATTCATACCTATGGACAATTTGGAGTCGCTAATTAACCTAGCATGTTTTTGGAATGTGGGAGGAAACCGGAGTACCCGGAGAAAACCCACGCATGCACGGGGAGAACATGCAAACTCCACACAGAGATGGCCGAGGGTGGAATTGAACCCTGGTCTCCTAGCTGTGAGGTCTGCGCGCTAAACACTCGATCACCGTGCCGCCCCCTGTGCAAAGTTGTTGTGTTTGAATGTTTTTGCCTTGTTGTGGTAATTTGGTTGCATCATTTTACATATAAAGTCTAATCGCGGTACCACTGTGATTGCTACAGTAAACCTCGGATATATCGGACTCGGATATATCGGAAATTCGCTCACAACAGACAGATAAAAAAGAACCGATTTTTCTGTAATGCATTTCCAATAAAAATTCATTGCATATATCGGATTTTTTATAACGAATTTTGCCTATTTCGGACAAAATCTCCAGTCCCGTTCCAATTTCCCTTGCATATATCGGATGGCCGCATCGTGTCTTTCTCCTGGCTCCAGATTTAGGACAAATATAAAAGTGAGTGACGTCAATAATACTAACACAGCAGTGAATGAGATCTTAACCTCACTATTGGAAATAACGTAGGCCTGACGGGCGTAACAGGGCCTAGCTTAATTAACAATTTGTTATAAAGTTAAATTCTCATTACCTTACGTCTCTTTTCATTGCCCAGTCCAGGTACATTGGAAACATAGTCAAGGAAGTGCCTTTTTATAACGGATAAAATCCGATTTACGCATATACCGGATATAAATCCGATATATGCGTAAAACGGACATTTTCCGATATACGCATATAACGGATTTCGCTTATATCGGACAAAACCAGTGGGAACAATTGAATCCGATATATCCGAGGTTTACTGTAGTACATTATTTGTGCACTTCCTGTCTTGGTTTGAACCGCCCCAAAAATATATCCCACGACCTATTATACCCATTTCCAGTCCTTTGTATTGAATTGTGGACTCCTATAGAGCAACTACACCCAATAACCCACACAGAAAGCTTTCTAGATCTTCCAGACTCCTGCCCAAACCATCTCTTTAATTTACTCCACCCCCATCCTGCCTCCCGCCGAGCCCAGTCCGCTGTGATTGGTCACACTCCCTCCGCTGGCTGCGTGCACACGCTATTATGCTACACAAACAACCACTTTTGTTTGATTACTTATACAAAATAAACACAGATGGAACCTGATGAATTGTTACTTAAACTTTGCATGTTTTTAAGCCTTCATTCCTGTGGTAGTATGTACTGTACATGCTTTCACATTTCATATCAGAGCAGGGGTTTGATTGTACCAGGAAGGTCATCCGGTGTAAAAAGTAAGCCTAAAATTGCTGTGGCGACCCCCTGACAGGGGAAAAGACAGGGAAAAAAAGTTGTCTTCAACCCCGCCCATCTGATGAGGTCATCACTCAGCAGCGTCAGGTAAGTGGCGTGCTGGCCACTGACGCGCAGCTGTGAAGCATCAAGCTGGAAATCCCCTCATTCTCAATCATGAACTCTGTGTGTGTGTGTGTGTGTGTGTGTGTGGAGGTGGGTGATGGTTTGAGTTTGGGATTCTTGGCCGCATGTGGCCTCGGCATGTGGCTGAGGAGGCGTTTTGGCTGTGCGAGTGTGTGTTGCACATAGAGGGCACAAAGCCAGATAGTGTTAAGTTCTACAAGTGTGTTATCATGGTCTATCTAGAGGAAGGGGGGGGGGCGCTTGGGGCTAGATTGAGGTTTTCATTATAACAACACACACACGTAGTTCATGCACAGGCTGAGTGTTTACACTAACAGAGCCGCTTTTCACTCGCTCGCAGCTTAATACTTTATTATCACGACTGTAATCTTCCTGCTTCTCCTCTGCCTCAGGACTGCCAGGCCTTCCCACTCTCCCCAAAAACCTCAACTTCCGCTTAAACACCTTCTCTCTCTAACATAATTGAATCGTTTGTTCATTGCCTTCAATGCAATTCTTCATTCATTTCTTCTAAAAATCTGCAAACATCTGAATTTCACCACATGGCCAGGCTCTTTCTGCGAATGAGTTTTTCCTTGCCTCTGTCTCCATAGTGTTTTATATGGGGTTCTGGTGGGAATTGGGCTGTAGAAAATAACATTTTCGGCACCTAAGCCACACTTTGTGACCCCCCCAGGGGTTGACCGCACAGAATGAAAACACAGCTACTTCACACACAGGCCCACACTCTGAGAAAGAGGGTCTCCGAAAATAGAAATAAGTGACCAGAAAGAGATCTGGGGGGGGGGGGGGTGTCCACCAGTTTATTTTTGCATTGCATTTGTTTGTTCATGCAGGAGCATCTTCCCACGACCTGGCTGAGGGAAGCCAGGAAGACAAGTGTCGCTCAGCACTTGTCACGGCTATTCGTTCATTCATTCGATTTCTACCGCTTATCCTCACGAGGGTGGCGGCTATGCATTTCTTAAATGTTTCATTATATTTTCATTTGTGCTGTCAAATGATTAACAATTTTAATCAGATTTTTTTAAATGAATCATGATTTACCATCATATGAAATATGTCAATTTTCACTGGATTTAACACTTAAAAACATAAACCACACAATGAAACATCTTTGATATATTATTAAATACATGAGGTTAAAAAAAAGGCTACTAATATAAAATGGAGATGGTTGTCTCCTCTTTGGTGGATTTATTTTTCCCAAGTGATGACAATCTGTGGTGAACTGATCTTTATGCTATTTCGCTGTGCTTTGGTTTGCAACCACATGGAAATAATCAGTGCAATGTACATAATAATTTTAAAGAGTTATGCAAACAAAGGAACGTAAGTACAGAAAAAAAGTACAGAGGTGAAAGGAAGAATAGAAAACATGAAAAAAAAGCGTCAGAGAACGTTTCAATCTGCATCACACATGCTGTGTGGCCGTAACGCCCAAAGAAGATGCATTTTTTCGAGAAATCATACATTTACTAACATGTGCAAAATTAGCAGCTACTACCGACCATGGCTGTTTACATGAAGCATTTGGCACTAATCTAGTTGAGCCATATTTTTTACTTTTTTATTCAAGTACCCCCTATGGCAATCTGTCTACCCCTGGGGGAACGCATACAGATGCAACCGTGATAAATTAATTTCTACAAAGTAGGATTCATTATTCATAAATGGTATATTTTTGTAGTTAGAGCATAGAAAACCTTTTTATGACTTTCTAAATACAGTCTTT
Organism: Doryrhamphus excisus; assembly: GCF_037039965.1. Lineage (NCBI taxonomy): Eukaryota > Metazoa > Chordata > Actinopteri > Syngnathiformes > Syngnathidae > Doryrhamphus > Doryrhamphus excisus. The sequence goes on from NC_136365.1 coordinate 16,436,233, forward strand.
ACTATTATTAGAGCCCTGTAGATGTAAATAACACCCCTATAGTTTGTGGACGTGACATATTTGCGTCTCTGAATGAATAAAAACACTGAATTTGGTGGATGTCGGCACTTCTGGTTAATGATTGGCTCCTAATGAACCAATCACTGTCAATAAATGACTAATGATAAACTTGATGAGTTTATAGGACATGTTGTATGCTGGCATCCACTGGTGTACACAAGAAAAACAACATATAAAAACATTTTATGTCAAGTCTTTGTCAGACTTCAGGAGGATTGCCACCAGCTGCTTATAATTATCTGCCTTTTCGTTTCCAAGAAACTCTGATGCAAAAGTCAATTTCTGCTACCGTTCATGACATTAAGTAAACACATTATATCAGGGGTCTCAAACACGTGCCCCGCGGGCCAAATGTGGCCCGCAGGACACTAGTTTGAGGCCCCCGCCTTGATATGAAAGTTTAATGTTAGTGCGGCCCGCGCAAGTTTGATATGGATGCTGTATGGTATCATGTACCCAGAAAAAAATTATTACATTTGATTAATGTTCATGTTAAAGGTTAAATAACTGTTAATAGTTATCCTCCCTATCCGTGTGGAAGTGGTAAGTTTTTGGCTTTTTAAGTTTAAAGGAAATAACATGGAGGCTACCGTTTAGGTCGCTAGCTCTCTAGTTTGCGAGTTAGCATGTGTCTCAAGACCCTGCAGTTGCGCAATATGTTGTAAATAAAAAAGTATAAATGTGACTATAGTCGTGTTTTGTCATGTCTACAGGGCTCTAATAATGCTTTCTTCATTTTAATCTGAAAAAAATAATTTGTCTACCCACCAACTATATGTGGTTTCTTAAGTTTTTATTATTATTATTATGTTTATTTATTACTGATTGATTGATTTTCTTTATTCTTGATTTGTTTATTTATTTTTCATCTTATTTTGTGCAGAAAAATAAAAATGAAGATATTTGAGAACAGTGGAATGTTTTATCAGAGCTTTTATTGTAGAAAATCGGAACCAAAGCACTGAAAAAAGTTTGTATATTTTTCTGTTTTTAATAAATGCGTTTTTTTGGGGGGGGGGGGGGGGGCTGATGCGGCCCAGTCTCACCCAGACCCTAGCTCCAGTGGCCCCCAGGCAGGTAAATTGAGTTTGAGACCCCTGCATTATATGGACTGATGAACTACAAATTTTTGCCTTATTTTGCACAAATGTCATATTTTGGCCCAATTCTGCATCTTGGAAACTATACCAATCTGCACTTCTGATAAGTGTGGCAATGAGTGGGACCTTATGTTTTGTACATGCATGTCCACATCCCAATTGGGAATCATACCACTCCTACCACCCAGCGCACAGACTGTTTGCCCTCCTACCCTCAGGGAGGCGCTATAGGAGTTTACGGACAAGAGCCACCAGGTTCAGGAACAGCTTTTTCCCAACAGCTGTCTCCTTGTTGAACTCTGCCCCCCATTGCCCACCCCTTCCACTACTTACATCCCCCCCGCTGATCTATGCCCCCCTCCCAATCACTTCATTGCACTACTTCATTGCACTATTGTACATATTGCACATATTGTACATATTACTGTAATATCTTGTTGCATTCATAGATCATATTGTTTATAATTTATATAATCTGAAATAACCATACTCTAGTCACTTCATTGCAATACTGTATATATAATGTTAATATATATTGTCACATCCATACTGTTTATAATCTGTATAATCTACAATAGCCATATAAAAGTCATTTACAGTAAAGTCTCGTTATGTAAATATCGGTTATATCGAAGTACTGCTTATTACGATACTATTTTCATTTCTCGGCAAATTTCTAGTCTTTTATGATATAATTAGTTCCGTTAGTACGCTACCCGGTTATTATGATAATCCCGTTACTACGATGCCCTTTTCATCTCCCGCCAGCCAATTTGGTCTGCTTATATCGATACAAAAGCAGCTTAAATCAATCTTTGCTTAAGGATTTCAATACCAAAAAAGAACACGGCGAACGGCTGCTTCCAGTCAACTTTATTTTTCACACTTCCACCACCAGAGCGCAGCACACACACCGATTCCCGCACTTCCTGGTTCACAGGTCATGCTCAACCCGCCCCACATAGCTGGCCAAACACATGCCTGCAACAGAAGAACCAACTGACATAGCATACACACCTATTCCAACGAAGACACAAGCGTACAAATACATGTATTTAATTGTGTTGTATTCAGATATCTTTTTATCGCTTGCAATAATCACTGTTTTTCATATGTACATGCTGGCGTTCGTGGAGAGAAACCACAAACGCAGTTGGTTCTTCTGTTGCAGGCATGTGTTTGGCCAGCTATGTGGGGCGGGTTGAGCATGACCTGTGAACCAGGAAGTGCGGGAATTGGTGTGTGTGCTGTGCTCTGGTGGTGGAAGTGTGAAAAATAAAGTTGACTGGAAGCAGCCGTTCGCCGTGTTCTTTTTTGGTATTGAAATCCTTAAGCAAAGATTGATTTAAGCTGCTTGACATTGTTCTATAGTATAGAACAATGTCGAGTGTATTATTGCCCACTTTTAATGCAGTTCGGCGCAGGATCGGATATATCGACAGTCCGGTTATATCGATATTTTTTCCAACTCCCGACAATATCGATATAATGAGACTTTACTGTATATCCCTGTACATATCCTCACTGTATTATAGTCATAGCCTGTTATAGTTTTTTACATAGATCTGTCCATTTTTTTCTACATTTACTTACTACTAAGGTACTTATAAAATTGCACTTGGTTGGATGCTAACTGCATTTTGTTGCCCTGTACCAGTGACATGAGCAATAACAATAAAGTTGAATCTAATCTAATCTAATATCCTTCAGTATAAATGTAGCCCTGAATGTTGACTTGGTCTGGCTGGGCCCAAACTACTGGAAAGTGACTTCACTTTTCCCTTCACTTTTCTTTTGGCGAGGCAATGTTTGAGGGTTTCGGCTCATTTCGTGTATGAGGTTACAGCAGTTCCCGTAAGTGGTTGGAGCAGGGCTGCATGGGAGGACTTCATCTCTGCACAGAGCTTCACTGTGAATGTCGATGGTCACGTTTTAGACCACTTCCATAAAGGTGGGAGGGCGATGATGGATTTTTTTAGGGGTTCAGAACTGGTCCAACATGGAGAGAAGGATACGTTTGGGTGGAGGTACACAAGAGACAGATCCACCAGAAGGGAGGAGGGATTTTAATAACCTAGCAAAGCTCTCCAAGGAAGGCAAACAAGGGAGGGGGGGGGAAAGTCCCAAAACATGGAGATGAAGCAGCAAGAAAGTTACTTGACTGGAAGGAGTGAGTCAAGGTTGTTATTGTTGGAAAAGAAGATAGAGAAAAATTCATCTTGGAGAGAAATGTGTGTGTGTGCACCAATTTGAATATGTCTGCCTGTTTCCAACTTGCTGAATATAATGAAAAAACTTGCCTGGACACACATGTGGGACGGTAAACCTCCTGCGGGTTGACATCTGAATCCACATCTCACCCACGTCTTACGTGTTCCAAAGTGTTCAAAGCCAGCCAGGATTCATCTCTGAGTCATTTCTACTGATCTGTACAAATGGAACCCACAAGTGGGTGTCATTGTGTGGAAGAGGAGGTAGATCATATGCACGCTGAGGTTAGATCCGAGCCAGATCAACCTTAAGCCACTAAAATACCTGTTTGTATTGCAGAGGCCGGTCCAGGCTGGTGGTGGGTGGTCTGGGCGGTCCGTGCCAAAGCCGGTGTTCTCACCAGTGTTGTCTTCCCACTGCTGGCACAGAATCAACCATCTTCCTAATCCAGGTGTACTATGGGGATGATACCGAGCAATGGTAGGTCAAGTTCAGTGGGTCTTTTAGTTGTTTTGTGCATTTACAAAAAAATATGTGAATAGGTTGTTTGCTTTTCATTATTGGGTCATTCCAACATTTGCAGTCACTAGCCATGTTTACATGGACCCAAATATTCCAATTGCATTCGGTTTATTTGCTCAAACGGAAAGAACGGAACCTCATTCCGAAAGAAAAGTGCCAATCCAAATGAATATATAATCGTATTACATTCCTTTCCCCAATCCGATTGAGGTATCTTGTACCCGCTCAATCGGAAAGTTGTCAGACTGCGTTCTTCTTCGTGGTGTTTTTCGTTTTCGTCTTCTGTTGTTTATTGGAGGTTGGCAAGCAGCTTTCATGTGCATTAGCGCCACCTGTGGAACAGAATCTAAACCCTTCTATACGCCATTCACTAGTCTAGTTATGGGCTTGCCCAGCCATACAAGCCCCATAGACTGCTGCTTGTATGTTAGCATTTAAGCTAATTTACTCATGTCTAAAGGCAAAATAGGGAGGTTATAGGACAACCTTGGCACTTTCTAACCTTGAGGCTCTCTTGCTAGGTGCTTGTATGTTAACATTTTAGCTAATTTACTCATGTCCAAAGGAAAATACACACATGGTATGATGTGGGACACTATGGGACTGCCGCAAACTTTTGGGACCTGAGGCTGTCTTGCTAGATGCTACCATACTAACTCTTAGCATGTTAGCATTGTGGCTAATTTACTCATTTATAAAGCCAAATACACACATGGCATGATGTCGGGACACTATGGGACCGCCTGAACACTTTTGGGACATGGTACCTACTTGCTAGATGCTGCCAAGCTTGCTGTCAGCATGCTAGCATTTTAGCTAATTTGCCGCTCTCTAAAGGCAAATACACACATGGCATGATGTGGGGACGCTATGGGACTGACTCTTCACTTTTGAGACTCTGTGCTTTCTTTTTAGCCGCTACAATGCTAACTGTTAGCATGTTGGCTTTTCAGCATGTCAGCTTTGTTGCTCAATTCCTCGTCTAATGTACGCACGGCATTGCTCGGCGGCGCGACACGGCAGACACCGGGCCCGAGGTTCACAGCACAGGTGGCAAGCCCATCAAAATTTTCCGCGGGAATTTTCTAGTTTTTCTTTAAAAATACATATCTATATGAAATATGTGCCGGGTTTAATTATAAAATATTAGCAAGATTGAATTTGATCTTTTCTTGTTGATCCCAAGTGCGTTCTTTCTGGGCATGCTCAGATATGACACCCAGATCGAGATATTCTTCAGTTTTAAAAATGGAGGTGTGCAATTGGCACTGGACTGCTGCGGAAAGTTTGTTTTTGATCCAAACTAAATTTCAAGATTGGAAAAACGAAAAACTGGCAATACGGAGTTATTCCAACAAGTGAAAGAAAAACTTCACGTGATGTTGATATTTACGTTTTACTGCGAATGCACCATTGACTATTCTGGTTGATTATAGCGGCGCATGTAGACAAGAGATTGGAATATTCCTTTCCATGTATACCTTCGTTTTTGGAAAAGTCATTTAGAAAGAGGAAAAACTCATGTAAACGTGGCTACTGTTCATGCAGTCATTGGACGGTCTATGTGTCAATCACTACACCCAGCACCACTGATTGGTCAGTGTATACTCATGTAATCATTTGTTATAGTAATGTAGGCAAGCAAAGATTACACTAGCGCATGTGTAGTCACTGTTTGTGCAGTCATTGGCCGTTCGATGTGTCGCCGATTGGTCAGTGTGTTTCCATGCTAATCATTCATCATGAACATGCAGCCTCCAAAACGACTTACCAAGTTTAGACGTTTACAGTAGCACATGTGTAGTCATTATTAATGCAGTCATTGGGCATTCTATGTGTCAATCATTACCCACAGCAGCGAGGATTACCTTCTGCGAATCCAGAGAGTACGTTCTCAGCGCAGGAGAGCAAGAAGATCCACACTGATCGGCGGGATCTGTTTAAATCCTCTAAAGCACGGAGCATTAAGTGTGCTGCTCCCTGCTAGAGAACCCATCAACCTGCACCTACAACACACACACACATCCAAGCATTGAGAATGCTACATAACATAACAAAGACTATCATTTATTGTATGGCAGTTGATAAAGTTTTATGATTTATGTTCTTCCATGCTTACACAGTCATTAAAGAAAATGAATGGATCGTTAAAACACTCTTTATGAGCATGCAACTATCTTGTAAACGTTTTATTGTGACATTATCATTTGTAAGCCGAGGTTTTCATACAGCTGGGAATTTGTCAGGGTTAAAACAAGCTGAGACGACTCAGGTTTCCTGTGATTCTTCCTGCTAAAATCATCTGCAAACTGCATAATCCCTGCTTTTATTCAATCTGGTGTTCAGGGTTGTCTCATGTCAACAACTACATACGCCCTCATGGGAAGGCTGGTGTTTGTGACCACATTTTGACCCATTCAACCACTTCCTCTTTGGGGAATCGTAAAGTGCCATCAGCAAACACCGAGGACAGATTCATGCCAATGAATTTTGCGTCCCTGCGGTCCATACAGCTGAACGTGTTTGATGGCAAACTTTTCAAGCCTTGTCAGATTTGAAGTGTTTGTAGACGTGGCTGCGTCTTTCTCCTGTAGACCTGGCTGACTGATGAATTAGCTGGTGGCCAGGAGTTGGCGGAATGTGCAGCATATTAACAGCTCACTGTGTGTGTGTGTGTGTGTGTGTTCCATTGCCGTCTCTCTCGCTCTCTGCATGGCTGCAGCTGTTACAACAAAAGAGGAAAATAAACTCCCCCTTGTGTCTTGCATGCAGCACATTTCATTCTCGTCTCTTTCAAGGCCTTCACTTCTTTTATACCAGTACATCAACATGTGTTTGTTCTCAGTAATACAGTACTGACCTGAATATAAGACGGCATGTTTCATAAGAAAAAAAAAAGCCTGAAAAAGGTCTGCAGTCTGGAAATTTGTACATGCAAACTAAGCGAGTCAGAGCTTTTCTTCCTGTCACTCACACACACAATGGAAGGATGCAACACAGAAACCCGATGGGGGAAAAAAGTGTCTCAGCTACCCAAGAGCAGAGGATTTTGAATGCAACTTTAAGATAATGGTGATCAATATCGAAAACATGATACATTTCGTCTTTGATGTTGTCTTAAAAACATTTTTTTAAAAAATGGATCATCTTATATTCTGGTCAATACAGTCTACCTCAGATGTTAGTATATTCATTAATTTATTCATTTTCTACCGCTTATATATAAGGGTCGCAGGGGTGCTGGAGCCTATCCCAGCTGTCTTCAGGCGAGAACACCCTGGACTGGTGGCCAGCCAATCACAGGGCACATATAGACAAACAACCATTCACACTCACATTCATACCAATGGACAATTTGGAGTCGCCAATTAACCTAGCATGTTTTTGGAATGTGGGAGGAAACCGGAGTACCCGGCGAAAACCCACGCATGCACAGGGAAAACATGGAAACTCCACACAGAGATGGCAGAGGGTGGAATTAAACTCGGGCCTCCTAGCTGTGAGGCCTGCGTGCTAACCACTAGACCACCGTGCAGCCCGATTTTAGTATATATTAGAATAGAATGTTAGAATAGGTTTCCCTGCTCTCTCAATTAGTTCTTACTTCAAGGTTGTTGGTGTTCTCATGATGTTCCGAGGCTATGGTGTAACTATAGCTAAATTATAGCTACATTAATTCAAACTAAGTTAATACAAAGAGTAAATGCAAGAGTTAATTAAATAAAAAGTAATAAAAGATAACTCCTAGTTTTACCCGATGCTTCGTCCAGAAACCTGCGCTCAACAAAACTGGTCTTTTGACAATACCGAGCGCCAAAAAGAAGACACTTTTCTATTCGGGCTCCAACACTGTGGAATGCCCTACCTACTGACATTAGAGCTGCAACCTCAGTAGAAATGTTCAAGTCCCAATTTAAGCCTTATTTTTACTACAGCATTTAGTTAATATAATTCCTAATAGTACTCCTGGACCCTTTTTGTGGTCCCTTCTCAAGGTTTCTGTTTTCCCCAAATGGGTTTTGAGTTTTCCCTTGCCCGGGATGGGGGTTCAGATCAGGGGATGTTGTCTATCGTCTATTGTTGCCTGCTTGAAAACCCCTTTGAGGCTTTTTTTGTGATTAAATGCTACATAAATAAACTTGACTTATTTTTACCCCTGTGGTTGACTTGCAAGCCTTCCAATCTAAAATATTGTCCCTGTCTAGTCTACCAGATTTCCTTGTAACAGTGCACAGTATCCATGACCCATGTAGCATTCAATAGTCCTTATCCTTAATGATGGCCGCAATGATGGTGGGCATCTCCTATTTTGGAGCTTTTTATGATGTTCATTTTCACTTCCATGTTGATGGCTTTCCTTTTCTTCCACTCAGGAACCCGACATTGCGGTTCACCTCTCATGGATTTGCTGTAGTGTGAATTTTGCTTGTTTTTTTTTTAACAGCATATGAGCATGCATTGTGTTCTGCGCCCTTGTGTTTTTTTCCCCTATCAAACACTTTTAGTTGAAATGTCTGCGTTCATTCTTTGGCTATTGTGCCTGTAGCTGCACTATCATTATATATAATTAGGCCTAATTTGACTTTCCAAGCTAAACAATCATTATAAAAACAAAACAAAAAAAAAAAACAATCATTATGTGTGAGCCAGGACCACTCCTGCATTATGGGAACAATCATGCAGGGCTGGGTCGTGTTCCTGAGCCAACACAGAGCAGAGCAGCAGAACACTTCTGGCACATTAAAGGCCAATAAATCAAACAAAAAAAAGGAGCGAATGACGACTTTGCACTTGATTGTGTGCATTCTTGGACTTGCAGAGGTCTGTATCAGTGGTTTGTTTATGTCACATAATCGGTAGCACCAAACGGGCAACCTAAAGGTCAACAGTGATTAAGCTCAACGTGTCGTGCAAAATGAGGATGTTTTGCCAAAAGACACATTATTGAAGTATTATTAATTACACAATAACTTCAAGCATCGTATGTTGAAGTAATACTCACATATCCATTCCGATTGGTGTGTGCTTGCACTCAGTCATCATTCGCCATTCTGTGTCGGCAGCTCGCTAATCACACTGCTAACTGCCGCTGCTGTGTGATTTATAGTGGTGGGTGCCAGACATGAGGCCAACAAAATCACCAGAGTGGGTCCGGTTGGGGGGCTGGGGAGATATTGAAGGGGGGGCTGGATACACACAGAAATATTCATGATGAGAAAGTGCATTGCAGTTTATAATAGAGGGGAGCCTCCAAGATAGAAAACAATGTGTTCTGGGAAGCTGACTTTTTCAAATGTCCCATTATTGCACCCATCATAAAACCTAAACTATGTTTAAGTAGCATTCTGAACTGTAAACAGATACCAAGCATGTACAGTACGGGTTCATGTATTATCTGTCATTTATTACCTGATGAAACAACTATTTTAAGTAAAAAAAATTAAAAAGATAGGCCTCAAAATTATTTTTTTTCAAATATTTACTGAGCTTTTTTTTGTTTTTGCATCTGAATCTCATCTTTGCTTTCTCCAAAAAACTGGGGAAGGATACACGAGCGGAAAAGTGTAACAAAAAAAAACTAAATTCTGAACAGTAAACAGATACCAAGCATGTACAGTATGGGTTCATGTATTATCTGTCATTTATTACCTGATGAAACAACTATTTTAAGTAAAAAAAATTAAAAAGATAGGCCTCAAAATTATTTTTTTTCAAATATTTACTGAGCTTTTTTTTTGTTTTTGCATCTGAACCTCATCTTTGCTTTCTCAAAAAAGCTGGGGAAGGATACACGAGCGGAAAAGTGTAAAAAAAAAAAAAAACTAAATAAAATTCTGAACTATAAACAGATACCAAGCATGTACAGTACGGGTTCATGTATTTATTACCTGATGAAACAACTATTTTAAGTAAAAAAAAATAAAAAGATAGGTCTCAAAATATTTTTTTTTCAAATATTTACTGAGCTTTTTTTTGCTTTTGCATCTGAATCTCATCTTTGCTTTCTCAAAAAAGCTGGGGTAGGATACACAAGCGTAAAAGTGTAAAAAAAAAAATAAAAATAAAAATAAAAAGAAACAAATTCAAATAAAAATGACAAATACATGTGCAGTGTTGATCCAGCCAAAGTGATAAAATATCCCATTTGTTGACTTGTCTGTGAACTCCACCTCGTGTCTATGGCTATAATAACATAAGATCCATAAATCCAAACTAAAAATATACATTTGGAGGCCAAAGAGTGGCACGGGGGGTGAGGACAAACACGCTACTTAGTCAGCAGTGTAAAAACATAACCAAGTATGACAGCATGTGTGTGTGTTTTTTGTGGTAGTGGACTGGCGAGACTTGGGGGGGGCTGGGAGTGTCCAGAATTTCGATATAAAAGCCCATATGGAAAACATCAAGCAATCTTGTAATCTGATACTCAATCTAGGTTCCGAGGAACGTCTCGTTGACCCCTTGAGACTGACTTAAAATACACACACACACACACATAGCAGATGCATGTGGCAATGATCTGGCTTGCCAATTATTGAGGATGGGGGGGTGGAAGGACATGCAGGCTGAAAGTGGAAAATAAGTTCCTCTCATTGAGGAAAAATGGGAAACAGACGGGAAGCAATGTTTGGCCTCCCACACACACACACACAAACAGTAAAAATATCCCAACACATCTTACCCTCTGTCATTACAACTGCTATGCCACATCCTAAAAAAGGGTAACGGACTAATCTGTATGACTAGAGACTAGGTGCATCACGAAACAGGACCAGTTCAGGTACCCCGCCTCTTGGCCGAAGTCAACCGGGATAGGTTCCAGCATACATACCCCCACGACTCTAGCAAGGATAAGCAGAATAGAGAATGATTTGTGCTCTAATGCAGTGTTTTTCAACCTTTTTTGAGCCACGGCATGTTTTTTTACATTGGAAAACATCACTAAGTCTATAGGAGGAACGAGCTAGGTGTTGCCACACGGACCGATATTACATTGCTCTGCCGGTCTTTACACCACGGACACTCGACACTCGTCTGAGTTTTTCTCTTTCCGAATGACTTTTCTGGAAACAATGGTATAGATGGAAAAGAATATTCCAATCTCTTGTCTACATGCGTCGCTATAATCAACCAGAATAGTCAATGGGGCATGCCCAGAAAAGCGTAAACACCAACATCATGTGAAACCGACTTCCCTGAGTTGTTCTTTCACTTGTTGGAATAATTCCATATTGCCAGTTTTTCGTTTGTCCAGTCTTGAAATTTAGTTTGAATCAAAAACAAACTTTCCGTATCAGTGGCCTCCATTTTTAAAACTGAAGAACCTCTGGAGCTGCGTGTTACGTCATATCTGAGCATGCGATATGATAAATTTAACCAGGAAAGGATCAAATTCAAGCTTGCTAATATTTTATAATTCAACTCGGTACATGTTTTATATAGATATATATTTTCTTTTGACTTATGGATTTATGATTGACGTATAGAAGGGTTTAGATTCTGTTCCACAGATGGCGCTAATGCACACGAAAGCTGCTTGCCAACCGCCAATAAAGTACAGAAGAAGAAAAACGCACCCTGACAACTTTCCGTTTGAGCGCCTACAAGATACCTCAATCGGATTGGGGAAAGGAATATTCCACCCCTGTTAATCCGATTATATATTCATTCGGATTGGCACTTTTCTTTCGGAATGAGGTGTATACAAAAGTTAAATTCTTTCCGTTTTAGCAAATAAACCAAATGCAATTGGAATATTTGGGTCCACGTATACGTGGATATTGACATAATATTTGCAAATGATGATTAATAAATGTTAATTATAAAAAGTGATATTGGACAATTTCTCAAGGCACACTAGTGTGCCGCGGCACAGTGGTTGAAAATCACTGCTCCAATGAGCGTCTGTGTAGTTGATTTTCATAAATGGCCTGACTAAAACCCTGGGAACATTGCAGCAACCTTTGTCGTCTTAAAGGTAGCTACGTTAACCTATTTTCCCAGTGGACCACCAGTTAAGTAAAGACCATTCAGGATGGATTCAACACATTGTCACTATTATGTGCCCTTACACTTTCACACATGTTGACTTTCTGGTTTTCGGGATCTATTATTATCTCTAAAAGTCCAATTAGCCTTGTAGCCACTTTAGGAGTCTTTGTGCTGTCCCCCCTAGAGGCAGTCTATATTATTATGGATGCCAGACTTGGTCCCGTGTTTCCCAGTTACTCCCGGCAACCGGCTTGTCAGTCACGGGTGATTGACACATGGGTACTTTCATGTGTTTGGCAGACCTAACAAGAGAGTATGGCTCTTTAGTCACATACAAGGTCAAGTCATTAAGGATGTCAGCGTTTAATTAGTCTTTGCTGACTTTGTGTTTAACATGATGCATTTGAATGTCAATAAGTTGGCTTGTTTTTGTTTTGGGGCAGTTTGAACATATTAATTAGTCGAGGCAGCAGGGAGGTTACAGTGATCATTGAATGGTGTTATACTGTTTGACTGCAATAATAAACTTTCTTAATAATACCTCTATATTTTTTGTATATAGTAATTCTAAATATTACATTAAATTTAAACAAAATGTCAAGTTTATGAGAGTAAGTTACAAGCTAACACACAGCTGATCAATTGTTCCTTGTGGTCTCACGTGAAAATGCAAAAGTGCATGATGACGACAATTGTTTAAATACCAATTTTAATTGAACCAGTATATATATATTGCCCCATTAATGGATGCATTTTAGTTTCAAACTCAGGGCAACTACTAATTCCTGTGGGGAATAACAAACAATTATGTTAACTTTCAATGTAAATTGAGCATATTTTTGGAAAAAAAAGTGCCGCAAAGCATGCTGGGAAGCTGAAAGCACTCAATTGTTGATGCAGCTCAGTCTCATCCACATTCTACCTCCAGCGGCTCCAAGATAAAATGAGTTTGAAACTGCTTATATTTGTTTGAGTCGTCTTATATTCTGCTTTTTATGTGCAAACCAAATGTGTTTTGCACCAGGCCAGATCTTTTCTTCCTGACATACCAGTGAACTATAAAGAAACACACAAAAATTTGATTAAACAGGAGTTATTATTCCGGGTTCGTCTTATATTTATGTCAAAACACATTGCATAACATTTTATTGTCCGTTAATGTAATATACTATAAATAATATAATTAAAATATAATTGCATGATAGTGCAGGGCTAGTATGTGCGTCATAAAAACTATTTTGTGTTCACAGAAACATTTCAGCCAGCAAATGCTGCACTTTTGAGCCCACAAACACAACACAACCAACACTACATGATAATTACACGAGTGATTTAAGAACAGAATGACGGAAGACGGAGGCAATTTATGACACGACTGAGGCCCACAGGAGAAGAGGAAAAAAGGAGGAACAACAGTTTTCAGCATTCCCACGGGTGCTTTGAAAATACATTTTCCCCCCAAGTTTTAGAAGAAAGAAAAACATGTGCAACCTCTATATGTAAATGTCTTCTGCTGCATATATACAAAACACATGTTTACAATTGTGAAGTGCATGTACTATAAAAGTAATTTGTTCAGCAGGACAGTTAAGAGTCCTGTTAAAGGGATAGTTGGGATTTCGGGACATGAAGCTGCATGACATCCCCATCAGCAGTGCACTTATATATTCAGTTTCTGACGATAAAGTTAAAGCTTGGTTTTCAAATGCCCTGCTTTTCAGTATGACTCTGTTTTGAAGAAAAAAAAAAATCAGCAAATTTGCCTAGAGTTGTTGTACACTGTCTCAGTTTTTGGACAATATTACACCTAAACTAGTCCTTTTGTCCTGTATTGTGTTGCTCAGTTACAGTTGTCCTGAAACTGACCAACTGCAAAATAACTTGCCATGGGGCCAAAGAAAGTTGCAAGTGCTCGCAATTTGCCCTCCTCCCTTTCTGCAATAAAGATAAAAATGTAAAAAATGTATGTTTCATTCGTCATTTATAAAACGTATCATTATTTTCTGCAAGTAAAACTATAATTAAAAAAAATTAAAAAACACTTAAACTATATTAGGAAAGCAGGAAGTGAACAAATGTAACAGTTACTGATTGTAAAAGTACCAGATGGAGGAGTAGGATTTAATAAACTTTGCTTCTTCCTACTCCTTTTGGACATGTGGAACCCTGAACTGATTATGTGATGCATTCAATTGTAATCTGATGCATGTTCAAATGAAATTAAACCATTACCATAGTTATTCAGAATAAAACACATTTTTTGTTCATATTTTTGATGAAAAACTAATCACTTATCGTATCTATTTTGTTGAACCTTTTAGAGCAAATTAACAAAAACTGAGGTACCACTGTATGTTTTCCAAAATATCAGATAAAGTTAAAAATATTGGACAACTTACAGAATTTCTCATACATGGATAAACTCATAACGACTTGAACCATTTTTAGAGAAAATGTTCTCAATATGTCAAAATAAGCAAATAATAGAATTATTGGACCGCAACACCACAGTAAACTAAACACTAAACCCCCCAAAATCTGTATGGAACACAATAATTAGTTGTAGCCACAGCAGACCGGAGGTGGAGAATCGCCACTGGTTTGTCGGCATACATGTATTGTGCCCACATACTTAGCTTTTATTGGGATGCTTGTCTAATGTAAACCGCACAAGACATGCTTAGAAGAGAGCATTCTCTGTGGTACCAAACCAACCAGACCGCATGCATAGCCTGCATTTAACTTCAACCTTTCTCTCTCTTGCTCTAAAGTCTGCAAAGCTTGAAAACTCCCCATAGGAGAGATGACTGTACTTGAATACGCATAGCTAAAATGAGTTAAAGTGCAACAATGTCTGAACTGTATTTACAAACATTTATTACAGTGTTGGTACAACAGCAAACTATATAGATTAGATGTTACAAGAGGTTTGTTGCAAGTTGAACCTACAATACTACAAACCTTAGCCCACTTTTTGCTGTTCAAGCACGGCACTGTGATGAGTGTTGCTGTCCTTGTCTTCTTCTGACTGAGGGGGGCGGCTCCACTGTGGCTCCGTGTGGCGTGTGCCCGGCGAGATCCGTCAAACGCATCTTAAGAACCGCCTTGACGTGCCTGCTTCGCTCCTGGATTCAGTATCTTCTTTTGCCATGTTGAGTTTGCCTGGCTGAACACAAAAGTAGAGCAATAAACATTCAGAGTAACATGCTGTTAAAGCTAAATGTGGAAACTATTATAGTTAGGTCTGGATTTGGCAATGCTAGAGTAGGCTCCCACCTGTGTTATTGTTTCAGGTAAACATTTTTTTTAATTTAGACAAGAAGCCCCCCTCCTCTTTATGTTGCTGCTTTTCCTCTCCCTCTGATGAGCTTCTTGTCTTGTCGCTGGAGCTTGATGCACTGTCTCCCTCTGTTGGACGCAACACGGAAGTGCAACATAAGATAAATGGTGAGGAAAATAAACAAATGTTAACATTTAAGTAGTTCCAGCCTACCAATCTGTGTTAGAAACATGAGTGATGTGTGAAAACTACCTTGAACAATATATTTCTATAACTATCCACAAGCATGTGTCAATACATTCCTGTTTTCATCTCTACAGCAGCCCATTTAAGCAGCAAATAAGTTGGGCTTGGATCGATTGCATCCTTTGCTGGTTGCCATCATATTGTAAACTCAATGCTGCAATTTCCCAACATCATCTGGTTTATACAAATATTACAAATGATCATATTATAAATATACAATATAAGGTGGCCAGAAATATTTCACTATTGAACAAAGCAAAATTTGTTCTCAATCAGAAGTCACTCCACACTCTTTATTGCTCTCTGGTTCTACCATATCTTACTTATAGTGTGGAAATATGGGGTAATAACTATAAAAGCAATCTTCACTCGCTAAATGTACTGCTAAAAAGGTCAGTAAGAATAATTCATAATGCCGCCTGCAGAGAACATACTAACTCCTTATTTCTAAAATCACAAATACTTCAACTTGCTGATATAGTTCATCTTCAAACAGCTAAAATAATGCATAAGGCTAAAAATAACCAATTACCTAAAAGAGAGGAGAAATATGATCTAAAGGAAGAACTACATTTGAAACACTTATATGCTAAAACTACATTAAAAAGCCATAGCATTTCAGTATGTGGAATCAAACTATGGAATGGATTGAGTAAGGACCTCAAACAATGCACAACGATGAGCCAATTCAAGAAACAATACAAGCAGTTGATGTTTGCTAAATACAAGGATGAAGAGTCTTGAACCAGTCATGATGTGCTATATATATCACTATATTGACACTTACTATGGTACCCATTATGTCATTGGATGGTCATATCACCTCGTACTTTGGTACGCGATTTAAAAAAAAAAAACTTTAACTATATTAGGAAAGCAGGAAGTGAACAAATGTAACAGTTCCTGATTGTAAAAGTACCAGATGGAGGGGTAGGATTTAATAAGCTTTGCTTCTTCCTACTCCTTTTTGGACATGTGGAACTGTGAACTGATTACGTGATGCATTCAATTGTAATCTGATGCATGTTCAAATGAAATAAAACCATTACCATTACCAAAGATGGTTACAATTAGACTAATGTTCTTTCACTGTAGACTGTAACGGCCTTCTCATCGTGCTCTCTAAACGAGCTCTGAAACAGTTGCAGTAAATCCAGACTCTTTCTGTGCCTAATGACTTCATTAAAAAAATAAAAATAAATAAAGGAAAATCTGACCAGAAGAGCGGTTAACACCGTTAACAGTCCCAGGAACATCCGTCTCTTCCTCGGCATAGCTTAGCATCAGAGTGTGCTGCTTCCGTGTCAACTTCCTGTAGACAAACAACCACAACTGAATCATAGGATTGATATTCATGTACAAAAAGACAAAACAGTGACGTCTCTTACTTGGGCACTCTGATCTTGATGTGAGCGTAGTGATCACCGTAGCTGTAACTGTTCATCCTCCGAATGCCTTTCCCCTGCAGCCGGATCACCTGACCCGCTTGGCAGCCAGCCGGAACCTGACAGCAATTTAAAGAGTAAAAATAGAGGGAGTATTTATAAATATTCATTTATAAAGTTTAGACATCGGTCACAATATTTAGTATGATGCCGTGACTCACTAGTATACTGATGGTTTCATAGAGGCCTTGGGTGGTGGCTGTGCCCCCCAGGATGGCTTGAGCCACAGAGATCATCACGTCTGAGTGAATGTCGGTTCCATTCCGCCTGAACACAGGGCTCCTCTGGACCTAAAAGGCCCCATTGTATTAGATATATTATTATTGATTGTATCATTATTAATTAATAATGAAATAATTATTAATTATATTATTAGTGATTAATAATATATTTTAATTATATTATTAGTAATTAATAAAAATAATAATTAGTAATTATATTATTATTAATTATTAATTAATTATATAATTGATAATTGTTAAATAATTATTGATGTATTATATTAATTAATTAATTATTAAATAATTACTTAATTATATTATTACTTATTAATGTACATATATTATTAGAAATATTCAAAATTATTTACATTATTTGTGCAATTTGCTGTTTATGCTGTACATTGTTGTTCATATTTGAGGACATCTATTTATCCTCCACATTATTATTATTATTATTATACGGGAGCCAGGCATTTCGTTGCCAATTTCACTGCTGTGTTATTGTGCAAAGACAATAATATAGTCTATCTATCTATATAAATACCTCAAAATATGTAACTTTGCTGATAACTTACCCGAAAAGTAATGAGGATTTCCTTTTTACCAACGGACATGCGCACAGTCTGCCCATTGTCCACCCCTGTAAAGAAACACCATGTCTCAACTTCCATCTTAAACAACATTCTGGGGGGGTAACCTACCAGCAGGAACTGGCACCGTAACAGTTTGCCTCTTCTTGGCCTGACCCGAGCCCCGGCACAGAACGCAGGGTGTGATTACGATGGTGCCCTTGCCACTGCAGCGCCGACACGTGCTGCGCATCATGAAAGGGCCTGTGTGCAGCGACTCCTATGAAGGGGAAGCGAACGTTGTTCATAAAATATGATTTATAAATAAACACAAGGCTTCTACGTTGAGCGAGCATGACCCACCGTGCCGGTGCCGTTACAGTAGTGGCAGTGAGACACTTTGGTTCCGGGTTCGTTGCCCTTTCCGTCGCACCTCGGGCAGTCGTCTTCCATGTTCACAGACAGCTGCTTGTTGACACCTTTGGCTGCTTCAGCAAACGTCAGCTCCATCATAAACTATTAGACAGGAAGGCAGGAGAAACACATCAGTGTGTGAGCGCTAGCACACAACACAACTACTGTGGGGGAGATCGGACTCCGGTCAGAGAGTGAGTCCAGACACAGTAGCAGAACTGTATGAACTTTATTACTTAACAGCCCAATTTCCATCCACCAGATTAATTTGTGAGTAGTATGTCATAATGGTTCTGGTGTCTGTAATGAACGAACATTAGCATAAATGCAAGTCACAAGCTTAGAACACATACATATACATATTTACACATACATATATACTGTATTTGGAAAGGGGCGGCAACAGGTTAGCTAGCACTTGAACTGTCAGTATAATACTCTACTCTCTAATACACAAAACAATGGGCGATATTCGCCACCTAATTTGCATATAAATAATGGTCACGAACAAATCGTTAACAGCCCATTAACTTACCTTTATCACAAACGCAGACAGACATATACAGGACGAGAGCAAGCCTTCTGACGTACCGAATGGCAAGCTGTGGTCCTACTGAGGACCCCTTAGTTGCCCCGCAAGTTGCCTAGTACAAACCTAAGTTTGCCCTGAACAGTGCCTGTACTAAACATTACATTAACAATGAGGGAATTTACAACAACTACTGTATTGACTAATAAAAATACTCAGTCAATGCCGCCTGCTTTTTCTCCTCTTTCTGCCTCTACATCTGACAGGCAATCAAAACCGTGGGAAACTCGGGCAGTTTGCTCTGATTGTGAACACGTCGCTCACTAGTGTTGCTTGTGCATGGGTTACTACGCGTTGCAGATTTCGCCAATTGCAGTTGTTTGTGGGCTCCCGTGTGTGGCTCCCATAAGCCGCTACTACTTTCATGCTTTAAACATCATGGCTAACATACATTTCCCATGATTCTTACAGTGCAGCTTCAGGAAGTAGTGACATGGACGAGTGAAGTGGGAGCGGATATCATATTCTGAAGTCTCAGTATCTAGTTACTTAGTATTTGCTCAATGTGGTAGGTCATGTTTTTTTTTTTTTACCTCAGGCCTTTGTTCAAACATGCTGTTGACGTCTCTGAAGCCGCTTGTGAAATCCCCAAAGATCTTCCTGAACAGCTCCTCTGGGTCTAAAGTGGCGCTGCCAGCTCTGTACTGCTGCTGCTGGCTTGTACGGCCTGGGTCAAAGCCCGCCGAGCCGTATGTATCATACTGCTTCCTCTTCAGCTCATCACTCAGCACCTACAGGAGACCAAAATATTAGAAACAGCTCTCAGCAGAAGTGTAGTATAAACTGGTGAGAGAGCGTTTTGTTGTACATCGTAGGCTTCAGCCAGCTTGGCAAACTTTTCTTTGGCCTCGGGGTCATCTGGGTTGGTGTCTGGGTGATACTTCTTCGCCAACTATAAACAAAGAAGATTAGACGTGAAGACATGTTTTCAGGGTAGAAAGAAGTAGCCAAATTGGTAGCTAGTCACCTGATAATATGCCTTCTTGATTTCCTTTTGTGAGGCTGTGCGGGTAAGTCCCAGCACCTCGTAGAAGTCTTGCTTGTCTGAACATCTTCTGCTGGAGTGGAAACATCGGTCAGCGATGACATGGGGACGCTTGGACACTGCAGACAGGACAACACATATATGTCAGCATCACTTGTCACATTCCAAACATCCTATCACACACCATTTACCTACTTACTGTCATTCTACATTATTACATTCTACAGATACGTACAACTGCAACAGCAAGGTCAGTGTAAAACACTGACGTCATCAAACAGCCATTAATTACGTCATTTTCGTGTCAGGTTTATTTTGTCACCTTTCATATACAACACCTAACTGAGACGACATTTTAACATGATTGTCTTTGGTGTAAAGAATGTTTTGGTGACGCTAACAAGCTCACTCACCTGTCAGTCTGTTCAATGTCACCGTTTTTTTGTGTCTCCACAAACTCAAATTAGCAGCCAACCTTCCTCGATATGCGGGCGAAACCGACACCCAAAGCGCCACACGTCGGACGGACACCGCCTGTATACGACCATAGTTTATTTGAGAAATAACAAATGGTGTCAGACAGCATGTAGCTAGCCGGCTAGTGGAGGACGCCATTTTAAAAATCGTCACTTCCGGGAAAGAACCGCTCCGCGCATGTGCAAGAGAAGCGTTTGTTTATGATGATCATTGTTTTTGATTTAACATCATGCAAAAAATAAATAACTACAATATATATGCTATGATGAATATTGTTGTGGCGTAACATGAACGCTAATATGGTTTAAACGTGTTTAATGACTACCACTATTGCTATCCCTTCTCTAAACAACAGATGGCGCCCCCAATCTGTGATTGACCACATAAAACGACTTTGAGCAATTTCTTGTATGTACTCGTTTATATTGTTATTTTTGCTAACAGGGAGTCTAATTTTAACACCATTATTCAGGCAAAGTTGAAGTTCTCATTCCAAGCAATCTCCAAGCCAACCTCCCAGCTATAAATGTGGAATGTTTATTACCAGAGGAGGTTGACATGTGACCGATCTTACTCCATATAATAATAGGTCAGAAAAGTTTCTGTTATTAAAGGGTGAACTTCATTTTTCTACACATATTTATTTCTCTTTTCTGTGCCTTCTCGCGTGAGAAAATGAGTTAATATGAGCTAGCTAACAATGGATACCACGAGAAATATCTATTTTGATGCAAAAGCCCTCACAAAACAGTGTTCCATTTACATAACTGACTTGTATATTAACCAAGCTACAGCGATATTGTTATTGTAGCAGCTAACACAAAAAAACTATATTCATTTGGCGCTACCCGCTAACCTCGCTAACTGCTTGTCTCTGCATTATTCACAGATGGTGGATACCTTGCTCTCAATTTCACTATGAAGACTCAACAACATGCTTGTTTGCTGTCAGATTGAAGCAAACGTCTTGTGCTGGAAGACACAGCCATCTAAAAGAGACATTGTAAGTGTTGTCGCTGTATTTATTTATCAATCAATGTGCCTAGGAAAGAAGTTTTGGAATTTTTAAAATCATAAATATACAGCAAGATTACATGCTATCATCAATGTTGTTGGATGGATTGTTAATGGATGATTACAGTATGTATATCAAACGATAAAACTGTGTTAGAGGGCATCATTGTGGAAATAGGTACATCCCAATGAAGTGCATTGTTAGCTAGCTCATACTAAGTCATTTTCTCCTGTTATAATGCACAGAAAAGGGATATAATATGTGTTCGTTTTTAATACAGTTCCCCTTTAAAGATGAAAATATTGCTGACCAATGCTGTTTTTGTACTTTGTTCAAAGCGGAAGCTATCATGGGTTTGCCCGCCGGAGATACCATAGTGACCTTTTAACGTCACACATAAACATCACGGGGGAGCAAATTAGCGAGTACACACAAAGACTTCCTTGTTGAGTCATGTTTGCAATCCTTTTCAACTCAGCTTCTTGCTGGTTTGTCATGTGACGCCAAGTGACTTCATTTTCTCAAAGTTTGTACAAAATTAAAATAAAAAGAGCTACTCAATATTTCTTTTCATAGCTTATTTCAACCAAATGTGCTGGTTTTACCAGAACATTCACAAAATGCTGGTATCCACAACCCACGTTTTATATTTACAAATGCATTTCTTTATAGTATCTCCGACTATAAGGCTATTTTTGGTACTTTCCATTGTAAATCCCACTATTTATCCTGAAACATTCAATTCATTGGTTGTGCTGCTGCTCTGATGTCATACTATTTTGTGACATTTTTGGCGCCCCCTGTGGGTTGTGGTCAAAATGCTTTCAAAGACATGGTAACATGCATGTATTACAGATATCCTCCAAGATTTATAATCAGTGGGCAAATCATTGGGCAAAGTGTGTGTTTTGGAGAGCACTTGAATTGTGGGAGAAATTTCAAGTCTAGTATAGTATTTACGTTTTGGTACATTTTCACCCTTCTTTGTGCAGCGGTTCATAAATATATTCATGCAGTTAAGGCGGTGCAATCTGAGTCAACGCACCAAAATTTTTTTTGAGGCGATCTGAACCAGGTCATGTGGTCATGTCTTGCCTGATGCCCCAAACAAACATTCAAGATAATTAGACCATGCAGAAGGTAGCAAGAGTAGTTACTGTATACACAAATATCAGCTTGCCAACACCCCAAATAATGTGTTGTCTTGTATTCTGGCCCCCACCTCCCAGGACAGAAAAGTATAATTTCTACAACAACTATGGACTTGGGCTGCACGGTGTTCAAGTGGTTAGCACACAGGCCTCACTGCTAGGAGACCCGAGTTCAATTCCACTCTCGGCCATCTCTGCGTGGAGTTTGCATGTTCTCCCTGAGCATGCGTGGGTTTTTTCCGGGTACTCCGGTTTCCTCCCACATTCCAAAAACATGCTAGGTTAATTGGCGACTCCAAATTGTCCATAGGTATGAATGTGAGTGTGAATGGTTGTTTGTCTATATGTGCCCTGTGATTGGTTGGCGACCAATCCAGGGATAGGCTCCCTCGTGAGGAAAAGTGGTAGAAAATGAATGAATGCGGGTGTACCCCGCCAGGGTGTACCCCCTCTCCAGCACCCCTGTGACCCTTCTAAGGAAAAGCAGTAGAAAATGAATGAATTAATGAACCATGGACCTGAAAAAACGGTTGAAAATTGACCCGTTGAAATTTTTTTTTTTTTGTTGCCATCTTTAAATCCTGTCGGAACCCCCTGTGACTGTTGGGTAGATTCCCCCCATCTCCTGGGCAAGAAAAGTATAGTTTCAACAGGGAGCAAAAGTGCAATTTTGCGACAGTGAACCTGAAAAAGTCCCAAAAATGGACCCGTTGGAAAATGGCGTTTCTTGCCATTTTGGCAGCAAAGAAGGGCGCAGAACCTGGTGAGGTGTGACTTTGGCTGAGATGTTTAGTCAACAGCTGAAGGTGCCGCCGCGTACTTGCTCTCGTCAATGTTTTCCTGTAGATGAAAGGGTTTGATGTGTCAACACTTGTGAGTGATTTTCACTCGAGCTCATTCTCAGTTCCAGTTGTAATTCCTGATGTTTGACCATGTGTGTCAGTGACAGGCAAGGACTGACCCCACTTGGGTGGATTTTTAAAAACACGGCTTTTGAAACAATGAAGTCTGTATCCTATTACTTTACTTCCATCTTCCTTCTTGTCTGATCCCTCATATGCAATCTCACTCTTGCTGGCAGGAGGTTAAAGGTTAACCAGACTGCGGGCATCAAAATAACAATGTCTTGATATGAAAAGAAGAACTACCATACCTTTTTCCAAAAATAGCTATCTTTATCAGTTTTGGGATGACCAGACTCAGATTCCTGGATTTAAGTTTTGATGCCATTTTTATAGGACACAATAACAGACAGGAAGCAAGGATAGGAAATGAAAAGGACAGTAAAATCAAAGTCGTTCGTGCTTGGAAGCTTGGTAGAGATTCAAATAAGATGGAGAACTTTGATCTCACAGACTGGCAATATTACAAAGACAAGATGGAGTAGAGAGGGATAGCCATGTAATAAATCCCCCATCAGATCTGTCTGATTATTGTTTGGACATCCCTAGAAGCCATGACAGTTGACGGACGCAGGACCACGTCTTTATTATTTAGCCCACATGATCACAACAACAGCGTGTGCAATCCACTGAAAATCCCATAACTGTCTAATCTGGCAACACAAATGACTAACATCAGAGTGGCAGTAACATCATGGTCTCGGGGTTGCATGAGTGCTGACGGCACTGGGGTGCTGTGGTTCACAGAGAGTCAAAGTGGATTCCAGTAACTTGTACAATGCCATGCCCAAGAGGATTAAGCCATTGGTAGATAACAATGGTCACTTTCACTTTAAATTCGGACATGTGGAGATGAAACAGCTATACAAGCTGTTGGGCGGCACAGCGGTGTAGTGGTTAGCGCACAGGCCTCACAGCTAGGAGACCAGGGTTCAATTCCACCCTCGGCCATCTCTGTGTGGAGTTTGCATGTTCTCCCCGTGCATGCGTGGGTTTTCTCCGGGTACTCCGGTTTTCCTCCCACATTCCAAAAACACGCTAGGTTAATTGAATGTGAGTGTGAATGGTTGTTTGTCTATATGTGCCCTGTGATTGGCTGGCGATCAGTCCAGGGTGTACCCCGCCTCACGCCCAAAGACAGCTGGGATAGGCTCTCTCTTGAGAAAACAGAATAAAGAGGTTATTGAATTGTGAGAGGGGCCGGAGCGGTTAGTGCTGAAGGTATTTGCTCAATTTTGCTAGCTAAAGATAAAAGCTAAAACAAACACATAAGATACTTATACATGCACCCACGCAAAAAAGGACTAAAGTGGCAACTGACAGTTAAGGTGGAAACATCGGGTACGCATATGACAGCTTGCTTTGCAATAAAGGAAAAGCAGAATGTTCCAGAAGCCTTGATGACCTGCAAACAAATGAAAGCAGAAACACTATGAAAGAAGCGGTTCAAGCAAGGGCAGTGACGAAAGCTGATTGGTCCAGGACTCCAGCCTCTTACACAATCTTGAGTGTATAAAAGGCCAGACAGGGAGGGTGTTTTTTTTGCAGCTGCGCTGTAATAAGACACGTTTACTTGTAGGCATACAGGGACTGCAGATAAGCCCGGACGTCTGTATTAGGTATTGTTGTCAGGAATAAACAATCTGGTTCTCATTCTATGTTTTGGTTCTTTAAGTTTCCTTTATCCTCTATTAGAAACCCACTTAGAGTCCTCAGGGGGAGGATTTCTACAGTGTGCAGGCCTCACAGCTAGGAGACCCGAGTTCAATTCCACCCTCGGACATCTCTTAGTGAAGTTTGTTTTTGAAGTGCGTTTTCTCCGGGTACTCCGGTTTCCTCCCACATTCCAAAAACATGCTAGGTTAATTGCCGACTCCAAATTGTCCATAGGTATGAATGTGAGTGTGAATGGTTGTTTGTCTATATGTGCCCTGTGATTGGCTGGCCACTAGTCCAGGGTGTACCCTGCCTCTTGCCCCGGGTTAATTGGCGACTACGAATTAATTATCCATATGTATGAATGTAAGTGTGAATGGTTGTTTGTCTATATGTGCCCCGTGATTGGCTGGCGGGAAGACAGCCGGGATAGGCTCCAGCACACCAGCAACAATACTGAAATCAGCTGTCAGCACAAATACAAAACCACAACATGACTCAGTGTTGCCATTTGGTGGTCTTCCTTCCTTTGTGCCATACGAACAATAGGAGGAACCCCCTCACCCCCTTCGTGTGAGAGTATCTTGAAGGAATCTTGGTGGCCATGGAAAGCGAGCCGGCACCTGATGGCTGGACAAAGCCTAGGTCAAGGGGTTTTGAACCAAAGGTCATGGAAGGAGCCCGAAAAAAAAAACACCTCTTATTGTTTATAGACCAGCAGATGTTTTTTCTTCTTTAGTTTGGTTGATTGATGATGCGGTGTCCTTGCACGCCATGTCTATGTGTAGCTCTGTTTCTTCTAGGTTTGTTCCTTAGAGGTCAGGCATTAAGAATTATTGAGCTTACTGTATGGTTAAAAATAGTTTGGTTAATCATTCGCTAATCCTGTTAAATGAACGTGGGAACAGGCAACCTCATGAATGATGTAGGCTGCAAGCAGGATGCAACGCTTCCTCACTTCCTGTTGAGAGTCCATTAACGTCACAGACTCCCGCCTAAACTTTACTGATGGCGAGGGGATTAATGATTACCTTGGCTGGTTAGCGCTGTGCAAATCATCCTCAGCAGTCGCAGCAGTAGCAGGGTGTCTTCCTTGTGGAAACTTTTCATTTAAGTGTCTGCTGTTTAAATCCTGCTACAATAAAAAGTCCACTGGCCCTTTAAGACCCCTTTTAAATTATGGATGGCTGTCATGAGCCCACAGCTTTTGTTTTCTCACTCTCTTTTTTTCAAAACTTCCTGTCAACTTTGCATCTTCCAGCGTCGCCTGTAATTCCCCGGATCATAATCTCTTGAGCCTCACCAGGTTCATAAAGTGACCTCTTTCCCCCCCGCATGCAAACTGCAGCTAATCCCCTTCTTACACAGATTTCATGAGCCAAGTATGAATTTTTGAACCAACCATTTTCATACAGTTTGAAATGAACACGACTTCACTTTACACAAGGGATTAAATGTTAAACTCCCTGATGTGTTTAGATTAGGAAAGCGTGTAATTTAAGCACCTTTTCCTGTAATAAAAGTAAAAAATTAATCATTAAAATTCAATAAAATGAATGTTAATCTTGTTAATCATGCACATATAAAGGAAAAAAAAGGGTTTTAAGAGTGTATGGACTCCTACTCTTTGCCGTCAATGGCTTTTAATGGCTTTGTGGTAAATGCCAGCACAAGGGATTAAACCCGGGGAGGAACATGCTAGAATGACATCAAAACCATCGGCAGACTTTACTCACAGCTGCAAGGCTTTTTTAATCTCGCCCCGCTATAAAATAGCTTACGGCTCACGACGATTGTTGTACGAGGGAGTCATGTGACGTTCGTGTAGTTTACTGTGATGGCCCTCGATCAGCACATGAATGAACATATACTTTTAACAAGCCTTTAGAGTCCATTAAAAAGTGTTTAACTCATCATGGCTCTCAAGATGGAGTGGACTGTTTTTTTTTTTTTACACTGCAGCTTTTTGTGTGTCTGCATGCTTTTGATGGAAAAACAAAAGGGCAAACTGCAGGGGATGGAGACGGCTGATGCTTGGGGGGGCAGGGGGTGGGGTGGGGTGGGTCTTCTTTTTTTTGTGGACTGACACCAGAGAGGAACCTTTTGTCTGTGTTGTGTCCAAATGGGAAAATAAGGGGTACAAATGCTATATTAAAATGGGTATATATGTTTTGGGCCACCATCTTGGAGCTGTGTTCTTTATACCTGTTTTATTACTGCATGGTACACAACCCCACCTAATCCCTGGCAACTTGGTTTGTGATTGAATTTTATTAGGCATAAAAATGAGCAAAATTAATATAGAAAACATTCAAAAGATGTATTGAAAGATATGATGATATATAGGAAGTGTTGGTAATGTTACACCGCACCCCAGGAAGTGCTGTAAAAATAACAGGGAACTGTGTGTCTATATTATGTCTATTATTACTTGGTAATAGGAGTGTACAGGTGACTATAGGGGTGTTATTTAATGTCCACAGAGCTCTAATGGTAAGAAGCCGTATTTAGAAGTGTTTTAATTACAAAAATATTCAATGTTAATCAAAATAAATTATTGTAGGGCTGCACGACAACCGAGTGGTTAGGCCACACAGCTAGGATACCCGAGTTCAATTCCACTCTCGGCCATCTCTGTGTGGAGTTTGCATGTTCTCCCCATGCTAGGTTAATTGGGGACTCCAAATTGTCCAGAGGTATGAATGTGAGTGTGAATGGTTGTTTGTCTATACGTGCCCTGTGATTGGCTGGCCACCAGTCCAGGGTGTATGCTGCCTCTCGCCCGAAGACAGCTGGGATAGGCTCCATAGGCTCTATACGAAACCCACTTAGAGTCCTCATAGGAAGGATTTCCACAGTGCGCAGGCCTCACAGCTAGAAGACCCGAGTTCAATTCCACCCTCGGACATCTCTGGGTGAAGTTTGCATGTTCTCCCCATGCATGCGTGGGTTTTCTCCGGGTACTCCGGTTTCCTCCCACATTCCAAAAACATGCTAGGTTAATTGGCGACTCCATATTGTCCATAGGTATGAATGTGAGTGTGAATGGTTGTTTGTCTATTTGTGCCCTGTGATTGGCTGCCGACCAGTCCAGGGTGTACCCCGCCTCTTGTCCAAAGACAGCTGGCATAGGCTCTCTCCAGCACCCTTGGCGACCCTCAGTAGAAAATGAATGAATGAATAAATTATTGTATGAGCTTTTCCTTTGCCAAAATCCGATGCCACCATTACTTGTTGTCTTTATAATAAAGATGCATGCTAACCCCTGGTGTTGTGTCTTAGCCCCTGGATGCTGCAATATTGTACTCTGCAGTCTCCATTTTACTGCAGTGTGCCTCAGTCTCCTATTGGATAACCATGAATCCTCCTCACTATGAAATAAATACTGTTGTTTATTAGTGCTCTTGCCCCAACATTCCCTTTAAAAGACTGAACTGTTCTTGAGAGACATAAGGGGACGTTTGTTCTTGTTAAATAAGACGATGAAGGTTAGCGGTGATACTTCCACACTCTTAATCACCACACAATTGAGGATGAGGTGAAGTGCTGATGAGATGTGTGGTCAAATCAGCTTGTTTCGGGTTTGCATTTTAGCCATGAGCATGTTGCTAATCTGCTTATCTGAGCTTTACAGAGATGGAGGTTTTTCTACACACAGACACACACGTTGTTCTGCTTTCATTTCCTCCCTCTCACCTTTCACTTACACACTCTTATCCCCATCTGTCTCATCTCTTTGCAACATGCACATGATGTCTTCTCATGTACAAGGAGTCCTCTTGTCAGCGATATAAAGACGTACGCGGAAACACCAGCGGCTGGGATGTGGTGCAAGGTGGCGGTTATCGCTAATAACTGGCGGGAAGAATGATTGCATTAATTATTTGAAAGTAGTAATGCCCCGAGTGGAAGAAAACATACGTGTTTTTGACTTAGAGGATTATTTTTAGTCTTTCTGTTTATTTATATCATGCAAGGCGGTGGTTTTGGTTAATAACTGTCAGGGAGAGTAACTACATTCATTATGTCACTGATACTTGGTGCATGAGCTTTGACTTTGTGGATTATTTGAATCTTTGCATTTATTTCTATTGTGTAAGATAGTGTTTATCAACAATAACCACTTGCAGGAGCAAGTACATTAATCATATGACACATCTACAACGCAGATATTCCCACACATGAGTGAACTTGGTGGATTATTTTGAGGCTTTATGTTTATTTTGATTTATTTTTTGTGCATGGTGGCCGATATCTCTTACCATGCTGCGGGCTTTGACTTTGTGGATTACTTGAAGTCTTTCCATTCCATTTATTTCTGTTATCATTAATAACTGGCGGGAGGCGTGATGTTCTTCTGCGGTCTTTTAGATGCATGCTGTTCTCACAAGAGGTTTTATCCTAAGAGTAATGATTTTGCACATAATCTCCTTTTCCACACATAGACATAACACACACATGGTGCCTTTTGTGTTACAAATATTCTGTACTAGCATATACAGTATAAATAGTTTATTAGTAATGGCTACAAGTCAGAAGGATGTTGTAACACCCATTGGAGATAATGACAATTTATACTGTACAAAGAAGAGTATGCTGTGCAAGATAAATGTTGTAATTGTATTTAAAAAAAATCCTAATCCAAGTCTTTAGAGAGGACTGATCCATGGATTATAATCCAAGATGCTGAGAGGTTTATAGTACCAGGGAGGAGCCCCAACATGCCATCTTATGGTTTCTCCATTGAGGAATGGCCGAGTGCTAACAGTTAGCATGCTCGCAGCATGTTGGTCTGTCTTTGTGTTAAAAAAATGAAGGGGGGTCCACAGGCAGGATGCTAGAAAAAGCCGAAAGTGCGTATGCGCTTGCCTTGTTCTGATCCATTCCATCAGTGTTCACCTGATGCCTGTTGGGATTGAAGTTAAATGGAGGTTAAAGATAGGAAATAAGGCATTGAGGATGTTAAAATGTTACAACATTGCCTGTGCAGTTAATAAAGGATCCTCGCTTTGTATGTTTGAATCCTCTCACCGTTATCTATGTCAGAGTTTGGGCCGCTCTGGCGTTTATTGGTACAGGCGCACTCCAGGTGGTCCTCCAGTCTGATCTGCACCTTCTTCAACTTGGGCCGCCGCCGCACATACTCTACCTTTGCCACCTTCGGGTGACAAAACAGCCAATGACAAGCAGGCTAACTTTAGCCTCGTTTTGCGTATTTACCCTGACGGTGCGGTGGTGCTTGCGGGTTGCATGACACCTCATGTTGCTAGTGTTGCAGCAGCCCGTGCAACGCTTCACCTCCACGCACGCCGGCCAGATGATGAAGTTGGCGGCGGTGGGGTCCACCTGACTGCGAGGGATCTCGTAGATGGTGGTACGCACCTTGCAACCTGCAGGTAACGCCTCCTCCACCACTGCAGTGCAGAAGAGACACTTTTTATCCCGGCTGGTTGGTGCGGTATGCTAGCTCCATCATCTTGTATCCATGGTACGCCCGTGTCTGTGGGTGTTTCACCATCATCTCTGCACCTTTATCATGTGTTCCTCCTTCGTGCTACATCTGTAACATTTCCCTCACTACGGCTACACAGGTCATGTATCCAGCCAGTGCTACATCAGTATCATGTATGTGTCTCAACAATCTGTATTGTATGCATCTCACCAGCACTACACCTGCATCGCAACAGTACTACTCCATACCTGTCTCACAAGCACTACATCTGCATCACAACAGTACTACTCCATACCTGTATCACAAGCACTACACCTGCATCGCAACAGTACTACTCCATACTTGTATCACAAGCAATACGCCTGCATCGCAACAGTACTACTCCATACCTGTCTCACAAGCACTACGCCTGCATCGCAACAGTACTACTCCATACCTGTCTCACAAGTACGACACCTGCATCGCAACAGTACTACTCCATACCTGTCTCACAAGCACTACACCTGTATCGCAACAGTACTACTCCATACCTATCTCACAAGCACTACACTTGCACTGAAACAGTACTACTCCATACCTGTCTACAAGCACTATACCTGCATCGCAACAGTACTACTCCGTACTTGTCTGACCAGCAATACACCTGCGTTGCAACAGTACTACTCCATACCTGTCTCACCAGCACTACACTTACATCGCAACAGTACTACTCCATACCTGTCTCACTAGCACTACTCCATACCTGTCTCACCAGCACTACACTTGCATCGCAACAGTACTACTCCATACCTGTCTCACCAGCACTACACCTGCATCGCAACAGTACTACTCCATACCTGTCTCACAAGCACTACACCTGCATCGCAACAGTACTACTCCATACCTGTCTCACAAGCACTACACCTGCATCGCAACAGTACTACTCCATACCTGTCTCACCAGCACTACACCTGCATCGCAACAGTACTACTCCATACCTGTCTCACAAGCACTACACCTGCATCGCAACAGTACTACTCCATACCTGTCTCACAAGCACTACACCTGCATCGCAACAGTACTACTCCATACCTGTCTCACCAGCACTACACCTGCATCGCAACAGTACTACTCCATACCTGTCTCACAGGCACTACACCTGCATCGCAACAGTACTACTCCATACCTGTATCACCAGCACTACACCTGCATCGCAACAGTACTACCCCATACCTGTATCACAAGCAATACGCCTGCATCGCAACAGTACTACTCCATACCTGTCTCACAAGCACTACGCCTGCATCGCAACAGTACTACTCCATACCTGTCTCACAAGTACGACACCTGCATCGCAACAGTACTACTCCATACCTGTCTCACAAGCACTACACCTGTATCGCAACAGTACTACTCCATACCTATCTCACAAGCACTACACTTGCACTGAAACAGTACTACTCCATACCTGTCTACAAGCACTATACCTGCATCGCAACAGTACTACTCCGTACCTGTCTGACCAGCAATACACCTGCGTTGCAACAGTACTACTCCATACCTGTCTCACCAGCACTACACTTACATCGCAACAGTACTACTCCATACCTGTCTCACTAGCACTACTCCATACCTGTCTCACCAGCACTACACTTGCATCGCAACAGTACTACTCCATACCTGTCTCACCAGCACTACACCTGCATCGCAACAGTACTACTCCATACCTGTCTCACAAGCACTACACCTGCATCGCAACAGTACTACTCCATACCTGTCTCACAAGCACTACACCTGCATCGCAACAGTACTACTCCATACCTGTCTCACCAGCACTACACCTGCATCGCAACAGTACTACTCCATACCTGTCTCACAAGCACTACACCTGCATCGCAACAGTACTACTCCATACCTGTCTCACAAGCACTACACCTGCATCGCAACAGTACTACTCCATACCTGTCTCACCAGCACTACACCTGCATCGCAACAGTACTACTCCATACCTGTCTCACAAGCACTACACCTGCATCGCAACAGTACTACTCCATACCTGTATCACCAGCACTACACCTGCATCGCAACAGTACTACCCCATACCTGTATCACAAGCAATACGCCTGCATCGCAACAGTACTACTCCATACCTGTCTCACAAGCACTACGCCTGCATCGCAACAGTACTACTCCATACCTGTCTCACAAGTACGACACCTGCATCGCAACAGTACTACTCCATACCTGTCTCACAAGCACTACACCTGCATCGCAACAGT
The DNA here is from genome assembly GCF_037039965.1 of Doryrhamphus excisus. Classification (NCBI taxonomy): domain Eukaryota; kingdom Metazoa; phylum Chordata; class Actinopteri; order Syngnathiformes; family Syngnathidae; genus Doryrhamphus; species Doryrhamphus excisus. The sequence continues at coordinate 16,468,778 of NC_136365.1, forward strand.
ACTACTCCATACCTGTCTCACAAGCACTACACCTGTATCGCAACAGTACAACTCCATACCTATCTCACAAGCACTACACTTGCACTGAAACAGTACTACTCCATACCTGTCTACAAGCACTATACCTGCATCGCAACAGTACTACTCCGTACCTGTCTGACCAGCAATACACCTGCGTTGCAACAGTACTACTCCATACCTGTCTCACCAGCACTACACTTGCATCGCAACAGTACTACTCCATACCTGTCTCACTAGCACTACTCCATACCTGTCTCACCAGCACTACACTTGCATCGCAACAGTACTACTCCATACCTGTCTCACAAGCACTACACCTGCATCGCAACAGTACTACTCCATACCTGTCTCACCAGCACTACACCTGCATAGAACCTACACCTGCGTCATAATTATCGCACCTCATATCCATCCCCATGTGTCTCACCGATGCAGTATTCCTTTGCCTGTACCATTCTGTGTATTTTCTGCGATGTTTAACCGGTATTGTAATGTGTATGTGTGTGTTTGTGAGTGTCTCACCTGTGCTCCGCTTGTAGCGCCCATGTGTGTGCACTTGCTTCAAGTCGGGGAAGCCGTGAGAAAAGACTTGCTTGTTGTAATCGTGTTTGGCCTCCTCGATAGCCTCGTTTTCTGAACAGAGACAAATCAACACATGCATATCGGGATGTCACACAATCTCACACTTTCCATTGCCTTGTGTCAACAACATAAACACACACACACACACTTTGTTTGAAGGCTAAAGGAGTTGCTGCTTCTAGCAGACGTCCATAGCCTGGCTGGTTTATCACCTGTGAAATGATTTCCACAGCCTCACCATAGCCAAAGCAGAGAAGCAATGAATGTTTACATGCCACCTGTTTCTCATACTTTACATCACTTATGCCGGCATAAAATCTCCCTTCTTCCTCCTACACTCACACACACACACACACACACACACTTGTGTCTGTCTAACCCCTGCCAGTCAGGAATTTGGGCATGAATTATACATAGCAACGTAAGCAGCCTTCCAGCCAGCCGGTCCTGCTCTCAGAGCAAATAATGGGCCGGCGTGACAACAGCATAATGAAGTGAGCCACTTGACCCCCGCCAAGCCCGGGGAGCCGTCACACTCTGCATTTGCATGTCAATGATGCCAAGATTAATGGTGGCACCGCATGTGAAAAATGAATCGACTGAGTCGTTTATGTTGTGGCAATAGAGATTCTTTAGTATGGTCGTTATCATCATAGGTTGCATTTATTTTGGCGATAACTTACATCAATGAAGGTGAACAGCTGAGAAATCCTAACTATTATACAATGAATCATCTTGTTGTTTCTACATTTCTCATAATGCACCATAATTACCTCATCTTAATTACCTCATGTTGAGATGAACTAAGGTAATTCCAGTGCAGCTAAAACACCTTCCACTCTACAGGATTTGAGAGTCGTTCAGCGCAAACATTCCCTTAAAGACTTTTGTGCACTGCGAACAGAAACGACTCTTCCCCAAAATGTTCCCACACAGTCAGACGCATCCAAGCTGTCTACATAAGATGACGAATTATGTTCCGACATCTAGTCTGACCCCTGAGTTATTAATTCATTGATTAGGAACGGGGTCCAAATGGTTTAGTCCATATACTGGAAGACATGCATTTTTAAAACCATGTGGTTTTCCTGTGAAGTCTGGCCTTGTTTTTCCATGCATTCACTACTTTTTGGAAAATGGTTATTGCTTCACATATACATTTATTATGAATATTTTCTCATTGGTTTTCTGTTGGGCTGCACGGCGTGTGAGTGGTGAGCACACAGGCCTCACAGCTTGGAGTCCTGAGTTCAATCCCTCGGCCATCTCTGTGTGGCGTTTGCGTTTCCGTTTGCATCTCCGGGTACTTCGGTTTCCTCCCACATTCCAAAAACATGCTAGGTTAATTGACTCCAAATTGTCCATAGGTATGAATGTGAGTGTGAATGGTTGTTTGTCTATATGTGCCCTGTGATTGGTACCCGCCTCTTGCCCGAAGACAGCTGCGATAGGCTCCAGCACCCCTGTGACCGTTGTGAGGATAAGCATTAGAAAATGAATGAATGGTTTTCTGTCAAAACACAGGCTCAACTCGCATACATGATTGCTCTATGTAATGTAGCTGCTATTGTTAATGTGCCTTTTCCTGAAATAACTTTCTTCAAGCTTCTGATTGGTTAGAAGTAGCCTCAGGGTTAAGGCTTATTACACCACCTGTTGCTTTGGCATTCACTTTTTTAATGTGCAATTCTGTTAGATATGACATAGCTCCTTCATCGTAACTTGTGTCCCTTTCTAAGAAACAATTTTGTTTCCCAAAATCTCTTGTCTGGTTTGGCAGCGGCTCACAAGTCTGAAGAGTTCACCGAGAGTGTAAAGAGCAAGACGAGGCCACTGGGTCTCTTAGCAACATTTGTGCTAATGAGATGAGAGGACAGCATCCGCTGTCCTTCCTCTGCGAACCCAACCAGAACCAGATTAATACTTCAATTTGTCTGACTCTCATGACACCACTGACTGGGAGGGGCGGCTTTCAGACTTTCAACTTGCAACTCAAACATGTAAAAGTTTCATAACAAGACTTTGATGTAACCACTGGGTCCCCTTTTTAGACATTTTATGTGAAACATCAATTGGATAAACGCCAGTATGTTCTCTTCTCGACAACAAAATGCCTAATCAGGGCTTTTTAAAGTGTGGCACAGTGAGCCTCCCTCAGAAAAGACAACTGGGTCCTCTCCTACTCCAAAACAAAAAATACTTTTTGGATATTTTGTGTGTGTTTTCTGCTCACCTGGTATCTCTCTCGCTATAAAAAGTAAACATCAATTCATTTTGATTCGGACTTAAATGAATATTTTTCTTTATTTTCTCAAGCTGCTGAGCCTCAAGCGTTGCCTCTAGTGTTAAGACTTTTAATGGCTGTGATATGATTCATTATATAAAACAATCACAATCATTTGTATACCCAATAAAAAATATGGTATATTCCACTGACAATCACTATCTTGGCGCTGCCCGACACAGCAGAGAAAGGACAGGGAGAGTTGACAGGAGCATAGCCTAAACCAGAAACATGCAAATGAAGCACACTAAAAAAATACTTATAGTAGTAGTATGACAATAATAGGACAAAGTTAAATCACTGCTCGCTCTTGGGGGAAGTTAAAATATATAATAAGTATTTGGGGGGCATAAGCAGCTACGAATGTAAATAATCAACTACAACTATAACTATGTTATGATTTTTTTTCAATGTTTTTCCAATTATTATCCAGCATTGACGAATGATTTTTTTTACCTACGGTGTCTATCTCGAGTAGCCGCTGGAGGTCGCTGATGCTGCGGATCTCACTGCGGGAGAGTCGCTCCAAAAGCTCCCGGGGGAGAGGAGACTCCTGACGGGGAAAGTAGCGAGTTAGAACCACACAAATAGAAAGACGTAGAAAGCTCACACCCGGACACAACACACGGAGCGCGGTGTCGCCGCCGCGCAGTGCTTCAATGCACACGCCACCATCTTGTGTAGCACAACTTGGCAGCAGTGTATAGGCATATATAGGTAGTTTACAGCCGCACAGTCGGGCATATCAATGCCGTATCGCGTCCAGAATTTCAGAAACCATCAGTAAAAACGTAGGAAGTCGCAAACGAACAAGGTTGTGCTACACAAGATGGCGGACTCGCGGCGACAAAAACGTACGGCTCATGCGTTTTCTACGTAATGTAGTTCTGTGGTTAGAACCCGGTCGTTTATCGATCGAGGAGTTATAGCTTATCGCGCATACGTTTCTCATCAGCACATTCATCGTTCACAAATCAACGAAAAAAATATTTCCATGTGTGTAGCAAACTTTTCTAGTTCAAAATATATAATAAAAATAATTTGTACATTTTTTAATAACCGGCTTGCTGTGTTTACCTCAGCAACGGCGCGTACGAGGCAGAGCCAGCCGGCGAGGAGCTGGTAGAGCGCGGGTCTCATCTCCTCTGAGGTCCGCTGAGGAAGCTCCAGGACGGGGCGAGGGTGCACTGACGGAGCCGGGGTGGAACCATACCTCCCTCGGGACAACAGGTCACCTCTCCAAGGAGAACCACCCAGGTAGAAATCGCCAGAATCAATATTCCCACAATGAAATATAAATATCCAAATGTTGTGAAGTTAATTTAAAGAAATTGTCCAGTTTGATGGAGGTTTATGACACTGATAAATCCTGCAGCATCCATCGTGACTTTCCCATAAAATCCATAATATTCCTTCATATGAAGTTTACCAGTGTAGCTGGAGCTACATAAACCAAAAAGAAGCCGAATGGCAGCTCTCAGTGATACCTTCCTGCTGTCCAGTCTTCCAGGCTTAATGAATCAGGATGCCTCTGTCCCAGGATGTGACTGTCTGCGCGCGCCCTGGTGGCCATAAATAGACGGGAGCGCGCCCTCTGATTAAAGTGGGCTGCATGCATGTCACTAAACACAACACATGCAACATTATATCATTTAAACAAAAAAAAAGAAAGTTAGTGATATAATATGCGATAATGGAAATGTCAAAATTACCATCAGATTTTGTTTCATTGGTGCCACAAAGTGCAAAATTGATAGCAAGCATAACAAGTGTGATAATAACCATAGAACCAGAAATGGATCTAAATGTCATATAGGAAAGCATGTCACTGTAATAGTAATGGTTTTATTTCATTTGAACATGCATCAGATTACAATTGAATGCATCCCATAATCAGTTCACAGTTCCACATGTCCAAAAGGAGTAGGAAGAAGCAAAGCTTATTAAATCCTACCCCTCCATCTGGTACTTTTACAATCAGTAACTGTTACATTTGTTCACTTCCTGCTTTCCTAATATAGTTTAAGTTTTTTTAATTTTAAAAAAATATATATTTAAATTTTTTTTGTCATGTACCAAAGTACGGTAGTGACTGTCTAGTGCAGGGGTCCCCAAACTTTTTCCTGTGAGGGCCACATAACTTTTCCCTTCTCTGATGGGGGGCCGGGGTCAGTTTGTAGCAGAAAATGTAACGATTGCATGGGTGTCTAAACATAAACATTTATTGTTTTCCAGAAAGCCACACAAAACCAAATATTAATAACCCTTTCCGGGATCTTCACGGAAAAAACAAGTCGGAAATAAATAATAACACTATTAATAAGATAAATAATACTATTTGTGAAATAAATAATAACCAAATACTCTCTCTGGGGACTTCAAAGAAAAAACAAAGTCAGGAAATATTTAACAACACAATTATGAAATAAATATCATACTATAAATAGCTATCATACCTGTCTTTGTGACGGGATTCATAGTGTTGGCGCAGATTGTATTTTTTAAATACGGCCACCGTCTCTTGACAGATGAGACAAACCGCTTTTTCTTTGCATTGAACAAAAAAATTATCGTTTGTCCACTGCAGGTTAAATACCCTGCATTCTGAATCAATTTTTCTCTTACCTAATCTTTTCGCCATTGTTCCGCTCTTTTTGACGGGGTGAGTCAAGGATTTTTTTTCTGGGAGGGGGGAGGGGTATTTATCTGGTGTTGCTCAGGGGGCCGGACCAAAGGTGGAGGCGGGCCGGATCCGGCCCGCGGGCCGTAGTTTGGGGACCCCTGGTCTAGTGCAACATGAGCAAAACAATCAAATATTTAAAGGTGACCTATTATGCAAATTTTTCAGCCCTTTATATTTTGTTGTGGACTCCTATAGAGCAGCTACACACAATAACCATAACAAGGTTTACCTATTCACTAAAGAAAAACAAAATGTTCAAACTTATAGTTCCCATGTCAGTAGCTGAACTTTATTTTAAGACGTGTAGTGAAGCCTCTCCTTTTTTCTTGACAAAACTGTCCTCTGTGAAGTAGTGGGCGTATAGCAACAAGTAAGGGAGATAATATATTGTTCTCATGTTTGGTGCTCATAAACAGACTTCAGGGACCCATTTTATAATTTACTGTACACCAAAGCATCATAATTGTCCAAAAAAATGTATTATAATATCAAAAAGCAGGCGAAGAAGCAGTAGTTTGCATTGAAGAAAACAGTTGATGGACTGTTAAATCAGACTTTAAAGGGCGAAAGCTTAAGAAAGCAGTGCTGGAATCTGGAAATCCAGCCTCAAGCATTGAAACACGCACGTACACATTTAGGCTCTCTTTGTCTCCTTCTATTTGTCATCCACACACACACACACACAGTTAATCCGACGTGATGTTGTGATAGAAAGGGAAGGACGAGGAGTGAAAAAGTAGTGAAGGGGAAGTGGGTCACAAGCAATTCAGACCTTGAATGGCAGCGCTGACCAGCGCTGTCACTTCCTGCGTCTTCACACTTTGTTTGTATGATGCACCCCAATCGTTCTTGTGTCCTTCTCTGGACCATCACCTTCCTGCTGTCAGGAGGAGGATCAAGCGTGACACCACAAGGAGAGAGAGAAGACTCAACATACTGTACATTGTTTATGTGTCTTTGGCTCACTTTGTTCATTGTTCATCATTTTATTTGGATCATACTAGCTAGTATGTTAATAAATCCAGACTCAGTGTCATTTAAAAGACTAATATTATTAGCACTTGATGGTTTTGTTCAGTAATTCTTGTGTTTTTATGTGAAGCATCAGTTGAATAAACTCCAGTATTTTCTCTTCTCGACAACAAAATGCCTAATTAGGGCTTTTTCAGAAAAGACAACTGGGTCCTCTCCTACTCCAAAACTGGATATTTTGTGTGTGTTTTCTGCTCACCTGTCATCTCTCTCGCTATAAAAAGTAAACATTAATTCATTTTCATTCTGACTTAAATTAATATTTTTCTTTATTTTCCCAAGCTGCTGACCTTCAAGCCTCGCCTGAGGTGTTAAGACTTTTAATGACTGTGATTCATTATATGAAACAATCTGGATATTTTGTGTGTGTTTTCTGCTCACCTGTCATCTCTCTCGCTATAAAAAGTAAACATCAATTCATTCTGACTTAAATTAATATTTTTCTTTATTTTCTCAAGCTGCTGAGCCTCAAGACTTTTAATGGTTGTTATACATTATATAAAACAATCACAATCATTTGTATACTCAATTAAAAATGCGGTATATTCCGATGACAATCACTATCTTGGCGCTGCCCGACACAGCAGAGAAAGGACAGGGAGAGTTGACAGGAGCACAGCCTAAACCAGAAACATGAAAATGAAGCACACTAAAAAAAACATTATTAACATTATTAGCACTTGATGGTTTTGTTCAGTAATTCTTATGATACACACTGTATGTATGTACAATGTTACACTCATAACTATTAAAACACTGTTATAAGTAAATTAATATATATCTAAAGATAATGTAAAAAATGTTCTCAGATACTAAAAGGATCACAAAAAAACAACCTAACTTTATTGAGGCGTGGGGTATGAGTCAGATCAGCATACAGTAATGGTGGGGGGTTTGGCACCCATAGGTTAAGAGTACAGGAATATTTTTAGGAGTCGCCACAGAATGAAAAAAAAGTGAGGGTGTATCAAAGTAAAAGCAGTAAAATTTAATTCAATGACAATAAGACTGGATAAAAAAACATTTACGATCAGGGTGCGGGGGTGGAATTGCCTCACAAAAAGAACATAAATAAGATTTGACACCACTCAGAAGCTATGGTGTGATTCATGAATGTTTGGTGAGTGGCCAAGTGTGAATTTGTCATTGTTATTTACTGATAAGTTAGCCCCCCCCCCCCCACACACACACACACACGGGCTAGAGGCCACTAGCATCACAAGACTTTATTTGGTCTTGTTAAGAGGCAACACTGTGCCTCACATTCATTCATTTTCTACCATTTATCCTCACGAGGGTCATGCTGGAGCCTATCCCAGCTGTCTTCAGGTGAGAGGCGGGGTACACCCTGGACTGGTGGCCAGCCAATCACAGGGCACATATAGACAAACAACCATTCACACTCACATTCATACCTATGGACAATTTGGAGTCGCTAATTAACCTAGCATGTTTTTGGAATGTGGGAGGAAACCGGAGTACCCGGAGAAAACCCACGCACGCACAGGGAGAACATGCAAATTCCACATAGAGATGGCTGAGGGTGGAATTGATGCCCACCCTGCATGCTAACCACTCGTCCGCCGTGCAGCCCACATTCACATTTATATAAACAAGAATTGTTCTCATTTTGTCATTTATAGGATGAATTCAAACTGCAAAATAAACATTGCATTACTTGAAACAATTTGTGCTAACAAACAATGGAGGACAAAGCGTGCCAAATATGGCCCGTAGGACACTAGTTTGAGGCCCCCGCCTTGATATGAAAGTTTAATGTTAGTGCAGCCCGCGCAAGTTTGATATGGATGCTGTATGGTATCATGTACCCAGAAAAAATTATTACGTTTGATTAATGTTCATGTTAAAGGTTAAATAACTGTTAATAGTTATCCTCCCTATCCGTGTGGAAGTGGTAAGTTTTTGGCTAAAGTTTAAAGGAAATAACTTGAAGGCTACCGTTTAGGTCGCTAGCTCTCTAGTTTGCGAGTTAGCATGTGTCTCAAGACCCTGCAGTTGCGCAATATGTTGTAAATAAAAAGAGTATAAATGTGACTATAGTCGTGTTTTGTCATGTCTACAGGGCTCTAATAATGCTTTGTTCATTTTAATCAGAAAAAAAATATTTGTCTACCCACCAACTATATGTGGTTTCTTAAGTTTTTATTATTTGCCGTTTTATTATTATTATTATATTTATTTATTACTGATTGATTGATTTTCTTTATTCTTGATTTGTTTATTTATTTTTCATGTTATTTTGTGCAGAAAAATTAAAATGAAGATATTTGAGAACAGTGGAATGTTTTATCAGAGCTTTTATTGTAGAAAATCGGAACCAAAGCACTGAAAAAGTTTGTATATTTTTCTGTTTTTAATACATGCGTTTTTTTGTTTTTTTTTTGGAAAACCTGATGCGGCCCAGCCTTGCGCAGACTCTAGCTTCAGTGTCCCCCCAGGTAAATTGAGTTTGAGACCCCTGTCTTACACGATCTACCATAAATGAGGAAGGAAGTGGCCTGCTAGCATACATTAGATTTGTTTACTCATTAATTATTCTGCAACAATACCTTCAACGTAATACCAGTGAATTTCTCTTGTACTGTACATCAACAAAGTATCCATTTAACAAGTAGAACAAACTGAGAACTGTCTTCGCTTATATCCGCATTGTCCACTGCTCAAAAGAGACCAATTAGTAAAGCTCTCAGGCCAATTATTAGCACGCTGGGAAAAAAAGGGAGGATTTCTGCCTCATTGTGGCAGTGCCGGGAGAAGAGGATGTACTGGGGCGTTGTTGGGAGGGCCGATGTGGTGCTTTTGGCTCTGGAACAATGCAATGCTGTCTGTAAAAGGAGGATAATGGAGGGGGGGGGCAGTGTTTTCACACACACTCGCTCACTCAATGAGTTGATGACCACACTTTTTTTTCCAGATGAAGGAGGAAGCTTCCGTTTAGCGCCATACTCTCACTTTGATACACATCAAGGACCATACAAGGAAGGACCATACAAAGCTGTGGAGCTCAGGTTCCCAGTTCAAATCCGGGTGACCCCTTCTTGTTTCGGTTTCAGGATAGTCCAGCTCAAACAAGGACACCCTCGTCTTAAATATTTATAGTGGGGAGGGGGGTGTAAATCAGGGGCAGAGCATTTCCCTGCAGATGGAGAAGTCTCCGAAACTCCCTTCTCTGTGGTCCCATACCATTTTCTGAGTGATAATCAAATATTCTGGAGGAATGTTAAAGTCACAAAATTAATCCACACAAATCAGTCAGTTAGGATAATTCATAATGCCGCCTACAGCGAACATACTAACTCCTTATTTCTAAAATCTTAAACTTACTTAAACTTGCTGATATAGTTCATCTTCAAACAGCTAAAATAATGCATAAGGCTTCTGTACGTTATAAAAAATAAATAAATAAATAAATACAAAATAAATAAAAATATAAATTAATGAAATAAATAAAAAAACTTAAATTATATTAGGAAAGCAGGAAGTGAACAAATGTAACAGTTACTGATTGTAAAAGTACCAGATGGAGGGGTAGGATTTAATAAGCTTTGCTTCTTCCTACTCCTTTTGGACATATGGAACTGTGAACTGATTATGTGATGCATTCAATTGTAATCTGATGCAGGCCTTTAACTGCCAATCAACAATTCTGTAGTTCAAATCGCAGAAATGTCTTCTCTTCTGTCCGAAATCTCATTTGAGGGGTCGTCCAATTTCAAATATTCTCTTGAGGAATGTTCCAGTCCCAACACAATTCATGCAAAATGTTTTCTACACAAAACATGGGGGGGTGTAGCTCAGTGGAAGAGCATTTGACTGCAGATCAAAGGGTCCCCAGTTCAAATCTGGGTGCCCCCTTCTTATAGTTCTCCCATAGTCCACCTGAAACAAGGCTACCTGTGCCTTTGAAGTCCTTTAACTGCCAATCAACAGTTCTGTCGTTCAAATCGCAGAAATTTCTTCTCTTCTGTCCGAAATTCCATTTGAGGGACGGTCCAATTTCTAATATTGTCTTACGGAATGTTCCAATCCCCACACAATTCATGCACAATTAATCCACCACAGACGTGGGGGGTGTAGCTCAGTGGAAGAGCATTTGACTGCAGATCAAGAGGTCCCCAGTTCAAATCTGGGTGCCCCCTTCTTAGTGTTCTCCCATAGTCCACCTCAAACAAGGCTACCTGTGACTTAGAAGTCTTTCAACTGTCAATCAACAATATTGTAGTTCAAATCGCAGAAATTTCTTTTGTCCAATTTCTAATGTTCGCTTGAGAAATGTTCCAGTCCCCACACAATTCATGCACAATTAATAAAACGTGGGGGGTGTAGCTCAGTGGAAGAGCATTTGACTGCAGATCAAGAGGTCCCCAGTTCAAATCTGGGTGCCCCCTTCCATGTGTTCTCCCATACCCTTTAAGGGATAGTCCAGCACCACAAAGCAATCTGTCTTTCAGATAAACCTTTTTGGTAGATGATCGCATTTCATTGTCTCCGATTCAAATCTGGGCACTCCCATACCCTGAAAGGGACAGTCCTGTGTCTTTCAGATAGCGCTTTTTGGTGGATGTTCGAATCCAACCAAAACTCTTCCATAGCAGTGTAAGTCAGTGGCAGAGCATTTCAATGCAGATCCAGTGGTCCCCAGTTCAAATCTGGGTGCCCCCTTCTTAGTGTTCTCCCGTACCCACTGAGGGATAGTCCAGTTCAAACAAAGCTACCTGCATCTTTGAAGTCTTTGAACTGCCGATCAAGACGTCTGCAGTTCAAACCTGGGTACCCCCTTCTTAGTGTTCTCTAATATTCTCTTGAGGAATGTTCCAGTCTCCACACAATTCATGCACAATTAATATAGCAGTCAAAATGGGGGGTGTAGCTCAGTGGAAGAGCATTTGACTGCAGATCAAGAGGTCCCCAGTTCAAATCTGGGTGCCCCCTTCTCAGTGTTCTCCCATAGTCCACTTTAGAAGTTTTTCTTCTGTCCAATTTTCTGTATATTTTTCTGAGGAATGTTCCAGTCCCCACACAATTCATGCACAATTTTCAACACAAGTCACGGGGGGTGTAGCTCAGTGGAAGAGCATTTGACTGCAGATCAAGAGGTCCCCAGTTCAAATCTGGGTGCCCCCTTCTTAGTGTTCTCCCGTACCCACTGAGGGATAGTCCAGTTCAAACAAAGCTACCTGCATCTTTGAAGTCTTTGAACTGCCGATCAAGACGTCTGCAGTTCAAACCTGGGTACCCCCTTCTTAGTGTTCTCTAATATTCTCTTGAGGAATGTTCCAGTCTCCACACAATTCATGCACAATTAATATAGCAGTCAAAATGGGGGGTGTAGCTCAGTGGACAACACAAGTCATGGGGGGTGTAGCTCAGTGGAAGAGCATTTGACTGCAGATCAAGAGGTCCCCAGTTCAAATCTGGGTGCCCCCTTCTCAGTGTTCTCCCATAGTCCACTTCAGAAGTTTTTCTTCTGTCCAGTTTTCTGTATATTTTTCTGAAGAATGTTCCAGTCCCCACACAATTCATGCACAATTTTCAACACAAGTCATGGGGGGTGTAGCTCAGTGGAAGAGCATTTGACTGCAGATCAAGAGGTCCCCAGTTCAAATCTGGGTGCCCCCTTCTAAGTATTCTCCCATAGTCCACCTCAAGCACCTGTGCCTTTCAAGTCCTTCAAGTGCCGATAAAGAATTCTGTAGTTCAAATTAATCACAGAAATTTCTTCTCTTCTGTCCGAAATCCCATTTGAGGGGTCGTCCAAATTCTAAAATTATCTTGAGGAATGTTCCAGTCTCCACATCATTTATGCACAATTAATAAACACAGAGCATGGGGGGTGTAGCTCAGTGGAAGAGCATTTGACTGCAGATCAAGAGGTCCCCAGTTCAAATCTGGGTGCCCCCTTATAAGTGTTCTCCCGTAGTCCACCTCAAACACGGCTACCTGTGTTTTTGAAGTCCTTTAACTGCCGATCAACAATTTTGTAATTCAAATCGCAGAAATTTCTTCTCTTTTGTCCAAAATCCCATTTGAGGGGTCGTCCAATTTCTAATATTCTCTTGAGGACTGTTCCACTCCCCACACAATTCCTGCACAATCTTTTCTACATCAGTCACGGGGGGGTGTAGCTCAGTGGCAGAGCATTTGACTGCAGATCAAGAGGTCCCCAGTTTAGATCTGGGTGCCCCCTTCTTAGCGTTCTCCCATAGTCTACTTCAAACAAGGCTACCTGTGACTATGAAGTTCTTTAACTGCTGATTAACAATTTTGTAGTTAAAATCGCAGAAATGTATTCTCTTCTGTCCGAAATCCCATTTGAGGGGTAGTCCAAATTCTAATATTCACTTGAGGAAAGTTCCAGTCCCCACACAATTCATGCACAGTTAATCCACACACGCATTTAACTGCAGATAAAGAGGTCCCCAGTTCACATCTGGGTTAGTGTTATGCTCAAAGCCTTTTTTTGACAAATAATCTACAGAAATCCACAGCAGCATACAGTACATCCACACCATTGGGGTTTTATTGCACTCAGGACAGGACTGAGAATATTGATCACTGGTGCCATCTGCAGGGGAGAAAACATCACAACAAACTATACACTCCAAGTATGGTATCCCAAATATTTTTGATGTACTTTTTACTGTGACCTCTAAATTCGCTTTGTTTAAAGTACATATTTTAAAGCAGACCTTCTGTTTTTATGACATATTTTATTGTTGAAGTTTGAAACAAATAATGCAGTATAATAGATAAAATTAGTACCACATTAAAAACATTTTACATTGTTTAAGTACATATACCTTTATTTATCTATGGTTTGATTCCAAATAGCCATAATTAGTATTTTCCTTTAGTAAACAACATGAACATGAAATGAAATGTGCTCAAGTCATGCCAGACTCTGTCATTTCTATTTGACATAAATGTATTTTTATTGGATATTCAACATTAAAATTCAATAATACCGAATATGTGCTTTTTAAATATCCAAGTATACAAAATGGAATAATAAAGTAGCTTGTGTCCAGTTGATCTTATGCTTGACTTTCAAGTAAGTTGGTAACTGAAGTATCCTTTTGTGTCCATCTATACAATCTAAAGAAATTCATTCCCAAAAACTTCATTAAAACACCCTGTCTTTACAGATTGGATTTACATTGTATTAACACTCAAGTAAACTAAAGACAACGACAATTAGTTTCAACATTTTAGCTGCAGGTCACCAAAATGTTTCAAACACCCCTCAGTATGATGTAGTTCAAGCGCCGACCAGAATAATAAACATATAGTCAATAAAAGATAACATCAGGTAAAATGAGGTACATAGTGGTACAAGGGTCATAAAGACAACTTGAACCTGAAGTCAGTAAATAATAACATGTGGAGATCAAGTGGAAAAAGGCTGCTTCCTCCTCCTCATCATCACACAAGCAGCATCATATTTTGTCAAGATGACATCACAATGGATAAGAGGAATATTAATGTGATAAATCAAACATTGCACGCACAAAACTATTAAGAATGGAAGGTGCGACCTGTTGTTAGGCAAGCTTATTTTTCGCAGGTTTGATACTACACCAGTACACCAGTCACATACCTGCAGAAGCTGAACTTTCAGAGTGAAGACCTTCAAAACATGCCTGTGATCTCTCAATGATCCCTCATGAGTATGTCTGCGTCCTTTTTTTTTTTTAGTTCTCCAAGAGTAGCGCTTTGGCAAGGGATTGCAGCACGTCCCTCTTCTCGTAAAGGTACAACTGAGTTTCCCACAGCATGTCCACCAGAACGGCGTCACTGACTTCATCCAGCATCACCTCCTGAGAAAGCTGTGGGCTCAGTCTGCAGGTGAGGTGACAAATGACACACAGTTACTCACAAAAATACAGATGTGACTACTGTATTGTATTGGATTCATTGGCATTCATTGATAGCAGGCAGTGGAGGACATTGGCAAACATTCATTCATTCACCACTTATCCTCACGAGGGTCACAGGGGTCCTGGAGCCTATCCTAGCTGTCTTCGGGCGAAAGGCGGGGTACACTCTGGACTAGTCGCCAGCCAATCACAGGGCACATATAGACAAACAACCATTCACACTCACATTCATACCTATGGACAATTTGGAGTGGCCAATTAACCTAGCATGTTTTTGGAATGTGGGAGGAAACCGGAGTACCCGGAGAAAACCCACGCATGCACGGGGAGAACATGCAAACTCCACACAGACATGGCAGGAATCGAACTTGGGTCTCCTAGCTGTGTGGCCTGCATGCTAACAACTCAATCACCGTGCAGAGGTAGTGGCCAACAATTTGACAATATAAACTTTAGGGCCCCCATGCAATATAAAAACAATACACAGAACATAGGGTATATTATGATTCACTATTACAATAAACCTAGAATTCACTCATTTTTCCAGGACACTACTACACAATTTGGTGACATTTTGAAGAACAGTAGATGAAAGTGACTGAATGGCTGTAGTCTTGTAGCATACCTGTGGTAGACAATGTCTGTCATTTCACACCAGGCTCTGGCTCTGTCCACTGCACAGCCATCTGAGTCGGTACACTGTCCAAGCAGATAGAGATGATGTTGGTTGATGATACAGACTTGTATCAAGTGTTTACACTTGCGATTAAGTCCTAACACCCACACAGTCCACCAGCATCTTGCCCAGCTCCTTTGCTCCCACGATGCTTTTGGCCAGCTCCAGAGGGTTCGAGGGTCGGAAAACGTCTACGGAACTCACCGCAACTTGGGGAGGCTTCCCTATCAAGATAGGGGATAATATTATTAGACAGTGTACGAAATAAACTTGCCTGTTGTGCTTTGGTAAAAATGCTTTAAAATACTTTGGTTAAACAAGGTTTTATGATGGGTACAGTTTGATCCTGGGACATATTTTTTTTAAATTTACCCAGAAAATGTCTGGAGAATCACGATGAGGTTATCTCCACCCATGCATGTCTAGTTATCTGTGTAAAATACATGAAATTTTATGCAGCGCTTGTTTTGGATCTGAAGTGAGGGTCTTACCAGTGCCAAGGGAAACAACAAGACCAAGCTTCTTGATTTCAACTCCGTCGCCCTGAGAAGCAAGAGATGTGAGATTGTACGTATTTAACACTCAAATGTGCTTTTAAAGAAAAGGTGCATCACCTCTGCTTTTATAACTTTGTAATACTGATGGATCTCTGACATGGCATCTAGCGTGGGGTTGTTGGCCAACAGCCCACCGTCCAGGAAGCGTCCCATTGGGCGGAAGTATGTGGGGGCGGCACCGCTGGACCGGGCAGCTCGCCATACAAGTTGCTCTTATTTAAAAAGAAAACAGAAAAACACAATAATAGTCTGTCAGGTGCTTGGATGTCAAGCATACACACACCTTCATCCGTCACCTTTCTACGCTTATTGGCCGGCTCCACTGTGTATCCTACTAGCAACACATCCTCATCCTCCCATCCTGGAACAACAATATGGCTGGCACACAATGCACACACATACGCGCATCCACGCAAGGCACAGGTAGCACAAGCAGAACGGGAGAGCGTTTCCTACCTTGTGGGATGGTGAGAGGTTTGAAAGTGGCTGTAGTGGCGTAGGGGGGCTCTCTTTGGACGGAGGGTGGGTCGTAGTTCCTGAAGATGTGGAGCTCTCCTGGGTGGCGGTCTGCTAGAACACTGGTTACCATCACCCTGTGGAAGACATTTTTGTAAATATATGGTAATGGTTTTATTTCATTTCAACATGCATCAGATTACAATTGAGTGCATCACATAATCAGTTCAAAGTTCAGTTCACTTTTACAATCAGTAACTGTTACATTTGTTCACTTCCTGCTTTCCTAATATAGTTTAAGGTTTTTTTAAAATATAGATATATGCCCCAAATGTCAACCACAATCAACACGTGTTACTAACTCTAACAACCAGTATGACACAACAATACCTGGGGTACTGGACATCTGTCATTTTGGTGTTCTCCCCAAATTCTTTCTTCAGGAAGTCCTCCAGAGGGGCAGACTCGTAGGGGCGAGACCCTTTGAACACCTGCTCCTTCATCCTGAAGTACAAGCAGCGGAGGTACTCCATGGACTTTCCTGCACGTTTGGAGCACAGTTATCATTATCTTAGCCTTGAATTATGAGCGAAAATGAGGTGCTAAGTGAAACCACAAACCGTGGATTATAGCCAGGGCCAGGATTCCGCCGGTGCTGGTGCCAGCCACCCAGTCGAAGAGTTCTCTTGTGGGGCGGCCGGCTTCTTTCTCCAAGGCGATAAGCATCTGGATCAGAACCAGGCCTTTGATGCCTCCTCCATCCAGACACAGCAGTCTATCCATCCTGCTAAGGAGAGGAAAGAGCTCATATTTACATTAGGAAAAGGTATGCCTTTTAAGGCAAGCCACAATCTTTTTTCTACTTCTTAATCTCTATACTGTAATATTTATTATTAGTGGTTCCACTTTACTTATTCATGTTGGTTATTCATTAAAAATCTAACACGCACCTCTGTTTGTTGGTACCGTCCACTTGTGATGTACCTGTGTTTATTGCGGTGATGGCAGCTCCCATGTGCATAAGGTCCTCAAAGCCTGTTAGCCAATCGGAACAGACTTTAGTGGGGCGCCAAAGCACAAAGACAGGAAATAGGAAAAGGGAGGGTAACACCACAATCCCCGTTTTGATTTAACCAAAATAGTTTCTACTTGTTTTGATTCATTTAACATTGTGAAAGCCATCATCAGGAAATACACAACAGCCAAATACAATAAAATGAGAATTTCATGAAGGGGTAGTAGAAGACCAAGTACGGCAGTATTACCTATGCCCAGCGCTACAGCCTTGTTGGACAGCGGGGGGAGGCTGCCAGGGGTGGGAGGCAGGCAGCGTTGCACACCTACACTACACAGCATGTCCAGCAGTATCTTCCTATTGGGACCTTTTTTTAAAGCAACATGCAATTTTAGGTAGACATGCACCACCACACCACAGGAAGCAGAAATACAGAAATGTCATGCATGTTGCAGAAACAGTGCATAGTAAATACATCGGCACATGGGAACGGTATCACATACTTTAAAAGCCTTCAAGTAATGACATAAACCCATTAAAAATAATTAACATACCATAATTTCTGGTGTATAAGACGCACCCACTAAATTTAGAGAAAAAAACAGATTTGTACATACTGTATTTAAGCTGCTACAGACTATAAGCCACACATGTTTACGTCATAAATTGGGATATTGTGGTGTCATTGATGGTATTAGCTGTGTATCATGTGTTGTCTACCATTTAAGTATTTGTATTACTACGGCTGGTATTAGAAATCCCTTCACATGTATAAATATTAATAAATGCTGAGGTATCACTAGGAAGAAAGGAGAAAGGGAAAAAAAGCTACTTTTGGTTTCCATTGAATTACCCTATAGATATTGGGGTGGGATTTAATAAGTTTTACTTCTTCCTACTCCATTTCAAGCTTTCAATGTGTTATATATTATTTATTCTTGCTCAAGACTCTTGTGGTCTTGATTGTGCTGATTTATGTGTATCTTGTTGTATGTTTGCGACAGTGCATTTAATTTGGTTTTTTTTTTTGTTTTTTTTGCTTGAAATAAAATGCCAAACAAACAAACCAGGGAGCTCTTTATTTGGCAGGAGGCGATCATGAGCCATGTGAAAACCCACAAAAAATTGACTGACGGTGCCATCTTAGATAGAAGGCTGAAATCATCACACAGCAACTTAACACAAGTATCAATACAACTTTAAAATAAAAAGCAACTAGTTTAACTTCTTCCTATAGTGCATTTCTTCCCTGCAGATCAGTATGTTGGCTCTCTCTGGTGGACACGGGCAACTGAATGAGTCACTGGAGTTTAAAAAGTTGTTTTGTTTTTTTTACTTTAAACTCATATTGGTACTTGTATTGTATATTTAGCTACCTTTTGAGTGTTGATGTGATGATTTTAGCCTTCCATCTAAGATGACATCATGAGTAAGACTGTTATGTTGAGTCATGACCTCCTGCGATTACCGACGGGTTGACAACATCGTTGTGAGTTCCCTTATAACTTTTGATAGGCTCCTGCCTAGAAAAGAAAAAGCTACCGTTGCCTCGTTAAATGATTAGTAGTATATCTGAACTAAAGGATGCGTCACAAGCTTTGAACATGGTTATAAACTAGCTAGTATTGTTAGTACACAGGATGCGTGTTACTATGAATGTGAATATACATGTCATTGTTAATAACTCGTACCTTTGCTAGTGCGAGCAGCGATCAGTCCCGGCGTTTCTCCCAAGTCATTGTGGATCTCCACATCGGCCCCGAAGACAATCAGAGCTTTGATCAATTCCATGTGATCCATCTATTTCAACATGGACATTCTAGTTCAGGGGTCTTTATCAAAAGAGACATTCTTTCCTCAAGAAAAATAGTCTGGAGCCGCAAAACATTACACAGCTTATTAACTTTTAAAGGTTGTAATTAGGGATGTCTGATAATTATTGGCCTGATATCAGCATAAAAATGTGATATCGGTATCAATTTTTTTTTCCCGATTATGAAAACCGATATTACAAAAATGCTGTATACAACATATATGTGTTCATTCCACTACGGGATATATGTCATGTTACACATATCGATATCGGCTGATATCGGCATCGGAACATATCAGTTTTCGGCAAAGAAATCCACATTGCCTTGACTTTGGTGTAAAACGAAAAAAAATCACCAAGCTTGGCGACAACAAGGATGGGGAAGAACTGCATGCAGCTCCAAAGCAGGCAGGAACCACAGGTTGCAGACCCCTGTTCTAGTTAGTGTACCTTTGTAGGATTCAGAGACAAGCAGACAAACATTTGGCTTTGCACCTTCATGGCTAGATGCAACGCCGTGTTGCCGTCCTGCCCCTTCAGGTTGGCGTTGGCGCCGTGGGTGAGTAGAATCATGGCCGCCTCAAAGCGACCCTTCCTGGTCAAAACGTGGAGGGCGGTCTCGCCAGTCTTGCTGAGGTAGTTGATGGCGCAGTCCTTCTCCAGCAGCATGCGACACATCTGTAAGAGAGTTTATGAAGTGCATGAAAGTCAAGCTGTTTAAGGTGATAACCATCATACTGACGGTGCGATGTTCCTCACCTCGGCTGTTTTTGCCCAGTGGAGGGGTGTGCCTCCATACAGCGAGTCTTCAGCATGCAACTGGTCAGGATCCGCATTCAGGACCTCTTCTGCACAGCTGACAGAGATACACGGCAAAGATAGATGCAGATTAGATAGATGTGTGATAAATAGAAATTCAGAGTAATTTCTGCCAAACATACCTCTAAAATTACACAAAAATCTCATAATTCAAATACATATCTATCAGTGTTAAAACTGCTTGTAGAGTTAATAAAAGCTGTATGATGGCATGAGAACGTGGAAGTAGTAGTTGTGTTTGACGTAAGCATCTTTCGTCCTTGTCTCACCCCTTCTCGCTATACTTCATGGCGGTGTGGATTGGGTAGCCGACTCCGCCCAGGACATTGCATTTAGCCCCGCCCCCCAGGAGAGCTTTGACGGCCTCCACCCTGCCCAGACGGCAGGATACGTGGAGTGGTGT
Organism: Doryrhamphus excisus; assembly: GCF_037039965.1. Classification (NCBI taxonomy): domain Eukaryota; kingdom Metazoa; phylum Chordata; class Actinopteri; order Syngnathiformes; family Syngnathidae; genus Doryrhamphus; species Doryrhamphus excisus. Next base: position 16,489,017 of record NC_136365.1, read on the forward strand.
CTCCCCGTTGTTATTGAGTTCGTCCACCCCGGAGCACAACCGCGAGCACAGGACCTGAGTGAAGGAACAGAAGGGTTGGGAAACATTAACTAATGTATTGATTTTTCATCATGAAGCATTTAGTTCATGTGGAAGTAGATGGGCTGGAGTTATATTGTGTAGTTGGTTTGTCTTACAAGCAGTGGAAACGTAAAGGATTTTACAATGTAGTGTTTAAAGTGGCTCAATTTTAAGTTAAAAACAACAGCAAGGTTTGTTGTATAGTATATGGTAGAATATACCTACAAAACATATTGGTAGATAGTAAATTAATTACATTCCGAATTGACGAAAAAAAATCGGAATCAGTTTTTTTCCCTCTCATTTAAACAAGGTAGGTTGTGTTTAGTTGTTTAAAGAAGCTTGAGAATACACCATAAATCTGAAGACAGTGAAGACATGTTCTATAAGGAGGTATCCATTAAAGAGAACTCTCTTTGTCCAAATGTATTAGGGTGGATTTAGCTCTTTAAAATTTTTGGTTCCTATCAAAAAAAGTGCTTTTGTTTCCTTATGTCATTTAATAGTGATACACAAACAGTAAACAACCTGGACGATGACAGGGGAGTCCTGCTTGGCAGCAAAGTGCATGGGCGTGTCTCCTTGGTGGTCTCTGATGTCCGTGCGAGCCTGGCTCTCGTCCAGCAGCTCCTTCACACACACCGAGTCGCTTCGTTCGCACGCCAGGTGCAGCGGTGTCTGACCCAGCACGTCCCGAGCGTTGATCTGACTGCAATCACAAATTGTTTCATTTATTTAAAAGTCCACGTGAATCAAAACCAGCAATAACCTGTCTCAATAACCTTTGGACATAGTTATGCTTGAGGCACTCCCTTAGCCCCGTATCCACCGCGATGTGAGCGGCGCTCCAATCCGGGTGGTTGCGGAGGCAGTCCACGATCATCTGTGCCGTTTCTGCTTTCATTGGCGGGAGTGTTTCGTAGAAGGGCGGGAGCTTGAGAGCGTATTGTGGGAACCAGTTCATGGCATCCTCCTCCGATGCCACCTGAAAAAGCCTGGTGACAAAAAGTCGTCAATATTTACATACTATATGCTCATACAAAGTAAAACTGTGACACATGGATCAATTGGATAAATTAGTCTCCCAATCAATGCATTCAAAGCCAAACTGATGAGCTGATGATTCAGTTTACTAGTGGACCTTGAATGTAAATAAATCAATCTGAATCAATTTAAAAGGACAGTAAATCAACATTTCTGAGCCAAATAATGCAACACACTGACCTCAGGGCCGTCGTAGGCGTTTCGGGGCACAAAAGCACACAGTCCCATGATTGGCATTGGCCATTCTTATACAGAACCAGACGTCCGTCTTGTTTCAGCTTGACCTTTCCTCCCCCACCATAGTCGGACAGCGGCACATCTCTCACCCGGTAAGGGTTGGTGAATAGGGTTGATACAGAAGAGACGGTGTCCAAAAGACGCCCCAGGAACTGCATTGCAACCTGGCATGAATCACAAAAACAGTGGCAGCTCTCAATTAGGTATTTCATATTTAATACAGTCAATTGTGAATGCAAGAAACTGGTCCTATAATCTACTATAGTGATATATGTGCATTTTATACATACGTTTGATGTAATAAAAGCAGATTAAAGTAGCTTTCCTGATATGTAGCTGTTAGCGTTTGTTTTTCCATATGAAAATTGTGTTGCTGTTCCGTATAATAAGTGACACTTCCTATTAAAAAGCAGTGGAGTAATTATGGAAGTATTATTGATAAACAAGAGACTCCATTCATTCTGCTGGCAAGTCACCCGGCTTCAATTACATATCAGCAACAACGTAATTCCAGATAGGCGGTGCGAACAAGTCAGTGAAATGTTATTAACACCGGCTTATATCACTTATACAATGACTAAATGAACTACGAGTATACTGAGTAGAAATAGTTGCTTGTCAAGCCAAGCTAATTGCATTAAATGGCGTACAAGCAGGAGGTTAGCAACTACTTACAGCGAGCTGCGATGCTTGACTTCTGACAGCAGATACACCAACAACCGCCGCACTGCAACCAAGCTTGTAGAAATCATGAATGCACCAATCACAGCAATCGATAGCCACAAAGTAGGCGGGACGTGAGACGCGAATGGGAAGCCGTAAATGTCAATTTCATTCACAATTTAAAACACAAATTGGCGCACACAGGATAATTATTTTTACAAAAGTTAATTTTAGGATAGTTTTTACATAAATGCAAATGATTACCATTTATTTTTACATATATTTTCATATACAAATCAGTCATCTTTTTGCATATACTCAAATAACGCCCATTCATTTTTCAATGCATATTCAAATGAATTACTTTTGAGCGTTTCTGGGATTCATTTCACTTCATGGTACTTGTAGCACGTGTCAAACAAAATGCAATGCGCAATACACAATGAACAACAGAAGAAAAGTATTTTTTTAAGTAAGAAAATGTTAAATTAAATGAATAGGTATGTAAGTAAAATATGGGTTTATCATGCAAATGATTATTTTGCTAAATCGTAGTAATGAAAACATAACTAAATTCTAAATCAATATATAAAATATTTGTAGAAAATGTGGGCATGGATAAATATATTAAAAACTTGAAATGTAGTTTTTCTGCTTTTTCGGTCGAGATGGCGTCAGCATAAAAAGGAGCGCTCTCTTCATGTGTGCATTCTCAACAGTGTCTTCTGGTTGCCATGACGACCAAGGGGGCTGGCCTTGACCATGTGACACACAACAGGCTGTCTTTGCCGCGCTGCAGAACCCAGTAGGTGTGTGTGTGAGACTCTCTCTCTGTTGGACAGTTCGGCCGCGGTCGAACCGAGCAGAGCCGAACTACTCGCCTGGGAGCCTGAAGAAGAACTGAGACAGAAAAGAACGATGGAGCTTTCCGCCATGGGTGACCGCGTCTTTGCCGCGGAAGCCATATTGAAGCGCCGCGTCCGAAAGGTGAGCTTCCTCCGCCGCTCGACCCCGCGTGTTTTGACAGATGTTGGCCGCGGGAAGTGCATAAGCTCCGGTGGAGCTCTGTCGTGCTGAGAGGTGGAGGCCTTATGCTAGGCTACGTTGATAACCTGCGGCGCTGTAAGTCATAATTTCTGGTCTTTGGGACGTTCTCAGGCCAGTAAAAGTGACACAAAAGGAGTGTGGGTGCTTAAGAGTGAGGGGAGGATAGTGTTCGAATGCTGAGGCCTTATTTATCCAGAGGCTAATGCTAGCCAAAGCTACACAGTTGCACTGTGGCTATATACTGTAGATTGCCTCGCACATTTGAAACGGCTTTTGCTTCCCTTTACTAGATTCAAACGTACCAAACACAGACAATTTTTATATCGTTTTATGTAGATTTCTATTATATTCTAAAACTTTGGGGCTACCATCAGGTCACTAGCATAAATCAAAAGCTTGTAAACAATGGTAGGGTGCAAAGGTCAAGTGTCATGGCCATGCAGTGAACCAGTAGCCCCCCCCTAACAGTCGCCTGCAAAATGCTTCCCGTGACCCCTGAATAACCTCAACTCAGTCGTTTTACATTCATGTCTTAAAAACGGACTACTTCTACATTGAGACCACCAGGAGGCAATTTCTCAACAGCTTGATAAAAATAAAGAAAAACACCTAGATAAATGGTGCTCTTGAATAAAGTTAGTCAAATAACCTAATTTTATAAAAGGTGCTCGACTGAATCTGCTGCAAAAACTCTAGTCAAAGATTCTATTCATGACAGAACACTACACAAGTCAAAGATCCTCGGTCACAAGGACAAAAAAATGCTTGTCACTCAAATATCCTTTACGTAACGGCTGTTTTTAAGTAATCTGCTGCAAAAAATATGAAAAATAAAAATGTGATCCTTTAAATAATACTGCATTAGGGAAAGATTGCTCAATATATATATATATATATATATATATATTTTTTTTTTTTTTTTTATAGTCCATTACAATGGGTTTGGTGTGATTTTTCCGAGTCTAAAGTCAGTGTTATGATTACAGGGAAGACTTGAATACCTGGTGAAATGGAAAGGATGGGCAATGAAGTAAGTGATGGCTTTTTGATGGTCACACATGCACTGTGAAGCTTGTTTTAATGTCTTAAAATAGAAACCCCTTCTTTTTGTAATGTAGTAATAATACGTGTCATCTTTTTTTTTTCTTCCATCCTCATTTAGGCACAGCACTTGGGAACCAGAGGAGAATATTCTGGATGACAGGCTCATCCTCGGCTTTGAGCAAAAGTATGCTAATTTTCTGTTCATCTGTGCTGTTTTGCCACAACAATAATGACATTGAAAAAGCTGATTGTATTGTGGTTGCATTTTTCAAAAATATAACTAATATGTTACTGTTTTTGTCCAGGGAACGAGATAGGGAGCGTAGCGGTCCGAAAAAACGGGGGCCCAAACCCAAAAACCCGACCGCAAAGGTATGAAGATGAGCCACTGAACCTCAGTGAGAAAGGGGGTGTTATTTGCTGTTTTTATGAAATGGTGGCTTCAGCTCTAATAGACATCATGTCCCAATTAAATACCATGTCACCTAAATATTGTAGATGCAATCGCTCCAACTGAAATGGACACCTCCTATTAAAAAAAAAAATACATAAATATAGCAGTTTACAGTTTGGTGCAAGGGGCTATGATTTACCATACTTTCTCAAATTGTCTCCTACAGTCTAATGGACATATACATGGACATATACTTGTATGAGAAAAATGATTGAGTACACTCAAAGCAATAAGAACAATTTTTCCCCAGGCACGGGCAGCAAAAGGAGAACCAAGCAGCCGATCCACAAAGTCCCGCCAGACGACATTGCGCTCCTCTTCCTCTGCTCCCAGTCGAACGACCCCTTCCTCCTCTACCTTGCCTCATCCTTCACCATCCTCCTCTTCCTCAAGTCTGGCCCCCTCCCCTAAGCTCAACTCCCTGGCCGCCACCCACAAGCTGAAGAAGGACATCCATCGTTGCCACCGCATGTCCCGCCGCCCTCTGCCCCGCACGGACCCCATGTCCTTCTCCAGCCCTGGCGGCTTCCCGTCCCGCCCTCACGTCTCTCCCTTCTCAGAGACCGTCCGGATCCTCAACCGCAGGGTCAAGCCCCGTGAGGTGAAGAGGGGTCGTATCATCCTCAATTTGAAGGTGATTGACAAGCCGGGACGCGGCGGCTCAAGCAGTGGAGCCAGGAATTTTCCAGGGGGACGCCACAACATCCCCTCCCGTAATCGCATCATCGGGAAGAAAGGAGAGGCTCCCTACAGACCTTTCCAGCCCCCGCTGAAGATGCTTGGCTTCCCCATGTACGGGAAGCCATTTGGGCTGCAGTGCGGTAGTCCTCTGGCCTTCCAACCTCAACCTGGGTCCTGCAACACCAGGAACCCCCGCCCAGCCCCCTCCCGCTATCAGGCTCCTCCTCCTAGCTCCAGTGCCTCTGAAGGAAAATCTCTCCCCACTGCTGCTGCAGCTGAACCCTCCCAATCCAGTGAGGCACCAGAAGCCCTTAAAGGTCCCGCTGACCCGCAGAATACTCCGCCGCCTGCCACCCCTTCTGTCTCACCTACCCCAGCAACCTCACCATCTTGCGTGGAAGGTGATGAGACCCCAAACCCTTCCTTGCCTCAAGATGCGGGTGGCCAACCTGAACCCGCAAGGGTGCCGGTTGAGGGGGACCCTGACTGGCACCCAGAGATGGGACCGAGCTGCAAAGATGTGGTGGTCACCGATGTCACCACCAACCTGGTCACCGTCACAATCAAAGAGTTCCCTTCTCCAGCCTCTGGTCCTGCGTCCCCGGCTTCCGTCAGCGCAGAAAATGGTACTCCTGAGGAGCCTACCATACCTAAGCCATAGGAAATTGCCACTGGTGTTTAAAGAAATGTGCCCTTTTTGCCACTTGAGGCCCCCCCACCATTTTTCTGAAAAAAATGCACGCACTGGCCACAATAGGTACACCTGTACAGTTAAAAAAAAAAAAAGTATCTTATGTAGTATAGTGGATACTGCATCACTGAGAGCTCTTTCTACTATTTTGTTTAATATAATATAAAACAGCCCTGTGATTGGCTGGCGACCAGTCCAGGGTGTACCCCGCCTCTCGCCCGAAGACAGCTGGGATAGGCTCCAGCACCCCCCGCGACCCTCGTGAGGAAAAGCGGTAGAAAATGAATGAATGAATGAATAATATAAAACAGAAACATTGAAAGTGTAGTATTGCAATCACAAGAATGACCTTGAATTATTACCTCGTTGACGAAAGTGAGCATTATCTACTCAAACATTTTAGTAGGTGTACCTAATACAGAGGCCAGTGAGTGTACCTAGCTATAAAAACACCTCCGCCCAGCCATTGAATCGTAACAAAGGGTGTATTTTTAAGTGTGTACATTTAAACAGGGCAGCTAGTAGGTCCTTCTTGTCCACTTGCACAGCACTGATGCCTTCCGGCACGCTCGGACAAGCTAATATTTGTGAAAAAGAAGAATACCCTTTAGATCACGCTTTTGCTGCCACAGCAATTTTGAATTAACATTGTTGCGATATATGATTTTATATCTTCTTGCACTTGGGACTCTCACATTGCAACAATATACAGCGAGGTAAATAATCAATGCACTTGACTGCATCTAAACAGTATTCTAGATAGTTCGTCAATGCCTTTCTATTTTTATTCCCTTGAACACGTACCGCATATGTACACGTAGACACGCAACAAGCTAGTATTTATATGCACGCATTGTAAGCCGCGGTAGACTTTGTAAGTTATCCTTGTCGCCTTTTGCCTCTGATCAATCTTACTTCAACACTTTGTGAATCTGCAAAGTCCCGCCAAGACTATTATTAAGCTGGGCCTGGCGTTGATCTTTTTCTTTTGTGCAGTGTATATACACACTGTATGCCACAATAACACAGGGTTACTACCCATGAGTCAAGTTTTGGAAGGTTGATGATGTTTCAAAGCGGTTTTATGCAGGTATTTCCTCAAATTGTGTCAGGTTGCGCTCAACTGCCTAAAGTACCAGGTATTTTAGAGGCTTTATGTTTACCATAAAGCAATCAAGATCTATAGGTCTGGTGTCTACTAGAGCAGAGATCACTAGTTGAAGAAATGCACTAGTTTTTGGATCAATATGAGGCGTTTATTCAAATGCCAAATGCACCCGGAAATTGAGACATAGCTTCTGATAGAGGCCCTTATTTGAGGAAATATGGTAGTAGTGTGTCCATACAAGCAGAGCCATTCAAGTGGACAGTGCAATTAATTGAGGCATGGCAACAACCTGAATAGAGGCGACTGTTTTGGGAAACGTAGTTTTGGTTTTAGGTCAGGCGTTTATCAAGCAGACAATAAATGGTGTCTAATAGACCGGAGGCCTTTTATTTGAGGAAATATGGTTTGTACCCCTTTGAGGACCATGTAATTGAGGTATGGCGCCTACTAGAGTAGAGACCATTATTTGAGAAAATATGAATTTTGAATCAATTTGAGGCATTTATTCTGGTGCAGAATGCACCCAGAAATTGAGGCTTGGCATCTAATCAAGGCCCTTATTCGTGAAAATATAGTAGCTTGTGCTGTCCAAGCAATGCCCTTAACAGAGGCATGGCATCAACTAAAATAGAAGTGATAAGCTCAGACATACATATACAAGTGCAGAATGTACCCGGATATTGAGACGTAGCATCTAACAGAGGCTGCAATTTGAAGAAATGTTCAGTCATAGCTCATGCGTCTACACAAGCAAAGCCATGTAATTGGCCCATGCAATTAAGTGAGGCATGATGTTTACTAGAACGGAGGCCGCAATTTGAGGAAATACAAGTTTGTGACACTTTGCAAAGTCTTGACCTTCTCAGATTCTTGACACAACTGAATTACAAATCGTCCGCATATGTTGCCTTACCTAGCGCTGCTCCGTTGACCCCTAATCGCCGCACTCCCAAATAAACACACTTCCATGAGCCTGCCACAACTTAAGCATGAATATGAAGACTGCATCTTTAGCAAGCTGTAAAAAAAATGTGAATGCCTTCTGTTTTGAACACAATGTTACAATGTTTCCTCTTCTGCATACTGGATGGTCCTATTTGTTGTCAGTACTGTTTCAATACTCACAGGTTACACTTGAAGGAGTTTATTCCCAAAATATCACATGAAGAAACCACATGTTTGAAGTGAAATGATCTTTTGAATAGACTCTTCCAATGGACTGTATCTCAGCTAAGTTGTGGGTAGAAGTGGTGTTAGGCTGCTATTGTCGTTTTTTGTTTTTTTTGCGCATAACGGGGTAGCACAACTCAACTTAGTGGCCTATCTTTTACCAAATAGGGCTTGTGATTTTTTTTATTGCCACATTTACCTTTTTGTTTTTAAGCATTAAAAAAATTTACAGTGCTATATAGCACCATAGAAATGATGCATTGGAAGTTGTGCTTTTTAATCCTTTTTTTTTGTTCCTTCTATATGTATTGTACTATGATATTTTGGGTATATGCATAATTATGTTAATGTGATGCAATTCAATATGACTAGAAGGCAGTTTTTATTGCTTGTATGAATTATGTACATTGTATTAGTGCCAGGGAGGGTGACATTGTAATGTATCTTTCTGAAGCATGTTTTACAAACCCTTATTGTACAGATTATATATTCACTGTCATGTGTTACTTGTTAGTCTCTTTGTTGCTTTTTGTCTGTGTTTTCTTTAAGGCTTTAAATTAAAAAGCTGTTCCGAAGCAAGTGACGTTCTCATTCAACATCAGTGGAGAACAGTTTCAGGAAGGTGGTTTGTTCTGCTTTTGGAACCATTTTTCCCCACAGATAACAGATGGGTAATCTGGGTATTATTTACACTAAACTTCAAGCATGACTTGTTGGTTGAGGATCAGATCTTGTCTCTGCTAACCATTGCAGTTTTACAATATTTCACAGAGTGGTGCTATTGAGCTGCTGAGAAGGAACAGAACATGACGCTACAGTGATGCGTTTGAAGCCCGGGTGTGTAGTCATGGATCAACATCCAGGTATTCTTCTATTTGACATTTCTGCTGTGCTGAATTCAATGCAGATTACACCAGAGGCACCACATTCCCAGGCACCATATGCCCTCTGTTCAAAGGTCAGATGGAATTACAGTAGTCCCTGTGGTGCCGTAGTCGCAGTGGCCCACTTCTGTGTGCATGCAATGTCAGGCACCTCTGGAGATTAAACTGCAATCTAGGCTGCAGGTCACACCATAATGAGTGCTTGGACCTCTTTTTATTGAAATACTTAATTTCATACAGTTTCACTCTTAAGCCATGTTTCCACTAAGCATAACAGTGTGATCCAGTTTTGTTCTGAAATGTTATTGGTGCGATAGTCAATGTTTCCAAAGGCTCCAAAAACATCTAAACCGCACCAAGCTAACTACTTAGCCTCATATTTATTGTAAACTTAATGGTTTCCAAATGAAGTGGGGAATGAGGACATTGCAATAAGCCAAAAAAACTACCACTTCCACACGGAATGGGAGGATAACTTTTCCACTTCACGTTGGGCATGCCATGGCTGACTCCATGCAGTGTGAAGGTAATTTAGTAATTTAGACTTCTTTCAATGCATTAGTAGTCAACCAAGAAACAAGGGTGGTATAATATTCAACCTCTACCATGCCACTTTTCAATATAGTCAAACCTCAGCTTTTGAACAACTCAGTTTTCATATAATTTGGTTATGACAAAACTGTTGGTTTCAAGTGTTCAAGTCAAGTGTTCATACATTTATTGCTCGCAACAGATATGTCACCATGACAACCCCATCATATAATCTGGCCCACCCCGACTCCCCAGTTTTCTTAGAATCAAAACGCCCAAGCCCCTGCTTCAATCTATCATGTCCAATTGCCTGCCATAAATATATGCTAGCGCGAGCATGTTAGGGTAATGTCTAATTTTTCTGTTGTTTCTTCTGTGCTTACTCCTCCACAGCTTGTTTTTCTGCAGGTAGAGTGCAATTGATTTATTCAGTTTCATTATGTTTGTGAACAGAAATTGTGGTTTATCAATGTTTAATGTTGCCTTGCTTGGTAGTTTTTGTAAAAAAAAAAAAAAAAAAGTGCTGAACTTGGAAGTAAATCTACCATGCATTTGTTTGGCTTGCAATTTTACAAGGGATGTTTTTCGTTAGGCGAAAAAAGCATCAGTGTCTCCACAAATAAAAAAAATTCTGCCATGTTCATCCTCTTCACCTTTTCTGCACTCCATATCCTGTTACACACACACACACATTGATCCATCACTGCCTTGTTTATTCACACTGCTGCTGGAAGTTCATCCCATCCAGCCCGCTTGCTGCGACTGACGCATAGGGACGGCTTCGCTCCTCCTCTTCGTCGAGTGGTCTCCATGGAAACACACGGAGGAGAGAGCAGCTTAGCAACACCGCCAGCGAGTGAACATCTCTGGTGCAGACAGTTCGGTACCATATCACAACATCCCTGAAAGACTATTCAGTAAGTGTCCGTTTATTGTAGAGTGTTTGTATTTGCTTACGTTCATATAGTCATTGGGCTCCATCTCCATAGCATTATGAAGTTCATGGTGGTTCTGGTGGGTGCCGGCTCCCTGGCCTTTCTCGGTGCCGTCATCTGCATCTTCGCCAGCGTTTACCCCCGCAAACGCGCCGCTTCTCTCGGCGACAACGGCACCCTGACCTCGGAGACGATCCTCCAGCCCCTGGAGCCCAGCTCGGTGGCGCACGCGGGACCGCTCGGTGCTTTACACGGCGCCGACTCCTACGATGGAGGGAACGGGCTCGGCGGTATGGGCTTGGGAGTCCCCAGTCTGAACGAGCTCAACCTCGGGGAGGAGACCGATAGAGGCTCGGGGAAGACGTTCAGCTATAGCCGTTTGATCTGCACACCGGTTCCTCTCGGCGATTGCAAGGGTAAAGACGAGAGGCAGCAGCCACTGGCAGACGACCCTCTCGCGGATGACGACTGGACGTTTCTCCGCACCACGGCGGAGGAGCTCCGGCAGATGGTCATGCAGCAGAACGATCAGATTCTCATGGACCAGAGGACCATCCGGGAGCTCACAGGGAAGCTGAGCGAGTGTGAGAGCGGCTTGGAGGATGAGAGGCCCGGCCCTGAGCGGAGCATCGGGGTGTGGAGCGGCAATCGGAGGGTCATGGCCGGGGATGATGTGAGCTCCTCGTCGGCCTCTCAACTCCAGACGGCCCGCGCTGTGGAGGAGTTGGCCCGGGCCATCATGGACCTGAAAGATCGAATTGAAAAGCTGGAGGTAAGCCACCTCGGCATGACCTGTTGGTTCTACTACTGTACACCCACTTGTCGAAATACTACACGATTATAATACCCAGTTTAGAGAGGTATTTACCAATGTGTGTATAATTGTAGCTCAATTGAGAGAGGTATTATTTAATAATGTGTTTATTATTGTAGTGGTATTTAAGTGCATCTTAAGGTGTTTTGTATGGGTGGTTTTACTTTTGAGAGGCCGTTTACAGAGGCAAAAATATAAAGATGTGAATCTATTTTTTTTTTACTGTTATAGAGTTAGTGTTACATTACATTATGAAGGTTTTTTTGTGGCCTTATACATTACATTATGAAGGGGCTTTTGTGGCCTTATAACAAAACAAAATCAATCATATCATCCTGGTTGTGTGAATCTATGAATGTTCACCCAAAAAAGGATTTATTCACCAGGAATATATTTTTGAACAATATTTTTTTGTATTTTGACACCCCCATCATGGCAAATATCCAACAGAACGGCTGTCTGTGTGATGCATAAAACAATGTTCATTCATTCATTCATTCATTCATTCATTTTCTAATGCTTTTTCCTCACGAGGGTCGTGGGGGGTGCTCGAGCCTATCCCTATCCCAGCTGTCTTCGGGTGATAGGCGGGGTACATCCTGGACAGGTGGCCAGCCAATCACAGGGCACATATAGACAAACAACCATTCACACTCACATTCATACCTATGGACAATTTGGAGTCACTAATTAACCTAGCATGTTTTTGGAATGTGGGAGGAAACCGGAGTACCCGGAGAAAACCCACGCATGCACGGGGAGAACATGCAAACTGCACACAGAGATGGCCGAGGGTGGAATTGAGCCCTGGTCTTCTAGCTGTGAGGTCTGCGCGCTAACCACTCGACTGCCGTGCCGCCATAAAACAATGTTAATTCTTTTTTTTTTAGCATGCTCTCTGCCCATTGGTTTTGAGGGCATTACATTTAAAATGTGACTGACTCAACAAATAGTTGAGTCGCTGTTTACCGTCCATTGTGTCACAAACCCTCCACTGTGAGCAACTCATGACACAAGTCACAGAGAAATTGGCCGCCACCCGCATCCTTCACCCCACTGTGACAGCATCATCTCTCCCTCCCTGGCTCTCTCTGCAGGAGAGAAGGGCATAAATAAAAGATGAAGCTGGCCAGGTTGAGAGGAGAAGAGAGAGGTCAACTTCTTACAGTTGTGTGTGTGTGGACTGAAATGTTGAGGCAAAGAATGGGCTTAGAAATAAACTCTTCCAAGGTTATCCTTGTCAATTGCCGGGAATCAAAACAAGACATTCTGCATGAAAGGTTATATAGCGTGTACTGCAGGACTAATATTATAGGGACAATTTTTGTCTAAAATCATAGTTTTGTACTGTATGTTTACTAATATTTGTTGTAAGTCCACCCAACACCTTTATGATGAACGAGAACCCTGATCTGACAGCAAACCACACAAATGCGAAAGTCTTCCTAGATGAGTTTAGAAGATGCAAGAGGGACCTCCATATAGCTATTAATTTTACCTTAACTTTGACTTCCTGTAAGTTGTCCCAATACGTTTAATACAAAGCCCTCTCCTCATATTTTTCTCTGCTTGCAGGCAGAGATAGGCCCAGCTGCCTTGAACCTCACTGACACATCACCAGGAGCAAGCAGCAGTCAGGCAGCGGCCAAGCCTCCCACTCCACCCACTGGAGGCAGCATCTCCCCCGCACCCGCAGCAGCAGCAGCAGCAGCAGCACCACCAGGCTCAGGGGCTCGTCGTCCCGCCTCCAAGCCCTCCACCAAGGGGTCTCCTGGCCGCAGCAGGGGCCCCTGGAGAGTGGAGGACCTTGAGGGTGAGCTGGAAAGGAAGATAAAGATGCTGGAGAAGGAGCGGCAGGCTATGAGGAAGGAGACGCAGGGCCAGTATGAGAAGATCAACCAGGGCATCGACACAGCCAACCATCGTGTCACCGAGCTGGAGCACAGTGAGTGGCCCCTTTTAGAGATAGCAGCTGCATAACTTAGTGTGTAAATAGGTTGCGTCTGTTGAAATTAGCTGTAAATTAGAATTCATTAATGAGGTTGTTCCATATTTAGACATCATTCAATGTTCATTGGTTCTCCATTATGGTTTAGCTTCAATAAGGTGGTAATTGGGGTAAGTTCAGTTTAAAAATGTATAAAATTCATACAAATACATTTATTAAAATGCATCTTTTTACCACAAATTTGCAAGGTTACCATTGCTGAATTGCAAGTGCAAGGGGAGTCAGATTTTCCTTACCTGAGTCCCACTACTTGATTGATGATCGATGCTTTTAATGCAGTTTTCAAAGTCCTTTCCCCACTTTGTCCCCCTTTTCCCCTCATAAGCGCTCACAGAGCCGTCATTCCCAGACGGCTTCGTCCTGTCCTTCCCAATGCGGACTAACTACATGTATGGGTTGGTGAGGAAGGAGATCACAGAGATGTACGCTTTCACTGCCTGTGTGTGGCTGAAGGCTAAAGAAGGAGGCATAGGAACCCCCTTCTCTTACTCTGTGCCCGGGCAGCCCAATGAGCTGGTGCTGCTGCAGGGTGTCCACAACCCTGTGGAGCTGCTCATCAATGACAAGGTAACGTTTTTTCACTTGAGCCACCTAGAGTCAAATATCTGATCGTTTCTGCCCAGCCTGGTGTCAACTATCCGTCCGTTTGTCCTGTCTGTCAAGTCACCCTGTTTTCCCCCCAACTAGTGTCCAGTGACCGTTCCGATTCCCCTCATGGTTGTGTTTAAGTGACCACCCGATCTGTTCTTGTGCTGCGTTTTGTACCGAGCGTCGTAATACCCAATTTTTTTTTTGGAGTCTTGTACCATATCTGCCTGCCGCTATTCCGTATTTTTGAACATTCCTGCTACCCTCCTCAACATTAGCGGTGCTTTGACAACGATAGACTGCTTCACCCCAAGTGTGTGAAGGAGCGATATCGCAGGTCCTTTCTTCCTGCAGCTGTCAGGCTGTACAACCAGCACCGCTCCCAATAGACTTCTACATCACTATGTACATCTGTGTAATACTTGCTTTTATAGTCAGTATAGTTACTCCAGACCCCATTCACTGTGCAATATCTGATCAACCTCCATGTGCAATATTAAGGGCTCTAAATGCAATATACTAAGTTCTATGTGAAGTATTTCCATAATGCCTCATATTAACTCTCTAACAAGATCTCAGTGTATAGACTGGTCATCTCATCTTATCTCATCTCGTTTCATATTATCTACATACTGTATTGTATATAACTCTGTGAAAAACTGTTGATTTTGTTAATACTTGGGTTGTTTATATTGTTTATTTTTCTATATTGTTTATTTTGTACTGCTTAACTGATTCTGTACTCTTGCTGCTGTGCAATGCAAATTTCCCCACTGAGGGACGAATAAAGGCTTATCTTATCTTATCTTAACCTATCACGCCCTGCCGCCCCAACACTGTTCAGCAAAGCATCGGCTCAAGTGTATATGCTGCATATGGACTGTTATGTCGAGGTCGAGCAGACTCACTGCCGCATTTAGCTGCACGCACAGGTGGATTCCAAGTCTTATAAACTCTTAAAACTTGCATACAAAAACATGCACATGCTTAGATTCAAGGTACAGATGTCTGCCATCTCCTGGCAATGTATCGTCGCCGCGATGTCCCACTAACCTGCTTCAATCCTTTGCTGGCAGGTGGCACAGTTACCCCTGTCTCTGCCTCAAGATGAGTGGCAGCACATCTGTGTCAGCTGGACCCTGAGGGACGGCGTGTGGAAGGCCTACCAGGGTGGCAAGATGAAGGGGAGGGGTGAAGGCCTAGCAGCCTGGCACCCCATCAAACCTGGAGGAGTACTCATCCTGGGCCAGGAACAGGTGAGACAAGGCTTAGACTGATATGGATGTCTTTTACAGTTTATTGAATTGGCATGAACAGCTGTGTGAGAGATGCCCATTCTCAGTAAACAAGTGAATACATTAATCATCTCTGCTGAATGATTTATTATTGCATGAATCAGAGCCACCATTTCAAGAGTTTCTTTTTTTTGTCCTTTTGTTTTCACTTCTGTTCAAGCCATGTGCATTTGCGGCCCCAATACGTTCACTGAAAGACGATCAGTGAAAACAGACTTTCACACTTTGCACATTCTTCTGGGTGCTTGTTAATAGCAAGGACATCTTTGTGCAAGGAAACCGTGAATGTGACGGGGAGGAAAGCCGACGCTTTTGAGAGATTGTGATGTGACTGAAGAGCTCAGGATGAAAATACGAAATAGTTTTCATTTTCTGGGGAGCTAAAGACCTACAGTTCTACGCCTCCCACATTTATCAATTCATTTAGTCATTGAGTCGCGGGGGTGCTGGAGCCTATCCCAGCTGTCTTCGGGTGAGAGGCGGGGTACACCCTGGATTGGTCGCCGACCAATCACAGGGCACATATAGACAAACAACCATTCACACTCACATTCATACCTATGGACATTTTGGAGTCGCGAATTAACCTAGCATGTTTTTGGAATGTGGGAGGAAACCGGAGTACCCACCGGAGAAAACCCACACATGCACGGTGAGAACATGCAAACTCTGCACAGAAATGCTCGAGGGTGTGCAGCCCACATTTATCCAATTAGATCCAATTCTTCCGGAGCCGACCACTGACCCAACCGATCACATCAGAGTCGGCGTTGTCAAGAGAACAGTGTTTGCAGATTTACAGGATTTGTAGAGCGAATGAAAGGTGTGCTATTTCAGTCATTATAAGGGAAGTTCTCGGCAAACTTCCTGGCAGGCAGCTACAGTACGTTTTCTTGCTGCCCTCAGTCTCCTTTTGGATAAAACTCACCTCTATTGTTCCTGGTTGTCTTGTTCCATTCAATGTGTTCTGTGGTTTTGGCAGTTTCAATTGGTTCAGTTTCAGAATGGAAAACCATCCCCCTTAAACTGATGTAATTAGTCTCATGTTTGTCATCTCATCCCCGACCAAAGGACACCCTGGGAGGTCGTTTTGATGCCTCCCAAGCCCTGGTGGGGGAGCTCTCCCAGTTCAACCTGTGGGACCGTGTGTTGAAGCCCGCCGAAGTTGCCGCCCTGGCTGAGTGCAGCTCCTCCGTACTGGGCAACATTGCTCCCTGGACCGACCTGGACGTCGACGTCTACGGCGGCGCCACCAAGGAGTCCTTAGACCCGTGCCACGCCGCTCAGAGATCTAACCCCTCTGGCCCTAAACAGTGAGATAGTGGTCACGTTTAAGTCATGCAACAAGGTAGGGTGTTTGTTTGGAGTTAGAACGCTAACAGGATGGAGCTAATTGGTTCTTTCGAGTTTTTCGTGTTGATGTCAGTGTATTTAGTTCTGCAGTAAGAATGAGGTGAGTTAGTGGAAGCAGCAAAACATACCGAAAGTCAACCGCGTTGATTGGTTTAACAGAGGCGAGCGAGTAAACCATACCCAACTAGTCGGGGGTCTTAGCAGGTCTAGCTAGGAAATAGCTAAGGAAGAGTTTTAATTTGCTGTTGATTGTGATGAAACCGAGACGGTCTTCTCTGAAAAGACGACATTTTCAACTCTGCGTATGTGTAGCTTTTATATGGTAAAAGTTCCTCCTATTGTTGGCTATAATACAGTAAACGTGTATTATTGTGTCATGTAGCCTTGCTAACACAATCTGTAGACCTGCAAAAGCGCCACATACAGTAATAACCAATCTCGAAATAAACACTTCATGTCAAAACGCACACCTAACCAAAAAAAAGCTCCATAAAATGAAATTGTATAAACCAGAATGTTTGTATTTGCATGTAAAGTATGTTTTCAGCATTAGTGTGCTTTTTGTGCCCCCTACTTGCCAAAGTACAATGTACATCTAACACGATGACGACCAACGAGGACTTTAATATTCATATATTAATTCAGAGATACAACCCAGTCGTTCTCAATATACTGTGAATCCAAAAAAATATGTTGAAATTGCGATGATTCAGTTGCATGGTGAATTTCTCTGTTCTACTTCTATCTAATAAACAACCCATGTTGCCAAAGAAAGCTAAAATGTAAGATTATAGCTTGTAATTCATTATCATTTTGTGCTAAAGGTATAATTTATTTTTGTTTAAAAATTGCAGTTCCGCTACAGGTGCTACAGCTACGCTAACCGCTTTAGCACCAAGGCACCCTTATTGAAATTTATCTTCATTTTGCTTGTAAAACTGCAAAATTGTCACATTTTACTCAGTATATTAGCCCACTATCCCAGGTAGTGTATTCATAGCTAGCTAGCTAGCAAGGTGTTCCCAGGCCAGCTGTGAGGCATAATCCCTCCAGCGTGTCCTAGGTCTGTCCCAGGGTCTTCTCCCGGCTGGGCATGCCCAGAACACCTCACTCGGGAGGCATTCAGATAATGCCAAACCATCGATGTGAAGGAGCAGCGGCTCTACTCTGACATACTTGTAATATTTCTACTTTATTCTCTAACATTACACAATTTTTATTTTGGTACCCTTTCCATTCAGTGTATCCTATAATACTCGTTGGTTCCTTTTTGTTCTGTTAAGTGCCTGTTTGGGTCTCAAACGCCCACATTGGGAGTCTGAAATATTTCTATTGTTTTCTTTTAATTGTCCTACTTTAGTTTGTTTCAAGTGTTGTCTTTCTTTGCACCTTTTAATGCATTTGATATTGTAAACTAGATGGATGAAAACTTAATAAAAGTGCATAATGATGACATTGTCGTGTTATGTGGTCGTTGATGCGAAGACGGGCATGATTCACTGATCCACCCCCAAGCTACATTTCCTGCCATCTTTCTCTCCTTGTTTACTCGACCTCCTTATCGCCGAAGATATATTTAATAACCAGGCTTGACACACCAGATGGATGGCAAACAACAAAAATACACTTTTAAAGTTAGATTTTTGCATGAGGTCTAACAGATGGAGTCAAAGACACACAAACAGGCAGAACACAAGCTCAGATATAATGATCAGCATTTAGAAAGATGCAGAGCAATCACGCAGTGCTTATTCCATTAATTAAAGCACCACAAAATATGCTAGGCAATGGCGATGAAAAGTAGAATTCTCACATAGAAATTAAGAATATTCTTGTTGATACACATGTATTTTCTGATAAATCAACTTTACACAAAATAGAAGGGAATTATAACATTGTTTGTCCTCCATGTTTGTTGGGGGGGTGGGTACATCCGCCACTCATGAATTATAGATGCTCACTAATTGGCTCTCCTGAAAGCAGACAAACATTACACAAGCTTTTGTTTGACCTTTCCATCTCTGCTGCTGCATTCACCAATAAACACACTGAATGGTGCATTCAACACATCCCTACTGTACGTCACTTCAACCCACACGAGTCTGCAGCATTCCAAGGCAACGTCTCTCAAAATTGACTTTGGTATTTTGTAATGCTAAGAAATTGAAGGGGACCTTATATGCTTTTTCCACTTTTCTGACATATGAATATGGTGTTAGAATTCTTTCTTGTGTTTCAGATAATGAGGATTGCGCATTTTGAAGAGAAGTTTAGGTTGGCTCTGAACACTCAGTTTGTGACATCAATGTGATATGGACTTCCTTGTATGGGCATGCCCATATACGGTGTGGACATGCCCTCCACCAAGGTTCTCTGCTTCTCTGTTTACTGTGTTTGCTATGGCTGCCAGGTAATGTTTCATTCAAGTCAAGCATCAGGCAGAAGTGGTTGGAGTTGCTTGGTCAGAAGAGCAAGCTGTAAGTAAGAATTTATCAGTGATCTAACTAAGTAAGCGGTTGTCCGTGTCCGTGTGCACATACCTGCGTCTTACCTGCATGCATACAAAATTACAAGCTCACTGATGTCTGTAGTTTTATTATACAGTAAAGTCTCGTTATATTGATATCGGTTATATCAAAGTACTGCTTATTACGATACTATTTTCATGTCCCGGCAAATTTCTAGTCTTTTATGATATAATTAGTTCCGTTAGTACGATACCCGGTTATTATGATAATCCGGTTAATATGATGCCCTTTTCATCGCCCGCCAGCCAATTTGGTCTGCTTATATCGATACAAAAGCAGCTTAAATCAATCTTTGCTTAAGGATTTCAATACCAAAAAAGAACACGGCGAACGGCTGCTTCCAGTCAACTTTATTTTTCACACTTCCACCACCAGAGCACAGCACACACACCGATTCCCGCACTTCCTGGTTCACAGGTCATGCTCAACCCGCCCCACATAGCTGGCCAAACACATGCCTGCAACAGAAGAACCAACTGACATAGCATACACATCTATTCCAACGAAGACACAAGCGTACAAATACATGTATTTAATTGTGTTGTATTCAGATATCTTTTTATCGCTTGCAATAATCACTGTTTTTCATATGTACATGCTGGCGTTCGTGGTTTCTCTCGTGTGTATAGAACAATGTCGAGTGCATTATTGCCCACTTTTAATGCAGTTCGGCACAGGATCGGATATATCAACAGTCCGGTTATATCAATATTTTTTCCGACTCCCGACAATATCGATATAACGAGACTTTACTGTAGTTCATTTATTATCAATTCCTATACAGACAAAATTAGAAAGTGGGGCTTGGCAGTAGTCCGGAAGGAAAACATGATATCGCCCCTTGCCAAACTAGCCTAGTCTTCACAAAGCTTTCTAACATTACCATAAAAGCTACTATACAGACAATAAATAAGGCACTCAGGCTACATTTTAAACACACTTCCAATAAGCTACTGTGGGACCTTTGTGACCCATTTTAAATCAATGGCAAATAGTGTAGAATTTGCTCTCTTTCTCTTGTGCTGCAGCCAAACTGGGTCATTTGGATTTACCTCACTGAACTCCCATTATGACATCTGCTGATGCTGTGCAATTATCACGCCGTACTGCATACTATGTATACTTTATTTGACCTGTTGACAGACAAGCAACCCAGTCATGAAATGAAGAAATATTATCATTATGTGATCTCTTTGACTGCCTGTCCAGGGATTGATAATCCACTCTAATCCACGCAGGGGAGGACTTGTTTCAGATTAAAATGAATACACAACGAGTGTGTGAGGCTGAATGACTGCACTAGTAAGACTGGAATTCTGGGTCAGAATAGACCCACCTGGGGATCCCATCCAGATCAGTCACATTTAGTAAGTACCAGGGATGTCGAAATAGGGTAGACACACGTGTTGTACTGATGGCATTTTTATGACACAGAAATGATGCTATACTGTAGTAATATTTATTTTTTAAAGTACAATGGATAATATGTAAAAATAAAAAAAACAATAACTCATTTATAAAATGTACATAGACATATATAATATGCAATACATAATTTATAAAAATATGTCATTATTTTTTATGAATTATATAATAACAAAAATAAAACATTTCTACAGAATATTGGTCATTAGCACAGCATTGGGAAGAAGCAAAATTCTCATTGTGTAAATGCTACAACGTTACACATTTGACACCGTACCGTCAAATTATACAAGAAAAATGACAGCATTACTTTCATAAACTAATAAATAAATTCCAAATAGAATGGTAATTTATAGCATTTGTTAGCAGAAAACAAACACAACAAAAATAATTATGAACTTTTTCCTTTACATTTTCATTAAAAAAACACCCAATACTAATGTTTTAATGTTTAATTTGTAATCACAGCTTTCGTGCATCTTGATTTAAGTGTTTTTATAGCTTTTTCCAAAGCTGCATGTGTTAAAATTTACACTTAATATACTTCTACAAAATATACAACAAAAAGATGCCGAGATGCTGATTGACAAGACAAAATACCCAATAGCAACGCGGCGTGCCTTAGCGGGCGGGACTTCCTCCGAACGTGTTGCTCTGTTTAAAATGTCACCCTAACAACCGACCTGGAACTGGAACCTGAGCGGTCCAAACGGATCCTAAGTAAGTCGAGCCGGTGTCACCCATCATAGCAGTTTTTACCCGACATTATCAAACCGTGAGCTGCTACCAAGCGTTTGTGACAGCGAAAGAAAGCGTCAATCATTTTGCTATGGCTAAGCTAGGCTAGTTCAGTAGCCTGTAGACTGGTCTTGTCTAGCTAGTTACCGCCTCTTGTTTACAAACTGATTATAAGATAGATGTGTTATATTTGTAAAACAAACTTGCTATTCTTGTGGTAATTAATGTCATTTATTTTCCAGATAGTGTAGACTTATTATTGTAGCTAGCTAGCTAGGTTAGTTTACTCGCTCCGTGTGTTGTTAAGTGTTACTACGTGAATCTGGATGCTTCGTCTGCTTTTCTAACAAATGCATATTGTGAAGGTTTATTTCATTTATTTGCAGGAGACGGGATGGCAGGAACCGGCGAGGGAAAGAAAGAAGAAGCCGACTACAAGAGACTTCACAGTTTCCCCCTCATCAGGGTAGGAAACACAATTTATAGTCAATGGACGGATGTTGCACTGTCTCTTTAAATAAAGTAAGTGAGCTAAAGACACCGCTGCTAGTGATGCAGCTTGACCTTCTACATAGCATCTTTTGCTACACTATATATTGTACATGTCAAGTACTGTAGCTTAGTTCTATGGCTTCACTACACAGGAAAGAAACATTGTCATCAAAATTGCTCTCAAGGTTGATCTGTCTGTAATGGCCCCAGTATAAGAATATTATAAGAATATATTGATTTGTCCTTAGCACACGGACATGCCTGAGGAAATGAGAGTGGAGACTATGGAGCTGTGTGTGACAGCCTGCGAAAAGTTTGCCACCAACAATGAGGTATGTGTATTCTTCTGTATTTTATACAGAGTAGCCTGTTTTTTATGTTATACAAGAGACAATAAAATACACTCAACTGTCTAAATGTGCGTCTGTGTGTGTGGTGCAACATGATGCATATTACTGCATTATGTTATGTTTAAGGGCATCCCATTGCAGGATACTGGTCAGTTATGTGCATAATGGACAGGCCATGTTCAAAATGATTGATGATGATGAGTTGATTCTGATCATTAACAGATTACTCACAGCTTCACTTATATGCGTACTTGTCATCCAAGTTTGAAAATAAGTTTTTACACAGCTGACTTTGATTGTGATGCTGTGACTTAATACTTAAGTATTAAGTCCTCTTGAGGGTTCTGCTTTTGGGATATTCCACCAAAAGCCAAAGAACAAGCAAAATGTGTTAAACTGAGCTCTTTTGGTGCCCGTTTATATCTCGAGTGACATGTGCGATGCCATCCTAATCGGCAACCCACATTGCGAACAACTCTCAAAAACTCTTAAATTCTCAAATACCCTTGAAACTAACACAATTGAACAGTTGAACAATACAGTTTTATCCATAAACTAAATTATTCTGACAAAAAGGGTCGAAAGGTTTTCTGTTCTTTTGTTTTGTTTCTTTCTTTGCTCTGTACTTGGTAGCTTAGCAAATGTATAACTAGGTTCTCAAATAACCTGCTGAGTTCCATTTCAGAGCCTTTACTTTGAAGCCCTGTAAAACTGAACATATCGAAGTAAAGCAAGTTATTTATGAATTTCAGAAGATAGAACATAATTAAAATGGATTTGAATAAATCCACAAGGTCAATGCTGATTTAAATTGGAAATCTCAGCGACACTAGTGATTTGCATTAGCGATTTTACATGCCATGCATGATTACATTTCGAATACCTCCAAATATGATAATGAAATAGACAACTTGGATGTACTTTGCATGCTCAACAAGAGACAGGACTCGCACACTTAACATTTTGGCATTGGCTCCACCTATAGGAATATTTAATTAAATCCCAGCCATTTCCCAAAAGCGTCCCCTCTTGGTACTGGCTATTTTTGGTCATTTTGACTGACTATTGTGCCATTGGGCTATATAGACATGGTATATACCATGCCCATAAAAAGGTTACTCTCATTTTCCATCAGAAAAATGTGTTTTTTTTCCATTCTTTAGTTATGAGTAGTAGAACATAGCTAAGTTCCAACAAAATATCAATCCACAACAAATAACAGGGAAAAGATCCAAGCATAACTTTCACTTTGACAGAAATTTAGCCTTTTTTTTAGCCAAATGTCTAAACACAAAAATGGTTGTTGTACATGAAATAATAATTTTTTTTTTTAACGAATTAACTATTTTTAATTTTTACATTTGCAACCTTCAATGCATAATCCCCTTCACGCAACACAGCTGCACAGATGCCTTTCCACTTCCTGGTTGCTGTTCCGCATGTGTATTTCAATGGGACAGATGCAGGCAGAGTTCTTATAAAATGCACTTCCTGACACCTTGTGGTCGTTTTTTCAGCTTCTACCGTAGAGTTGCATCATCATAATCATCTCTTTGTGCCTCTTTTGCAAAAAAAAAAAAAAAAAACGTCATTCAAGCAGTCTGCTTGAAAAAAAACCAACCCAAATACGTCTTTGGGAGTGAATGAGTTATTGAGATGACAAAAAAATCTCCTTCAGAATAAAAGCACAAGATTAAGACCCATGAGAATCACAGCACTAGAGGTTCTACTGGTAGAGGTTCTACCAGTTCATACAATGCAACAGGCTGTTTGGACACTTGCAGGGAAGCAAATCTGTTTCACAGTCCCAGCATCATATAGCATCTCTAGTAGACGTTATCCCTACAACGTTACTGATAGAGTAGCAGGAGTAGCACCATAATAGCAGGCACTTTTGGCGGCGGAGTGAAGGAAAAACTCCCTTAAAGGAAGAAACTGAACACAGGATGATAACCCAGCAGTTGCATGAGTATAATTTAGGAAAACTTAATTCAATTCTAGATTCTTTATTGTATTAGTCACTTATGCATGAATCTTATGTGCAGATGTAAACAGCATGGGAGAATTGCAATATAATCTAAATTAATTTTGATGTTTTGTTGGGGTTTTTTTTTTTTTTTTTACTTCTTGCCCGGCGACCTCCAGAGCGCCGCCAAAATGATCAAGGAGTCCATGGACAAGAAATTTGGCAGCTCATGGCACGTGGTGATCGGCGAAGGCTTCGGGTTTGAGGTGACGCACGAGGTGAAGAACCTGCTCTACATGTTCTTCGGCGGTAGCTTGGCCGTGTGCGTTTGGAAATGCTCCTAGCACAACACACACACACACTCACTGACACGTCTCTGGGCGCCAATTTAGGAGAAAGAACACCAGCTTCTAGTTAGACTCTGGCTGTCGTGGGTGACAACGCTGCTGAGGTGGATGACACAGCATCTCACCCTGTTGGAATCGTAGAGAAGAAGTGTTACATCTTAATAGCTTCCTGCCTTATCTTCCTTTCAGCTATTTCCTTGGTTTCAACTTTTCCAGCCGGCCAGGGTCTCCAAACTCCTTTCTCCTCTTTCCTCTGCAGGGAGCGTCTGGTGTGCATGTTTTTGGGCTTTTGTGTGTGTGTGCTGGTCACACACACACAAACGCACACCATTGTTGTTTTTCTTTTTATCTTACCAAACGTCATCACCTTTTGTGCAACAGTAAAATCTCCACGTCATGTCTTTTGGTACACTTGTCCTTTAATACAACTTTTTGATATTTTTTAAAGGTGTACATAGTTTGATGCAACTTTTAACAAGTGTCATCTTCTTACAAACGACCTGATCTACCTTTTTTTTTCTTGCTGTATAAAGGTGTTTGTTATAAGCTGTATGTATGTGTGCTTGCACTGGAGGACACTTGCAATGTGAGTCAGTGCAATGCAAGTATATAAGAGAAAGAGATAACTGATATAATAACACAAGGATGGATAATAAACTCTTAAAAACAGCATTTTTTACATCCTTCTATTTACTTTCCTATTAAAAATGAATAGTTTCTCTAGCACTGCAGGGGAATCATGATAGAGAAAGTGCATGGGAGGGAAAATGAAAAAGAAGTTACACAACCATGACGGTCGTTAGTTATTGCATCGAGCATGTTTGTTATCTAGTGTCTGCATTTTGAAAATTTAACAAGCGCATGTATACTTTACCAGCCAGAAATAACCAGCAAAGGCTTATGCACACCAAACAAGGAGATGAAACCCAACAATGATCAAAGTACCTGACAGTTGTGAAATGTTCAGTAACTGTGTGATAATTAGTGGCTTTGCTGTCAGCTTAAGTTCACATTCAGTTCACAACCCAATATTGCCACTAATTCAATTATTATTATTATTATTATTATTTTACCACCAAACACATTTTTAGTTGAGTCCAGTGTCCATTCAAGTCAATTATACGCAGATCTGCCTTGCCAAGTGGGGTCACCACCTCTCTATTACCTAACTGACCCATTAAAGCCTATTTTATACTATTATAACAGGTATCCTAGTTTAATTAGATGCAAGTTTTGGAGTAATATGATTCTTTTCAGTGAAAAATAACAAAAATTTTACCTGCAAAACTTCTGACATAACATGAATCAGCTGTAATATTTCAGTCATAGCTTCAATGAGCGGAGATGGATTACTCTTTTTTTTTTTTTCCCTCCTCCCCTGCCTCGGATTGACTTTGTGTTCTATGCCTCACGCCTTTGCGCATTTATAGAAAATGCATCGCCTTGCACAAAATGGGACCCCCCCATGGATAATTGAACCCTCTGCGTTCAGGGAGGGATTACACATACATAAACAGTGGACTCCAATTGAACTGATGTACTTTATCCAGAGTCGCAAACGACCCTAAGAATATAGCGTGTGTACAAAAGCAGTGTAATGCGTATTGATTGTGTCTTGGAAAAGAGAAGTGCCAATATCTGGTTGTTTACAGAAAGTCTTGCATCATGCCAGTCAGAAGGGCATTGTGACCCAGTAGTGTGGGTGCTGGGGGGGCACTAATGTTTACAGAATCAATATTGTGTACTCAAACATAATACAACCCTCAATCAGGTGTTATTATGCTCCCTATAAAGAACACAACACTACTCTCCTGCTTGTGTAGATCTATTATGATGACTAGAGAACTGCACTGTATCTGCACTTAAAGGTCTTGGTCTAATATTTGGTCTTTACTATAGCAATTCCACCCTCGACCATCTCTGTGTGGAGTTTGCATGTTCTCCTTGTGCATGTGTGGGTTTTGTCCGGGTACTCCGGTTTCCTCCCACATTCCAAAAACATGCTAGGTTAATTGCCGACTCCAAATTGTCCATAGGTATGAATGTGAGTGAGAATGGTTGTTTGTCTATATGTGCCCTGTGATTGGCTGGCAACCAGTCCAGGGTGCACCACGCCTCTTGCCTGAAGACAGCTGGGATAGGCTCCAGCACCCCCGGCGACCCTCGTGAGGATAAGCAGTAGAAAATGAATGAATGAATGAACTATAGGAACTCTTGATTCCAATAAGTCCGGTCACAGTAAACCTAGATCCTGTCCACTCCTGCCCCTGTTAACCCGCTGGCAATTTGACGTACCTCATTCATAATTCACACGCTCCCCTCTTTAAATATCTCCTCCCATCGCCTTCTATCGCCTCACTGTTAAATATTCATACTCGGGAGTCACACTCAAGACTCTGCTGGTTTGCAGTGAAAACACTTCATCCTCCTGCAGCACACTGCGCGCTGACACGTTACGTTAGGGGACATATCGCCGCTGATGGTAACATAGTGGGAGGTGGGGGAAGATGGGTGATTCGTTAAGACTACTTATTCTGCCTGACAAACATTACTTGCTTTAGACATATTTTAGAAGTACAATACAGGCCACAACACAACTGACTGTCCCAACCCCATTAATAGCCATGAAAATAAATAACATGCATTGAATGAGAAGGTGCATTTAAATATTTGGTCTGTACTGTACATGAATGCATCATAGTCCAAGCAGTCATGGCAAATGATGCCACTACTTGTGCCAGCCCGTGTCAAACTTGAACTGGACCGTCTCCACTTGCCCTCAGTGTCCTCTTGGATAAAATGTTTCTACTTACTCTCTTCAATAGCGTGTCTCTTATTGGCTTATGTGCTCAGTGGGATGAGGTTTTCACACACGTTCACGCAATACATTGGGCATTTTTGGTATGTTCCACATTAGGGATCGACCGATATGTTTTTTTTTCCGGCCGATGCCGATACCGATTTTTTTCCATCACCTTTAGCCGATGGCCGATTTTGCTTGGGCCGATATTTGTGGCCAATACTGCTTTTGCACCCTCAATTTATATGAAAAAATTACAATGATAACAAATATTACAGGTCTCAAGTTTAAACAAATATTTATTCATTCATTCATTTTCTACCGCTTATCCTCACGAGGATCGCGGGGGTGCTGGAGCCTATCCCAGCTGTCTTTGGGCGAGAGGCGGGGTACATCCTGGACTGGTGGCCAGCCAATCACAGGGCACATATAGACAAACAACCATTCACACTCACATTCATACCTATGGACAATTTGGAGTCGCCAATTAACCTAGCATGTTTTTGGAATGTGGGAGGAAACCGGAGTGCTCGGAAAAAACCCACACAGGCACGGGGAGAACATGCAAACTCCACACAGAGATGGCCGAGGGTGGAATTGAACCCTGGTCTCCTAGCTGTGAGGTCTGCACGCGAACCACTCGACCACCGTGCAGCCCTCATTTTGCCAATTGTACCTGAAATTGTCCCCTTATGGGACTAATAAAAATACTGTTTAATTATTTTATCGTACATCCCATGAAGGGTGTAGAGACTGATAGAAATGTGGATGTGTGGTTGTATGTAGGTAAATCTAACTTCCTAAGGCTTTAATAATCACGATGGACATTGAGTTGATAGTCGAGGCTTTTAGCTCAATGGCTGCCTGTGTTCGACTCTCATTCTACAGAATGTAGGACTGTCTGAATCAAGCTGGTTACAAGGCAAAAATTTCTGCTAATTTTCAAGTCATGGCCAGATGCCACTTTCTTCCACTCCGAATGACATATTCAGTTCAGTACAGTTCAGTGGCCTTACATACTGTGTCTTCATTCCAAACTTCTTTTCTGACTGAGAGCAGAGCGCTGTATCTTAGCAACCTTCTCAGCACCTGAGATAGATAGCGAGCGGAAGGAAGGAAGGGAAGTCACAGCAGTCTCAGAGTGTTTGCTGAGTGCGGGGAGCCGACAAAAAATGATAGGTGGTACAAGGAAAACAACTTAACACGATCCAAGGGCTAATTCTGGGGATGGGAGAGAACTGGAGCGAAAGTCCCAAAAGTCACCTCAGGATAGGAGTAGCACAAGAAAAAGAGCATCAGACCAGAACAGAGATGCATTTTTTATCTGAACATCTCTGGATTGCTTTCTTTTGTGGTGCAGAGAAACACAATTTAATATTAATGTGAGTGTGTCTGTGCGTCTTCCGTTCTGACCATTAGGGGTTGTCTTTCATAGTAAATTGAAAAGAATTCAGTCGTTTTTGGAGGAGATGAGAGTGAAACGATGAAAGCTGCCGGGTGGATGACTCAAGGCTTTAACGAGCTTGTTTACAATACACCAGCAAGGGACACAAGAGGAGGATGTTCCACAAAAAGACCAAAATCTAAGATGTGCACAGGGCATGGGAAGGGAAAAACAAATCATTAGCGCAGGGGAGAGATGTGAAGACGACAACTTCCTG
Organism: Doryrhamphus excisus; assembly: GCF_037039965.1. Lineage (NCBI taxonomy): Eukaryota > Metazoa > Chordata > Actinopteri > Syngnathiformes > Syngnathidae > Doryrhamphus > Doryrhamphus excisus. The sequence goes on from NC_136365.1 coordinate 16,517,931, forward strand.
CTGCGACGCCCAAGACCCCAAAAAATAAGAACTTGTCCTGTAAAATGTGATATTCAGGGCATGACACAGGCAAATATAAACAGGATTTTGATGAGGATGTGTGCTTTAATTGGAGTATAACAAGCTTGAGGCTCATCAAATATGGATTTCCATTCTCTGCGAGGGTTAACCAAGATGTTCCTCTGATTGAATATGCACCAAATGCCATAGAGTTCAACCACAAACTAGAGTGAAACAAGTATTGTGTTCTAAATACCCTGTAAAGACTATCCACCCATCCATTTTCTGGATGGAAGTAAAATGGAGTAACTTTTGGGCAGGATCATGGGGATCAATGAAGCATCAAATAACTGTTGAGCTGCTGTTAAATATGATTTAAATAAATGAATTAATTAAAAAAAAAAACATTGTATGGTCACATCACCTCGTACTTTGGTACGCAACAAAAATTTAATAAATTAATTAAATTTAAAAAATCTAATTAAAAAATAATCAAATTATATTAAAAAAGTAGGAAGTGAACAAATGTAACAGTTACTCATTGTAAAAGTACCAGATGGAGGGGTAGGATTTAATAAGCTTTGCTTCTTCCTACTCCTTTTGGACATGTAATCTGATGCATGTTCAAATGAAATAAAACCATTACCATTAATAAATAAAAAACAGTCATGTGCCATCAGGGTAAGCAAAAAATGTTTTTATAATTAATCATCATTCATCGATTAATTCTACGCTACATCAACAGATGTTATTCATGGTTAAGTTGTTCCTAATAAATTCCAATGAGCATTGGCCAAGTTAAAAATTTATTAATTTTAAAATTTTGGACATGTACTCAATTGTAATCTGATGCATGTTCAAATGAAATAAAACCATTACCATTAATAAATAAAAAACAGGGTAAGCAAAAAAAGTACATTGTTAATTCATTCATTTTCTACTGCTTTTCCTCACGAGGGTCACGGGGGGTGCTGGAGCCTATCCCAGCTGTCTTCGGGCAAGAGGCGGGGTACACCCTGGACTGGTGGTCAGCCAATCACAGGGCACATATAGACAAACAACCATTCACACTCACATTCATACCTATGGACAATTTGGAGTGGCCAATTAACCTAGCATGTTTTTGGAATGTGGGAGGAAACCGGAGTACCCGGAGAAAACCCACACATGCACGGGGAGAACATGCAAACTCCACACAGAGATGGCCAAGGGTGTAATTGAACCCCGGTCTCCTAGCTGTGAGGTCTGCGTGCTAACCACTCGACCACCGTGCAGCCCAAATTGTTAATATTTTACCTAAAAAACAACAATAATAGGTCTGCTTTCATCAATGATTAAGGGAATTAAAAACATTTGGAGGACTGAAATCAGATGATATTTACATTTTTATATTAAAAACCAATAATCAAATCACAAAATAGTTGTTGATTTATTTGCGAATTAATCATCATTCATTGATTAATTCTATGCTACATCAACAGATGTTATTCATGGTAAAGTTGTTCCTAGTAAATTCCAATGAGGTTTGGCCAAGTAAAAAAATTAATAAAACAAATACTTAAATTATATTAGAAAAGCAGGAAGTTACTGATTACTAGTTACTGATGTGCGATCAGGGTAAGCAAAAAGAGTAACAAATTGTTAATTCATTCATTCATTAATTCACTCAGTGAATTAATCATCATTCATCGATTAATTCTATGCTACATCAACAGATGTTATTCATGGTTAAGTTGCTCCTAGTAAATTCCAATGAGCGTTGGCCAAGTGCCAGTTCAGACCAACCAAAGTGACTGTTACTGAGATCACTTTAACCTGGCACTGTGTCCGGTATGCACTTGTTGAGAAAAGTACAAACAACTAGCTAAAGGCTGACTGGCAGCTGATACTCAATGCTCCTATTCGACTGCAGCAGGAGGGAAGAGGAAGAAGGTTCTACTGACAAAGTAAGTTGCTACTTTGCTAATTTTGTCTTTGCAAAAACCACCTGTCCCCTTTCGTCCTCCCTTCAGACTTTCTATGTCTTCTCCCTCCTTTACAGGAGGATGATCTGGCGAATACGCCGTCGCTCCAGGACAATCTGTCTGTCCTTGGCGCTTTTCTCCATTGTCCTGCACCTCCTTCTGGCGCTTGCCTCGCTATCCTTGTACCGCCAGCCCTGTGACCTTCTCCTGGCCCCAGGGACACATGTCTCCAAACACCTGCTAAACAAAAGCGACTCCACGGGTATTGACCGCCCGACCAAATTACCAGCTGATACCAAGGACCGTGTTGGAACACTTCGTGACAAACTCCTGTCAGCGAAAGGTGGAAGGATTCCGCCAGTGAAAGAGCCCCTTGTTGAACCCGTGGTGGCCGGCCTGTCGAAACTAGCGGCGCTGTTTGACCATCCACTTTACAATGTTCCCACCTCGGCTACAACTGAAGATGACTGGCTGCTGAAGGTCAAACCAAAGATGAAGTCTGAAAGGAGTTCACAGATATGGTCAGTAGTCACGCAGTGAGGGCATTTAATTACCGTATTGACCCAAACTTAAGACCGTATTATTCATTCATTCATTTTCTACCGCTTATCCTCACGAGGGTCGTGGGGGGTGCTGGAGCCTATCCCAACTGTCTAGAAGCGGGGTACACGCTGGACTGGTGGCCAGCCAATCACAGGGCACATATAGACAAACAACCATTCACACTCACATTCATACCTATGGACAATTTGGAGTCGCCAATTAACCTAGCATGTTTTTGGAATGTGGGAGGAAACCGCAGTACCCGGAGAAAACCGACGCAAACTCCACACAGAGATGGCCGAGGATGGGATTGAACTCGGGTCTCCTAGCTGTGAGGTCTGCGTGCTAACCACTTGGACGCCATGCAGCCTAAGACCGTATTCATTTTCTACCGCTTATCCTCACGAGGGTCGCGGGCATTACTGGAGCCTATCCCAGCTGTCTTCGGGCGAGCGGCGGGGTACACCCCTTTACTGGTCACCAGCCAATCACAGGGCACATATAGACAAACAACCATTCACACTCACATTCATACCTATGGACAATTTGGAGTCGCCAATTAACCTAGCATGTTTTTGGAATGTGGGAGGAAACCGGAGTACCCGGAGAAAACCCACGCATGCACGGGGAGAACATGCAAATCGTGGGTGGGATTGAACTCGGGTCTCCTAGCTGTGAGGTCTGCATGCTAACCACTCATCCGCCATACAGCCTAAGACCGTAATTGTTCCTAAGAAAACAATGTCTTACATTTGAAGTCTAAAGCAGGGCTATCCATTCAAATAGGTCCAGTTACATATCCTCAAGCTATTTGACCTCTCTCCATTTATCTACTTCTCTATTCTTTTTTTCTTCCATTTCACTCTATTTGCTTCTCTCCTCTTCTGTTTTTGTATTTAGACTTGCAATATATAGCAACCTTGGCATTTATAGCGAGATTGCTTTTTGAGCCTCTGCTCTTCCTATCATTGTGAAACAGAATTCACCATGTGTTTATTAGTGGGCTGCTCACCCACTAATAAAGAACATGAGCTGGGATTAGACAATGATTAGACAGGTTTACCCTACTTGATGATGTACTGTTATAAAAGTAATTTCGCTCAAATAATGCATTGTATAATAATGTAATGACTAGGGATGACGGCATCTCTCAAACTGTTCGCTTAAATATAAACATTTGATGTAGGAATTGAAAATTTCGGGGTGATGATGGGTCCCACAGCCAAACCAGTTGAGACTTATAGGTTATCACATGGTTTGTCTGGTATCAGGCCAGGTATCATGCCCCCAGTATCAGCCTGATACCAGACAAACCATGTGATGATCTTATTACCACATACTATGTAATCATGAGCTTATTATCATGTACTATTTAATCAAAAGACCATTTTGTTTCCAGAAAATGTTCAGTTTATTACATGTATTATATCTGTGTAAACACAATAATTGCAAAAATATTTCAATATTTCAACAATAATATTTTATCAACAGTCTTATCTTATCAATGTCTGACAATTAAAGTTCCATTAATCAAGTTTGGGTTTTTAGTGACTGGAGAAGCACTAGGAATATTTATAGTTACAGTGACATTTCCTGTCACATGCACAGAGAGCACAGACGGCAGCAAAACAAACGCAGTGTGTTCATGCTTGTGCGCTGTTCTCTGATTGGTTGTTTCACGGGCACGATACCAGAGCAGCGCGCTCTGAGTGGACAGCTTCGGGGGCTGATACTGGACATGGTTAAATTCTATATTTTATCAGTATCACTGCCCTGGGCTTTGACACAGTATGATTTCGGCCTTTTCCTGTATCATTCATGGGCGGTTTCTAGGGTACAGGGCCAATTAATACTGTGATAAACACTGGTCTCAACCTATGAGTGGCGAATCTACTTTGCATCACTCTTATGTTTGCAGGGCAAGCGCGAGTGAGGAAGGCTACGACAATGTCCACTGGAACAGCAGCAGCAACACCCACCCCCCCTGGCTGCGCTTTCACCTCGGCATATCACGCTGGCAACTCTACCCCCATAAGGACCCCAACATGGACTCTGTGATCCAACAGCTCGCCACTCACCACATCGTTAGTGCAGGTGCGACAAAAGGTTCTAGAGGCTCTCAAGTGAAAGGGGGCGACAGGATGACTTGGTCCCTCAAAAGTCTTTTTTATTAAAATGAGCTACCACAGCCAGCACTGTGGAGGTCAAGGGTGTTCGAGTGCTGCGGGAGAGCTCGGTTGTGTTGAATAGCTGACACTCGCGGAGTGACACTTTCAAATGCAGATTCCGCTCTTATGTTTGCTGCTAATGTCAAGGGGCTTCAGCATGTGCATCATTTTCATTGTCAAGGGTCCTAGTATATCCAAACACAACTGTCAGTCATTTTAATACCCTTTGGTTGGATTGGAAGCTAACTTGCATCAAGATGTTTATTGGGTTAGTTAGACTGAAACTACTACGGAGTCGGACGGTGGAAGGAATACTTTGAGGCCCTTCTCAATCCCACTGAGTCTGAGGACACATACGTGGACAGTGCCATCACCGTGGCTGAGGTATCTGGGGTGGTTAAAACGCTCTTCAGTGGCAAAGCTCCGGGGGTGGACAAATACGAGTTCCGCTCAGAATTCCTCAAGTCTCTGGATGTTGAGGGACTGTCTTGGCTGGCATGTCTCTTCAACATTGCGTGGAAGTCGGGAACAGTACCTTTTGGATTGGCAGACTGGGGTGGTGGTCCCCACCGGAGTGTGTGTTCCAACTATAGGGGGATCACAATCCTCAGCCTCCCTGGGAAAGTCTATTCCAGGGTGCTGGAGAGAAGGGTACGACTGTTGGTCCAACCTCTGTTACAAGAGGTCCAATGCGGTTTTCGTCCTGGTCGTAGAACACTGGACCATGGATGGATAGACTGAAACTGATATCAAGTTTTCAGACTGACATGGCACCAAAATGCATCTCTTAACATGCCTTCATAAGGTGCTTATAAAACGATCAATTGAACAATCCAACAAATCTCACAAGGACAAGACCCGGAAGAAGACAACAAGAATTGGGTAGACTGGGAAGAGCATCGCCAAATCCTGCATCTGCCTTTGAGCACCACACTTGTAAAGAACTGACTGACTGACTGACTGTCGGTCTGTGACATATTAGGTCAAATATTTATATGTCATGTTGGCAACGTTTGAATCAGACCTTTCAAATATGATCCGTTCAGGTTATCAAGGAGTCAGACAAATCATTCAGGGATAGGAAGGTATGAGTCAGAGCTTTGAAATCTGATCATTATGTAGGTTAGGTTAGCAAGGTGTGAGTCAGATCATGGGGATGACGCACGCATCTTTCACATTGGGCCTTGCAGGGTGTTGTGTTGAGTGTTTTTTTTTTGTCTATTTTAGTAACAACACTCTCATCCTTGTTTTTTTTCCAGTGCAAAAGAGTGGAGGTACACAGCTGAAGCTGGTGATGTCATTCCCAAACTACGGGCAGGCGATGTTCAAACCCATGAAGTATGTTTATTCTGGAAAATGGGAGATTTGACATATGAAAATAACCTTATGAAAAAATTATGTTCAAAATCCATACAGTTTCAGGGCATCTCAACAGACCTGTATAAGCGTGAAATGAATATCACTTGAAAATAACACTCAGCTGTAATGATGAATTGAGGCGGCATAATGTGAAGGTCGTTTTAAATTGTCACATAAATGTAAAGAGACATGCAGTTTGCAAGCAAATAGTCATCTGTAAAAATAATAAATTAAAAAAAACAGCATAAAAACCAAAGAAAATATGTATGCCCACTGTCTGAGTTCTTGCACAATAGATTTACATCTTGCATTACTTATTTTTTGCACGACTTTACATTTTTTTTGTAAAGCAGTGTTTTCCAACCAGAGGCGGCTGGACCATTCGGCAATACAGGCAAATGCTAAAAGCCCCATCCTCCGGGGGCGCCATACAATTTTTACCATCAAACTGATTATTAGAATGATATTAAAGCTAGCTATTGACTACATAAAAAGTCATAGCAAAGACATAATTATATGAATGTGACAGTGGCGGAAACAAGCTTTCATAAAACCGTGTGATATGTTACCTTACAAACTATGGTAATGGTAATGGTTTTATTTCATTTGAACATGCATCAGATTACAATTGAATGCATCACATAATCGGTTCACAGTTCCACATGTCCAAAAGGAGTAGGAAGAAGCAAAGCTTATTAAATCCTACCCCTCCATCTGGTACTTTTACCACATTTGTTCACTTCCTGCTTTCCATAATACAGTTTAAGTTTGTTTTTGTTTTTTTTTAAATAATGTACCTCGTACTGAAGTACGAGGTGATATGAGCATCCAATGACATAATGGGTACCATAGTAAGTGTCAATATAGTGATATATATAGCACATCATGACTGGTTCAAGACTCTTCATCCTTGTATTTAGCAAACATCAACTGCTTGTATTGTTTCTTGAATTGGCTCATCGTTGTGCATTGTTTGAGTTCCTTACTCAATCCATTCCATAGTTTGATTCCACATACTGAAATGCTATGGCTTTTTAACGTAGTCCTAGCATATAAGTGTTTCAAATGTACTTCTTCCCTGAGATCATATTTCTCCTCTCTTGTAGCCTAAACTAAAGCCAACAGTAAAAATGTCGTTGGTAAAGATTAAAAAAGTGCATTATTTAGTAGTAAATAATATATTGGCAGACTAATGAACTGAAATATGGTGCAGTGCAGAGTTTGCGAACCACTGAACTAACCCATACAAAACGATCAAAGTAAAAATGCCAGCTACAGGGCCAAAAATACTTTACTACCTTTGCCTATAGAAAGAAATCCCTCTGAAATCCTCTTTGAAGTAAATATCTTCTCGGTGCTTGCAGGCAGCAGAGAGATGAGGAAACAGACTACAACCTCTACTACTTCTCTGACTTTGAGCGACACAATGCTGAAATTGCAGCCTTTCACTTGGACAGGTAAAAAAAAAACACAAAAGTCACTCACTTGTGCATGGAAATGACAATTGCACAGTGGAGCGTTGCATGTTACATAACACCTGGCTGTCATTTCGTCATGACTCCCCCTTCTTTTCTTGCGTGCTCTTTCTGTCACTTCATGTCACCCTTTTCTATTCCTTGTAGGATTTTGGGTTACAGGAGAGTTCCTCCTGTCGTCGGGAGGCAAGTGGACGTGGTCAAAGAGATCAAAGACATCACCACTGATCACAAGCTGGCTCGGACGTTTTTTAACTCCCCCGGTAGTTTTTATTTTTTTGCATTTAACATTGTGCTGCCCAGTATCAGTCTTTGTTTGGGAAGAGCCTAGCCCAGGGGTGGGCAAACTACATCCCCGGGGGCCTCATGCGGCCCGCCAAGTGTTTGAATCCAGCCCTCCAGTTGTTTTTTAAGTATTTCAACTTTAAACATTGAAACTGGCAACATGACTTACAAGTCGGATGTCTTCATTCATTCATTCATTCATTTTCTACCGCTACTGGACTGGTGGCCAGCCAATCACAGGGCACATATAGACAAACAACCATTCACACTCACATTCAATTTGGAGTTGCCAATTAACCTAGCATGTTTTTGGAATGTGGGAGGAAACCGGAGTACCCGGAGAAAACCCACGCATGCACGGGGAGAACATGCAAACTCCACACAGAGATGGCCGAGGGTGGAATTGAACCCTGGTCTCCTAGCTGTGAGGTCTGCGCGCTAACCACTCGACCACGGTGCCGCCCCGTCGGATGTCTTATTTAGTAAAAAAACTGTAATATTAAATGACATAGTTTGATGTGGTCTGATGTTTAAAGTACTCCTGAAAAAAGGGACATGAGAACATACAGCTTGTATAATACTTTTACAGATAAAATCAGACAAATAATTCAAGGAAAATTATAAGCATAAAATAGTGTGTGTATGTGTTAAATATATGTTCTCGCCCCCTGGACAATTTAGCTAATTCAATGCAGCCCACAAGTCAAAATATTTGCCCACCCCTGGCCTAGCCAAATGAAAAAACTTTTCAAAAATGAATAATAATTAATTTTACTCTGCCGTCACCTCTGGGTCAAAGTGAGCCTGTGCATGCATTAAGATTGAGGAAAAATAACAAAGCAAAATGCGATCATTTAGAAATATCAAAATGAAGTTGTGGTGTGGGCAGGGAAATGTTCATTGCTCCGTCATTTTGGATTAAATTTTGAGAACTTTTCCCAGAGATAACGTTATTAATCGCGAGTTAATGCCCCATTCGACTCCAAATATTTTTAGCGCTAGCTTCTACCATACCAAGACTGTGAAAAAAAAATCAAAGCTCAGTGAAATAGATTGCATATTTTGCATTTTCATCCAGCACATCTCTCATCTCTGTGCGTTTGCGGCCCCCCCTAGTGGGGAACGTGTGCTTCTACGGCCAGTGCTCCTACTACTGTTCAACAGAGCACGCCATATGTGGCCGGCCAACGAACCTGGAGGCCTCCTTGGCCCTCATGCTACCCGACCTGTCCCTGGCCACCCGGAGGAGCTGGAGGTCCCCCTGGAGGCGCTCCTACAGCCGCAGCAAGCTTGCAAAGTGAGTGGCTGGATTGTTGTTTGATATACACAATAACATCGGGTCACAATAAATACTTGTGTACTTTGCAGATGGGAGACAGAAGCAGATTATTGTTCCACCATTAAAAAAACAGCACCATACAACAAGGGCACCAGACTGGTGGATTTCATGGATATGGTCATACTGGACTTCCTCATGAGTAAGTAATATGCCAAAAATTAGGTACAAAGTGGATTATTTGGGTTGAGATTAATATAGTCTTGACTTGGTCAATAATCTGTACTTGGTAATGGTAATGGTTTTATTTCATTTGAACATGCATCAGATTACAATTGAATGCATCACATAATCAGTTCACAGTTCCACATGTCCAAAAGGAGTAGGAAGAAGCAAAGCTTATTAAATCCTACCCCTCCATCTGGTACTTACAATCAGTAACTGTTACATTTGTTCACTTCCTGCTTTCCATAATACATTTTTTTAAACTTTATTTATTTTTTTTAATTTTTTGCCCCGTACCAAAGTACGAGGTGATATGACCACACAATGACATTATGTGTACCATAATACCATAGATATGGATGCATTATTATGTTTTTGGAGTTAATCAGAGTTTACACATGTGTAACATATTATTTCCACTCTTGAATCAATAAAGAATATGTTCATATATAATGTTACAATGCGAGTCAGAGGAAGAAATTTGTCCTGAGGGTATAAAGAGTGTATACAGTTCTGTAATACACTGCAATAGAGGGGTTCAAGACATGTGAAAAAACACAATACCACAAGAAAAACTACTTCTATAGCAATATACAGTATTGAGAATGAAAATAAGCAAATAAGCAGGACATCCAGTGCATGTTTGGTACCTTATGTTCCCCAAGGGTTTACAATGGGAATTATGGGCAACTAACTGCATAGCCTCAATAGCCAATAATTGATTGCAATGGTTTAGCAATATACAAACTCTCTAGACTCTTGGGATTTCATCCATTTATGATTTGAATGCATGAAAACCCAGTAGATGCCTTGTGGTATACATTGTGGTCGTCAATAGCCATGTATTGCTCGTGTAATGTGGCTTCTTAATGGTTAGATTTGTACATACAAAAAAAAACGAAACTAAAAATATAAACACATTGGCGAAATGACTTCTATAAAAGAACAAACGGCAAGTAAATCACTTAATTGGTTTGACTTACTTTGATTTTTGTCCTCTTTGTCGGCTTTCTGTCTTCTTCCGTCCCGTTTTACATCCAAACAAGAATCCAGTACAACTTTATACACTTCAAGCGCAAAGCTCATGGCGTCACAAAGTGACGTTCACGGTCACCTACGGAATTGCAAGTTGTGCGTGTTGCCGTGGCAACCGCAGAGCAGGTAAGAAAAAAAGTGCTTCAACTTTTCCTTCAGCAGCGAGGACGCTTTCGTGACGTATACACACATTTAATAACACCCAAACGACGAATTTTGCTCATTTGAATCACGTCGCCGGATATAAATAAACAGCTGTTATTAAAGCCCGGTAAGTTGTGCTTTATTATATTAATTGCTTGCTCTAGTAGTGACGTCATAAGGCAACGCATTAGCTAGCATGGCTACCCAACAAGCTTTAGCTAGTTTAGCTTTAAAACATTTATAACGTTCAAGGGTTATTTAGTACCTTTTGTGTCATATTTGCTTAAGGTCTCTGGGAGCTTATAAATCTCAGCATTTTACTGAAAGAAATGTTAAATGTAGCGACACCAGTACAAGATAATTAATGTATAAGTGATTACGTGAAGTTTGGCCTACATTAACCAAACTGTATATTATCAAAGTTTAATTGACTGTCATATTACATATACTATATGTATTGGAGAGAGATGACTAATTGATTAAACTAGAGTGTCTTCAATTTTATTCCACTATGCAACATTTATAAGGTAACATAAGCCATTAATGTATAAATACAAGTTGGTCTTAACATACTTGGTCTAACACCATAAGTTATTGCTAATGATGGGCACTTACGCTAATTACTAATTTGTTTTTCCTTCAGAATTTTCAGGGAAAATGCCTATTCAACACCATCAAGACATATTTTGGAAGTTTTGCTGACAATATCACTGCAGCATGTTTGCTGCCACTTCCCAGCTAAGGTCCCACCATGGAACCTCCGAGACGCACAGCAGACTTTGGAAAGCCAACCTGTAAGGCAAAAAAAAAAGACCCCTCTCCTGTCGTTGCTGGCAGTAAAGCCACTTTACCACCATTGTGGCCCGTGCCGTATTGCCTCTCGGCATCCTCGCTGCGCAGGAACCTTTTTGATCCCGCCACCATTGTTTTTGACGTCCAGTCTGACACGACTGGTCTTGTGGCTCCAGCAGAATCAGCGAAAGTCCTCACAGAGACAAAATGGATTGAAAGGCTTCGTTCAAGAGCCTCTGTGCAATCATGCACGGACAATTCTGATGCAACTGCTGACATAACAGCAGTAGCACGCAGGTATAACGTGTATAATAGTATACATGTCTGATTTAAAAAAATGTACTTCATGTGTATTTTTTATTACTGTTTCAGTTTTACAGAGAAAGATGACTCCAGAGTCACAATACGGCAGTTATTCAGTCTTCCCGCCATCGTGCCATCTGAAAGTCCTCGTTCTGTGGCGAGAGTTGGCTCACTGAACATCATCCCAGAGCCGAAATGGATAGAAAAACCACCAAGGAACGCCTCGGCATCATGCATGGACATCCCTGCTGCGACTGTTGATGATGAAGCGGCAGCACGATGGTAGGTAACACCAGGCGTGTTTTTGCATACATTCACAGCGTCATTACCGTTCACCGTTATTTGTTTCAGTTTTACAGAAAAGGACGACACACGAGTTGCAAGAAGAGATTTGCTCAATCTTCCTTTTATCGCTCCAAGTATATCCTCCGGCAGCCCTCGTCTCGCGGCATCGCGGAAAGGAATCTTTGCGATAAAATGGACAGAAAAAGCCAGACCCAAGTCCTCTTTATCATGTGCTGACATCCCTGTCACGACAGCCGATGATGCGGCAGTAGAGAGGTACTTTTGAATAATATCATGGACTTGAAATTATTCATGTTGCCGTTCTTTATGATTTAAAAAGCATATTCACCACATGCAAATAGCAATTAATGTACATTAATACATGCAATAAAGAGGTTGTAAAAAAATATATACCGTATTTTCTGGACTATAAGTCGCACAAGGCCAAAAATGCATAATTAGCTAGAAAAAACATACATAAGTCGCACTGGAGTATAAGTTGCATTTTTTGCAGGTAATTTATTTTACAAACTACTTGACCAAAACAGACATTACGTCCTCTTGGAAGGCAAGTTCTAACAATAAAGGAATAGAGAACAGGCTGAATATGTGTAAGATATGCTAACACAATGGTTATTCAGCTACACAAAAAATAAACATGAACAGAAAAGGTGTCCAGGGTTTATGTAACATAAACAGTTTTTTCATTTATAAGGAGTATAAGTTGCAGGAACAGCCAACCTATAAAAAAAAGTGTGACTTATAGTCCGGAAAATACGGTAAATAATAATTGCTAGGCAAGAGTTCCATGCCGTGGAGCCCAGTCCATTTGCTGTGTAATATACAGTTCCACATCACTCCTGTAGGGGGCAGTAATGTACATGAACTTTAACTGCCACATAGGGCAACAGTTTTCAGCGTAACTTCGTCTGCTGGTTCTGTTGGGTCGATGCCCCGCTTGGCTCCGATTCAACTGGCCTGTAACAGCTGACTGACTAAAGAATGATGATTGTTTCAGTTTTACAGAGACAGATGATTTAAAAGACCGAAGTAAAAAGGCAACCCTGGTTGAGAAGGTTCCTGTCACTGGCATGGAGATCGTTCAGATGTTTGTCAAGAATAGAGATTTCGGAGAGCTGAAGCTGTTCTATTTGAAGGAACCAGAGAGTGACACATACAGGTACACACAAACAGCAAACGGGCCAATTTTGCAGTATTGAATGCATTGCATTTTTTTTTGCGCTGCTTTCTTTTGTAGACCCTATGATCTGCAAGTGGTCCCAGCTAGCGAGGCCGGTCCCGAGCATTACGTCTTCACCGCTAGCACGGTGCTGCATGTGACACAGAAAGGTTATGGTGGACTCATCACTTTGGAAGAGTGGTACAGGGAGTCGGTGCTGTGGGCAGCATTGCAGGCATTCCCCTTTTTTAGGGCATTTAGATTGAGAAATGCGTTCATTCGGTAGGTGACACTTTCAATGAGATATGACATGATATATCTAATTGTGGCCAGTGAGGTTATACAATATTGATTTGTTTCCCATTTTCCTTTTGTGTTACTAGGTGGTATAAAAATGTCCGTGAGACTGTTTTTAATCGAAATTTTGAGAAAGTGCAGGGGTTACTGCTTACAAACATCCCCCAGTACAGAAATGGCCTCCTTCTTTTATCCAAGTAAGTCTTAGTATAAGTGTTTCTCTCGTTTTAAAACAAAATGAACACTTTTCCCGTAATTGCTTTGCATGAGGGGTTTTCAAGGTGGTACGGTTAAAAGATGCTCACACCAGACCAGAAAAATGTTCACTCGCTTTATGTACATTCATTCATTCTCATTTTCTACCACTTCTCCTCATGACGGTCACGGGGGTTGCTGGAGCCTATCCCAGCTGTCGTCAAGCGAGAGGCGGGGTACACCCAGTACTGGTGGCCAGCCAATCACAGGGCACATATAGACAAACAACCATTCACACTCACATTCATACCTATGGACAATTTGGAGTCGCCAATTAACCTAGCATGTTTTTGGAATGTGGGAGGAAACCGGAGTACCCGGAGAAAACCCACGCATGCACGGGGAGAACATGCAAACTCCACACAGAGATGGCTGAGGGTGGAATTGAACTCGGGTCTCCTAGCTGTGAGGCCTGCGCACTAACCACTCTACCGCCATGCATCCGCTTAAGCACAATACAATACAATACAATGTAAAGTATGAAATTATGGATTAATGCAATCAGTGAAATTATAAACTGGGCTCATTCAGCACGCCATGCATGAACGTGACAAACTTGGACCGATACCCAATACCGACCGGTATCAGACATCCCTAAAAGATGTTTTTCTTGATTTTTCTCAAGCCTTTCCACCTCTCTTAAAGTGTTTGCCACACACTTTGAAAGCCCCATCTACAGAGCACCTGAATAGTACACACAATGTTCCTATCACTCTAATATAATAATGCTCAAATATCTTTCGACAGAACCTTAGAGGATCTCAAAGGGACTCACCTACTACCTCTGGATGCGTCAAAAACGTACACATTGTTGGAATTTCAGAAAGGACTGCACATCGGTATGCAAGACGTTCTGCGCAATCTGAGGAGGTTATCACAGTATCGGGTTGCCATTCTTAGTAAGGTAGTTTTCTTAAACTCTCAAGCCTGTAAAGCAGAGTGGAAAGAATACATGATGGCTGGAGTCAAATTCTGGCATATGTTGTTTCAAATGTTTCCTCCAGGCCAAAGAGGAGAGTTTCAAAGTCTTGCAGGAGCTACAGCTGCACCTGGAGTACGCAGACAAGCAACACCATTGCTGCAAACCCATTCACCTGCATCAGGCTCACCTGCACGAACTGCAGAAGGAGTTTGCACGTGCCGAGAGCGTCATGCAGAAGCTGGGGAACTTTGCCACCCTCATCGATCAAATCATCGTGCAGAGTCTCATTACCATCATCCTACATAACACGACGTCTTTCCTCTGTGTTATGAAGGTGAACAGTGAGAGTTGGTTCTTAGCAATGTGACAGAATAATGTTGAAGGAATGTTTTTGTATTTCTCAGAGGGAAACCTCTCCGGATGGATGCCTTTTCCAAACTGACTTGTGTTTCGGTGATGACAGTCAGCTGTCTCTCAACCCACCTTTACATCTCTTCCAAGAAACCGTCAGTCAGGCACTTCAGAATGTTGCTGACTCCATATACCAGGTGGCCTGCATGTTTAAATTCAAATAATAAACAGTGGTCCATGCTGATGTTATGTTTTGGGGCTTCTGTTCAAGTCCCTCACTTTGTAAATCTGATGGAAACTGTTCATAAAACTTCTCATGTTCTCTTTTGTAGATGTGTGACACTTGTGGATTTTTCCTGGAGGTCAGCATCAGCAGTCTTGGTTGTCAAGACAAAAAGCCTGACCTCAGCTGTAGTCCATCTCCTGTTGTCAGTGACTCTCTAGGTATCTAATTTTTTGTCTTCATATATCAGTTTTTGTCCCAAGCATTATTCACATTGTTATTAATTCATTTTGTACCGCTTATCCTCACAAGGATCGCAAGGGGGTGCTGGAGCCTATCCCAGCTGTCTTTGGGCGAGAGGCGGGGTACACCCTGGACTGGTGGCCAGCCAATCACAGGGCACATATAGACAAACAACCATTCACACTCACATTCATACCTATGGACAATTTGGAGTCGCCAATTAACCTAGCATGTTTTTGGAATGTGGGAGGAAACCGGAGTACCTGGAGAAAACCCACGCATGCACGGGGAGAACATGCAAACTCCATACAGAGATGGCCGAGGGTGGGATTGAACTCGGGTCCCCTTAGCTATGAGGTCTGCACGATAACCACTTGACAACCGTGCAGCCCCTCACATTGTTATTCAACAGTAAAAAGTCATATAAGGGCTGCACGGCAGTCAAGTGATTAGAGCGCAGACCTCACAGCTAGGAGACCACGGTTCAATTCCACCCTCGGCCATCTCTGTGTGGAGTTTGCATGTTCTCCCCGTGCATGCGTGGGTTTTCTTTGGGTACTCCGGTTTCCGCCCACATTCCAAAAACATGCTAGGTTAATTGGCGACTCCAAATTGTCCATAGGTATGAATGTGAGTGTGAATGGTTGTTTGTCTATGTGTGCCCTGTGATTGGCTGGCCACCAGTCCAGGGTGTACCCTGCCTCTCGCCAGAGGACAGCTGAGATAGGCTCCAGGCTAGGCTTCATTAGTTTCTTTATTGTCGTTGCTTTGGCTGAGAGTGTGAAGCATGCACAAGTGATTGTAACTTCCAGGTTGCTTTAGTCTCCTAATGTGTCTTCTCAGGTGGAATACAGGACAATGACAGAACGCCTGGTCTCACACATTATAGCTGCTGTCAGTGGATCAATGAGCAGCGTCCTAACTGGACTGGGACGGCTCTGCGGGGCCACAGGATACCCGGTTCCTTCTACCCTCTATCCACAGAACAACTTATGTGCCACAGCGCCATCAGTGATGTTTCCAAACACATCTGCAGAGAGCAGGCTGAGCTGATGCAGGCAAGCAATAAAATAATGTCTGCATTTCTTTTTCCAGATAAACATATTTTAGGATTGTGTCTCCATTTTGGACAGGAAGCAGAGTCAGAAATGCATCAGCAGTTAGACCGTAACAAGTGGTTGGTGGATATCCACGTCTTCCTCATCCAGTGGAGTCCTGCCTCTTTGGAGAACATGAAAGGCCAACCCGCTACATTGTATCAGGAACTGATTGACAAGCTGCGCCACTGGTTGGAAAGAGTCCACACAGTCCCCCCATTGATCTCGACTTCCAAACAACTATTTATCATCCACTGCATCGGCTTGAAGGAACATTTAGGTAAGCAAATGAAACCCAGTTCCTTGACAGACAGGAATTATTGATCAGACACCAGTTCATATTAAGAACAGCTAGATTAAAACACATCATCATATATTCAGCTGTGGTATTTATGTATTCAACTTGTGTGCTATTTTTACAGAGGTGGACATTTTTGTATACTATTACTTTTATTCATTCATTTTCTACCGCTTTTTCCTCACGAGGGTCGCGGGGGGTGCTGGAGCCTATCCCAGCTGTCTTCGGGCGAGAGGCGGGGTACACCCTGGACTGGTCGCCAGCCAATCACAGGGCACATATAGACAAACAACCATTCACACTCACATTCATACCTATGGACAATTTGGAGTCACCAATTAACCTAGCATGTTTTTGGAATGTGGGAGGAAACCGGAGTTATTACTTTTATATTAATATTAAATGACAAACAGTTGCATAGCAATGGAGTGGTTAGCGCACAGGCCTCACAGCTATGAGACCCCCGTTTAATTCCATCCTCTGCCGTCTATATGTGACATGTTCTCCCCGTGCATGCGTGGGTTTTCTCCGGGTACTCCGGTTTCCTCCCACATTCCTTCCACATAGGTTAATTGGCGACTCCAAATTGTCCATAGGTATGAATGTGAGTGTGAATGGTTGTTTGTCTATATGTGCCCTGTGATTGGCTGGCCACCAGTCCAGGGTGTACCCCACCTCTCACCCGAAGACAGCTGGGATAGGCTTCAGCACCCCCGCGACCCTCGTGAGGAAAAGCGGTAGAAAATGAATGAATGAATGAATGAATAAATGACAAACAACATAATTATAAACAATATAAAAAAATTTCTACAAGTAAATGGTGGTACTGAATTAAAATAAGAAATACTATACTATTCTTTTATCTTGTCTCTTTTTTCAAGTCAGTGTTATATTTAGCAGTTTTTTTCCTGAGAAAGAACAGAGGCATCTATTTGAGGTGAGGTGTCATTTAAGCGGAGGACACACATGGCTTTTATTTGAGTGGAAGCCACTATTTGGGGAAATCCTATAACCAAAATTTTTACTGCATCCTTTTCTGTTTTTGTTTCCTAGGACAGCAGTTGAGTTTGATTGAAAAGGAAGTGCAGGAACAGGTAGTTGAGCAAATGAAACTACATTCAAAAAGTCTCATGTGTGACTTGGAGGAAGTTATTACTGATCTCAGAATGGAGCCCAAAGACTTGCATGACTTCGCAAAATACGCCGATATGGTATGGACGCTACCTGTATTCATACACTCCTGATCAGAATTTTATGACCAGTTGGAAAATGTAAAGACTTAGCATTTTGCACTGTTGGGTCTTAATGACGTAAGCTACTGCAAACAAGCATTAAAGTGAAATGGGCTGTTCATCAACTGATCAAAGGTTTAAGACCAAAGCCTTTGTCGATTCAATGTGATGTTCTGTCAGGTATTCACACTGTCATGATCTCTTGATTGCAAAGGCAAAAAAGCTTTCTCTTTGAACATGGTCAGCATTTTGAGCTATGTTATGGAACACAAACGCCAAGCCAAGATTTTACCTGGGACGATGCTCGGCCCAACTGAACGTTGCAACTGGTGTTGAGTACAGTCGAGTTTGGAATTTGCACAAGAGCATCAAACATGGGACATTGAAAGGTGTAAGAAAGTTTTATTCTCTGATGACAAAAGCTTCCAAACTCCCTGCCATGAGAAAGAGATCCCCACACAGCACAGTGGAGGGAGCGCCATCATGCTTTTTCCTTCAATAGTGGAACCTCAGGTTGTGCAGGGGAGTCAAACAGCAGCTGGCTGTGTGGAGATGTCTGAAGGCCCTTGTCCCACCTAACCAAGGACTTCTAATAACCTCACGATTTTGGACTATCCTGCATGTTCTGCTAATCAAAATGCAATTGACAACACTTAGGAATGGATGGTAACGGAAGTTTCCACTAGTTTCCTGGAAACACTAGCATCAAGCATTGTGAAACAAATGTTTGAGGACATTAAAAATGTATTTCTATTTTAAAAGGGGTGGGTTTGTTTGTTGTTTTGTTGTTTTTGACCTAAAACTCTTGATCAGCTGATCAACATCCTTTTTCAGTTTAATGCTTGTTTGCACTAATTGCTGACTCAACCCCCCCCCCCCCCATCTATTTGGATCACCAAAATGGATTAACATTTAACGTCTACTGCATAAAAGATGTTTCATAGCCCAATATGTCCCCAGGTGTGGAAGTCTATGAACATGCTGACAGAAACGCAGAAACGTTTGGAATATGTTCACTCCCTTCAGGACAGTATATGTCAGAATTACAGAGCCATGACCACCCAGGAGCTGAATTTGGAGCAAAGGGTCTGTTGACATTAAAGTGAAGACAATGCAATGAATTGCACATATTTATCATCAATGTTTAATACTTTTCTAATACAATTTGCTTTCTATTTAGATGTTGGACATATGGAATTGCTATTACTCAGATTTAAAGCAAGCAGAAAGCAAAGTGTGCTCCCGTCTTCCCACTGTGGCTAATGCGATGGACACAATGTTCCCAATGTTGGCTTCCGATCTCAAAACTATGGTTTGTAAGGCTACTTCTGGGCCGTTCCTTGATCCAAGGCAAAACGCTGACAAGATGGCCTCCGAACTGAACTACATGTGTCTGCGTGTGGAGACTATCACGGCAAATCTGGAACAGCTTTGCCAGACTGGAGAAGTCCTCCAAGGTCAGAAAAAATCAATCGCTATTCAATTCAGTATAATAGTTGGCCTTGTAGAAAGAATATTGTTTGTATGCGGTATGTATGTGGAGTAAAAAAAAAAACCATGAACGTTTTTCACTTCTCATTCAAAAATACAGTGGACTTGACAGATGTGACAGACATTAATAAGCTGACCGCACGTAAGGAGCTTTGGGAGCTGATAGCGCTTTACAGACGATGTTTACATGGATGGGAGAAGGTGCTCTTCATCCAGGTAAAACCAATGAAGCAACCATAAGAGCCATTATTTCTGTTCTGGGCATGGCTGTTAAAACCCATTTGGAACTATTCTACTATCAGCTTGATGTATCACAATCCCAAGAGAACATTTCCCAGTGGCAGCAGCAAGTTACAACTCTGACAAACACCATACCTGCTGATGATGCAGTCCTGCAGGAGGCTTCAGAAAATCTTCAACATTTAAGTCGTCAATTTAATGTCTTGGCCAAGTTTCTGAGCCCTGCGATCAAACCAAAACATAGGAACATTTTTTTCCAAGGTCAGTCACCCAAATTGCATTGTAGACACTCTCTGTAAAAAGGATAATATTCCTTCTATGTGACAGGCATTGGGCTAATGCGTGCCTCTGATAAGAACGTAACTGTTGCTCAGCTGATTTGTCAACCGTTGGACGTTCCTCAGAAATTCATCAACAAGGTTGAAGAGCATTTCATAAAGTCAGTAGTAAATATCACAGTAGGTCAAAGTACCATTCTTAAAATCTTTCAGATATGCAGCGATGCACAACATGAGCATGAAATGGAAGAAACCTTCCAAAAAATTCAGGGGGGATGGAAAAACAGAATGTTCCAGCTGCATAATTTAACAGGTCCTTGTTGTCACCATGGTGAGTTATCAGAAGAGGATCTCACTTCGGACACCTATTGTGATGTCAAAATTGTAATTGGTAAGACTAGTATTTTCATAATGCAGTATTGAAAGTCAAAGCCACCATTTGCTAACCTTTTGATTTGTTTATTATGCTACCTGGCAATCAGGTTTGGAAATCATCTTCACTGACCTACAACATGATTTGATGACTTTGACAAACATGCAAAAGTCCCGGCACAGTGTGGACTTCAGGTTGGAGGTAGAAGAGTGGATGAACTCATTACAAGATCTTGGTAAATTACAACAACAATAATATATGTATGTTAGAGTCTATGCTAGTAAGGAGTGAATATTAAAACTGAACATTTACTTTCCATTCTACAGAGAAGCTATTGCATGTGTTGGAACTATATCAGCAAAAATGGATCTTCCTATCAAACACCTTTAAGGAGACATCCTTGGGTGTTCAAAGATGGGATCTGGTATGTGCTGGTGTGATTACAAGATACAGCGTTAGCTTGCCTTTAAATAAGATGTTTCTCTTTTTTTTGTAGCTGGCACAATTTAAATCAGTGGATGAGACTTTCAAGATTATGCTGCATTATATCGTGAATCACTCCAATGTGTTGAATCTTGTTCATCCCACAATGGCTAACGACAAATTCCACGGTGCAAGCCTTGGCCAAATTCTCATAGACAGCCTTTCGACAATGGTGGCTATTTCCAACCAGATAGCCAATCACCATCATTCTCTCTGCAGAGCCTATCCAAGACTGTTCTTCTTAAGCAATGGGGAAGTTGTAGAGCTGATTTCTGTAAAAGTGACACCTACCTCTCTGTTACCTTTTGTGCGGAAGTTCTTTAAAGGGGTAGAGTGTCTTGAAGTGGAAGAAACATCTGATACAGCGGATCTGAAAGTAACATGTGATTGCCACGAGCACAAGCGGGTACTTGGGGTTTTTGGCAATCTCCTGGAGCACATTACTTTTCTCTCTCCTTTGGACCTGAATCCCGATCCCTTGCTTTGGCTCAGTATGTTTGAGGAGCAACTCAAGTTCTCCATGAAACAACTCATGAAGAAATGTGCTGATGAACAAAAACACTTGGAACCATTCGGTGAAAATTTTGCATTTGATGACAGCCACTTTGGATTAACTTTGCTGGATCTGACTTCTAAATACCCTCTTCAGTGTCTTCTTGTGGTGGCGGAAATAACATGGTACCGTGCCCTTCATCTGGCTTTTCAAGAATCAAACGCAGTACAGCTGAGTACTATTAACGCATTCAACACTGCACAACTGGAAAATCTTTGTCAGTGTCTAAGAGATGCAGAGTTTTCAATGTATACAATGACATGCCTGCATACTTTAGTCCTGCTTACAATCAAGCATGCACAGCAGATAACTCAACTCATGCAGGTACATTGTCCTCCAGAATGCTCTTTTGAGTGGCTAAGTTACCTCAAGTATTGTATCACGTCAGAAGATCAAAGTCTAAAAGAAACCGATGAGCTACAATGTTATGTGGATGTTATGGACCATCGATTCCAATATGGTTATGAGTATTTTGGTCCAGAGGGCTGGGAAATGGTGCATACCCCTTCCACAGATCAGGGTATGATGGGGATTCTCCTCGCAGTGATGTGGTATCGATGTGGATTTGTGAGTGGACCTAGCATGTCAGGAAAGACAAAGACTGTACTCCAGTTAGGGAAAGCACTTGGCCGGCTCGTTGTGATGCTACACTGTTGCCCAAACATGGCGCCTGATATTTTTCAAAAGAAGTTGCTTGGTGCTCTTTTGACTGGAGCATGGTTTGTGCTGGACTCTGTGGACATATTGCCTCAAGGTGTCCAAGCATCACTGGCACAACAGCTAGAGGACATTTACCAGAGTTTTTTTGGGTTGTCAAAAAAGAAGAAACAAGGTGTGAAAGAGCAGGAGAAGACTGATCTAGAAATGGTATTTTCAGGGGTAAGCATTACCGCTAACCCCAACTATGGATGTGTTCTCATATCATCAAAGGAACACACCTCTGAGATTTCACAAAGTCTGCGATTTTCAACAAGACCCGTGGCATTGACTTATCCCAATTATGGCATTATCACAGAGGTAATGTTGACTTCCTTTGGATTTACAGAGGCAGCGTCTTTGAGTCAACGTCTGGTGTTTCTTATCAGCCTCACCAAGGACTGCCTTTGTCTTCCTGACTTCACCACACAAGACCAGGGTGGGCACCTTGTTCTCTTGCAGAGTATCTTGTCTGCCTGTAAAAAACAATTCAAAGAAATCAGTCTGGATCAGAAATTTTCAGGTTCAGCTAGACAGTCTCTGGTCATAGAAGCTATTCTTACATCTCCAGAAAGCGACCATGCAGAAGACTTTAACGAGGATCAAGAACAAGTGATTCTACCAAGATTATTGGAAGAGATAGCTTTTGTCAAAGCCATTGATTCAGTTTTGTCGCAAATTATTTATGTGCCTGAGAAAGCATTACAGTTCAACTCCATTTTCAAAGACATGTTTCCAATAGCTTGTCAGCTTCCTTTTATCCAACAATATACAAAGGAAGAACAAGACTATGGACTTGTAGAGGCAGTGAAAGATGAATTAGAACATCAGTTGTGTCAGTCTAACTCGGAAATAATTTGTCAGGTTTGTACACTTTACCAAACCTTGAGATTATCTCGGGCAGTTATACTCGTCGGACCCTCTGGGAGTGGAAAGACTACTTGTTACAATACTCTGGCGGGAGCCCTCAGTAAGCTGGCGGACAAAACATATATCTCTGATAAGAAGCTTAAAACCGGTAACCCTTGTATAGAGCAACAAAACTGGAGCTATGTCAACACAGTGGTCCTATTTCCAAATGCCATGTCTCATGAGGAGCTATTTGGCAGATTCTCTGATAAAACCGGGTGGCAAGATGGAGCGGTGGCCAAGGCATTGAGAGATTCAGGAAGACAAAAACTTAGAAAATTAGAAGGAAAGAATCAAAGCCCTGACACCAAAGCAGAGAAATGGCTTATAATGGATGGCAAGCCAGTGGGGCAACCCGGCTGGCTCGATCACATGGGCGTACTGAGCACTTATGAAGAACCATCTTTAACCCTACCATCTGGTGAAACACTGGTGCCATCTGAGTCACACTTCAAGTTACTTGTGGAAACCACTGACCTTAGTCACGCAAGCCCCTCTGCGATGACCTACTGCAGCCTCATTCATTTCACCGGCAATGATCTTTGGAAAGATGTGTGGACCAGCGAAATGGATTCTATCTATTACAGCCACATTCTGGATCAAGAGACTTTGAAAATGTGGACTGAGTTGGCAGAAGATCTTTTCTCAAGCACTCTCAGGTCACTGAGGAAGAATGGGATTTCTACTAAAGGTCAATCCTACACATATGGGCTGACAGAAATCATGTCGTTCATTCGAATACTGCGTGCCCTCCTGCAGCATTTTTCCAAGGAACTGAAAAAGGATGAAGACACAAGAGGTATAGTAACATGATGTATGTGTAGTTATTCATTGGAAATATTTAGAATCACTGTTACCAGAAAATATGCATTTGATGACTCTCCAGATACAGATTTCTCAACAAACAAAGAGATTTTTCTCCTGGCTTATATTTGGGGATTCGGCGGGAATCTTCATCCAAGGTAGATCATCTTTTTTTTTTTTTTTAGATCATCTTATGTAAACTGGGCGGCACGGTGGTCTAGTGATTAGCGCGCATACCTCACAGCTATGAGACCAGGGTTCAATTCCACCCTCGGCCATCTCTCTGTGGAGTTTGCATGTTCTCCCCGTGCATGCGTGGGTTTTCTCCGGGTATTCCGGTTTCCTCCCACATTCCAAAAACATGCTAGGTTAATTGGCGACTCCAAATTGTCCATAGGTATGAATGTGAGTGTGAATGGTTGTTTGTCTATATGTGCCCTGTGATTGGCTGGCCACCAGTCCAGGGTGTACCCTGCCTCTCGTCTGAAAGACAGCTGGGATAGGCTCCAGCACCCCCCGCGACCCTCGTGAGGAAAAAGCGGTAGAAAATGAATGAATGAATCTTATGTGAACTATGTTAATGTTTCTCACAAGGATCAAATAGCAGCAGCTTATACACAAATAACATATTTTGCTTGTCTGTCTACAGACTTTGGCCACAATTCGACGTTGTTGCCCGCCAAGAGCTGGCTAATTGTCGATATAAGGTTGAGTTCCCAGAAGAAGGGACTGTGTTTGAGTTCTTCTTTAGCATTGACAACAGGATATACTCCAACAACACAATGTTGACAAAGTCCATCACTCCCAAGGTTTGTTATTTTCATTCTCTCAAGGAAAGACATTAAGACATATTAACCCAGATATAAGATGTCCTTGAATATAAATGACCCCTCACTTAGCTGGGTGAGCAACAATCCAAAATATCCGGGGCATCAATATATTCCAGTGAAGTATATCAGACTCACTGTATAATATAATATAATATTTCTACTGGACAATTGTTTGATGAGTCTGCTTTATCGATTACCATTATTTTAAAATTGGCATTGTAACGCCTTCTCACTAACTTGCCCAACCTTTTGAGCAAGTGTGTCTGTGTGTCATTACCACATCTCTCCAGATCACTGGTGCATTAGCAGACAAGCTCAAACTGGAGAGAAATGTTTTGGTGCCATCTGTGGGATTGCATGTAAAAATCCCTAGGCTCCGAATATGACAACTAATGAGAATACTAGTCTTATATTCAGTTCAATATGGTGGTCAAATGGGAATGTGCTAACAAATATATCAATGTTTCTACACAGTATTGGAAATATACCTGTCTGCTGACCGTCATGTTGGAGGCGAACCAGCCAGTGTTGCTTGCAGGAGAGCCAGGTTCGGGAAAAAGTACCGTGTGTAACGTCCTGCTGCGTTTTGATAAGCCGCACATTAAACTACCTGCTAGTTCTATGCGGGGTCCCACCGACCTGCGCCATTTATTGTGCGGAATTAGCCACCAGAGGACCTGTCAAAACACCAAGGGCATGATGAGC
This sequence comes from Doryrhamphus excisus, assembly GCF_037039965.1. Lineage (NCBI taxonomy): Eukaryota > Metazoa > Chordata > Actinopteri > Syngnathiformes > Syngnathidae > Doryrhamphus > Doryrhamphus excisus. Next base: position 16,543,245 of record NC_136365.1, read on the forward strand.
AAACAGCCTGGGCTGTTGCTTTATGTGGATGACCTCCATGAAACACCATATGGTAAGTAAGAAACAATACCTCCTATAGGAAGCCTAAACAAGTTGAATCTGATTTTCTCGTTTTAACAGATGTGACTGGGAAGATTTCAACGATTTTAGAGACTCTACGACAAAGTATTTCAAAATCAGGGGTTATCGCTTGTGATACTCACCATTTGGAGGTGCTTAGTCCTGGAACCATTTCCTACCTGGCCACTTGTTGCATCTTAGAACTGGACAATCCCCACGTTAACGTGATATCCTCCAGACTGTTACGTCTGTTCTCCATCTTTGTGCTCCCAAGCTTAACCACTGAGTTGATATTGTCCATTCATTCGCCCCAGCTCAAACTCTGGCTCAAGGATATATCGTTTATCCCGAGTGTGACTGACATGGTGACCTGTATCATCACAGCCACTAAAAACTTGTATGAATATGTTTGCAACCATTTCCAACCAACTCCAGAGAAGCCATGTTTTATGTTTTCCCATATTGACCTACAGAAAGTATTTCAGGGACTATGCTTATGGCGGCCTGAACTTCCAAAATCTGAAACAGAAGACCCAAATCTACAATGTAAATGTTCTCCTATCCCTCAAAAACCTTTTGTCACAGATCTTAACATTGTACATTTGTGGGTGCACGAGTGCAAACGTACATTTAGTGATCGGTTCAGCTCAGAGGATGACAACAAAACACTGGAGTCATTCATTACCAAGGAAGCTAGTGCACAGTTTCGATTGCAGTTGCCCGATGACTGCTACCTTGACGCTTTGACACTCTTTATGCAATGCTTCATGAGTCACACTGCACACTCAGACACAACTCCAGAACCAAAAGGAACTACATCGACACAACCATTGTCCCCTCTTTTGGAAAAAAATCCCTGTGTAGTTCCAAGACGACAATCCCAGTTTATCCAGCACTTGCAAGAAGTTGCTGCTAAGCTGACATATGGCCCACAGTTTTTTGACAATTCTATATTCAAATGTAACTGTTCTTATCAGCCACGAGATATTGATGCACTCGCACAGGACCTGTCTGCTCTCATAGACATGAAAGAAGACAACAAAGAACAGGAGATTGACGCCACCCTTACGTCCAAATATGTTGTACACAAACAACGGATGCATCAGCTGTTGCATATCATCAGGGCTATCCTCATACCTGGAGGTCACGGAGTACTAATGGCGTCAGACAGAAACACAGGACGTAAGACCACCGTGCGTCTAGCTGCCTATGTCACGGGCTGCCACCTGATGGAGGTACACGCCGGTAATGAGGACCAGTTGCACACAATTTTAAAAGATGCTGGGAATCGAACTCAAGTCAGTGAAATTTATACTGTCATCCTGGTTCATGAGAATATAAGCTCCTCTGTCAGGGATGAGCTACTGGTGGCCCTTCGAGCCTACCCGGGGCTCTACACAGACCAGGAGCTGGCCAAGCTTGTTTCTCGGGTGACTGCTGTGAATAAAACAAAAAAATTCCTCTTGGACAGCTGGATTTTTGACAAGTAAGAGTTGAATTTTGTGTAGTATATATTGAATCCCACCCTCTGCCATATTTGTGTGGAGTTTGCATGTTCTCCCCGTGCATATGTGGTTTTTCTGCTGGTACTGCGATTTGCTCCCACATTCCAAAAACATGCCAGGTTAATTGGCGACTCCAAATTGTCCATAGGTATGAATGTGAGTGTGAATGGTTGTTTGTCTATATGTGCCCTGTGATTGGTTGGCCACCAGTCCATGGTGTACCCCGCCTCTCGCACGAAGACAGCTGGGATAGGCTCCAGCTCTACCCGCGACCCTTGTGAGGATAAGCGGTAGAAAATGAATGAATGAATATATCATAGGTCAAACAAATGCTGGTTGCTTTCCTGGATATTTTTTCAAGAAGCAATATTTTAACACTTTAACACTCCTTATTGTCATAGACATTTAAAATGAAGTTAATCACTATTTCATAAAGCTAAAAAAAAGGAAAAGTACTCACCCTTTGAAGTGCATGACAAATACTTGTACTTATACATGTACACTTGACTTTGACTTATTTTAGAGGTCCCACTGTATATTATACATGTATTACTGTATTGTTATTATAAATACTATAGTGACGGAATGTGACTGTATTGTTCTCAAACACAATTTTAGAGGAAAGCAAATTATTTTGTAATTTTTTGGTTTTTAACTGCATTTCTGTTCTTTTTAACCACAGGTCCTTGTGCCAAAACCTCAGAGATGTGCATGTATTCCTGTTGATGCCTTTTGTTGCAACAGCCAACAGTGGGAACCATGAATGCAAGGTTTCCAAATTGCTGCACTTGTCATTGCAAGGTTTTCAGTTCAATACATACTTTTTACCATTAGCAGATTTTTAATCAAAACTTCCTGTGATTTACCATTAAGGCACAAATGACCAAAGCGTTGGGCCTCTGCTGTGTTGAGCTGTATAAGCCTTGGTACAACCAATCTTTAGAGGAAGTTGCTGCTCAGTTCCTGACAAAAATTGGCCAAAACGGTACGTTAGACCACCAAACTTTTATTTATGTATATTAACAACTGGTGATTGTAAGATAATTGTGTAATAATTTTCTTATAAATTTAGTCAACATACAAGGCTCCTCACAGGCTGGCCTGGCTGCAGCTATGGCGGGAATCCATCAGTCTGCATATCAGTATGCATCTGTCCTTCTACTGACACAACCGTTCAGCCCTTACACCTATATGGAGTTCATTTCCCACTTTAGTTACATCTGCAAAGTCCTGCACAAGGAATTGGACGATCGTACCAACAGGTAAAAATGTGTTTATCTGTATAATATGTGCTGATGTGTAAAATCTATAATATTTTCTATTCATAGACTCAACGCTGGTCTATCTCATTTGGATGCTCTGGACATAATCGCCATGAAGTACAAACAAGAATTAATCAGAATGCAGAGAAAGGTTGCTGAGATACAGCAGGTGATGTATAAGCTCAACAGACTCTAACTTCTTCAAAGTTGGAATTCTGTTATTCTCTTTTGTTCTGGAACATTCTTCACGCTAAGTTTATATTGCCCTTAGTACTTAATACATTGGCATTCGCTCCCTTCTGTGTCTCGTTTACAGCATGTCAATGAGCTCCAAGGAGCTATAGACCATCACAACAACCTACTTACGAAAGCTGAAAAAAAATGTGCCGCACAGGAGAGAAAGATAGACATTCTTGAGGCCAAGATCGCTGCATCTGAGAAAGTGGTGAACACAAAGCACATGAACAAACACATGACATATGTGTTTACAATGAGAGTTCATAAGAAATTATTTTCCCTCTTTTTCAGCTGAGACCGTTTTTTGTGGCAGCCCTCAGCGTGCTAGAAAGTCTGGACCCGTTAGACCTAGAGGAGGTGCGCCACTACAGAGACCCACCCGATGGAGTGGTGATGGTCATGGATGCCGTTTGTGTGCTATTTGACCGTCCACCTGGTTGGGACAATGCAAAAAGACTTTTTGGGCAGTGCAACCTGTATAAGGTATCTTTGTTTTTAAAGATTCATTCAGAACACAAAGATTCAACTACATTGTAGTATTGAAGGACATATTTGGTAATGGTAATGGTAACGGTTTTATTTCATTTGAACATGCATCAGATTACAATTGAATGCATCACATAATCAGTTCACAGTTCCACATGTCCAAAAGGAGTAGGAAGAAGCAAAGCTTATTAAATCCTACCCCTCCATCTGGTACTTTTACAATCAGTAACTGTTTCATTTGTTCACTTCCTGCTTTCCATAATACAGTTTAAGGTTTTTTTTTTTTTTTTTTTTTTTTTAAATAATGTACCTCGTACCAAAGTACGAGGTGATATGAGCATCCAATGACATAATGGGTACCATAGTAAGTGTCAATATAGTGATATATATAGCACATCATGACTGGTTCAAGACTCTTCATCCTTGTATTTAGCAAACATCAACTGCTTGTATTGTTTCTTGAATTGGCTCATCGTTGTGCATTGTTTGAGGTCCTTACTCAATCCATTCCATAGTTTGATTCCACATACTGAAATGCTATGGCTTTTTAACATAGTCCTAGCACATAATATTTATCCTTCAAAATGTGTTTTGAGTTCGTAATTATATGACTTTAGAGGTTCCTCTGTATACTTTTTAAATATAACAGATTTTTTTTACAGATACAATTTCTTTGCTTGTTACTTGAAATAATCCCACTCTTTCTTTTTCCTCAGTGCCTGGAATTGTTTGACTTCTACGGCATTACAGACAGACAGATGCGACAACTAGGTCAGTTAATTGCAAACCCCATGTTTGTGCCAGAGTGTGTGCGCGACGTGAGCAGGGCCTGCGAGGCTCTGTCCCGCTGGGTCCTGGCCGTGTACAGATGTGGCCGTATGAGGCATCATCTGATAATCAGGAAGCAGCTGGATGGGCGGGCGATGGAGGCAAAAGCCCGACTGCAGCAGATCAAGAGTTACATAGAGGACATAAATCGTCGTCTCGAAGATCTCCGTGTTAAGCTGCAGCCTGTTCAAAAGTTGCTGGACGAGCAACTGCTGCTGTTACATGAAGCTGAGGAATTGGAGAGAAAGGCTTCTTACGCTGTAGAATTGTTGGCGAGACACACTAAAGTATGGAGAGCTGCAGCTCAGGTAACACCGAAAATAAATACAAGAAAGGCCGTTATTTTTGAACTGTGTACGCACATTTATATAAAACTTAAATAATGATTTGGAGTACATGAGAAAGTGGGAAGCATTATATACAGGTTATATTGCACAATACAACTTTCAGAGTTTCACACCAACAGCATGTATAGGGAGATAAAGCTGTGAACGCTCATTTATATAAAACTTAAATAAGGATTTGGAGTGCACGAGAAAGTGGGAAGCATATTATAGGTTATATTGCACAATACAACTTTCAGAGTTTCACACCAACAGTATTTATAGGGATATAAAGCTGTGAACACTCATTTATATAAAACTTAAATAATGATTTGGAGTGCATGAGAAAGTGGGACGCATAATATACAGGTTATATTGCACAATACAACTCTCAGAGTTTCACACCAACAGCATGTATAGCGAGATAAAGCTGTGAACACTCATTTATATAAAACTTTAATGATTTGGAGTGCATGAGAAAGTGGGACGCATAATATACAGGTTATATTGCACCATACAACTTTCAGAGTTACACACCAACAGTATGTATAGGGATATAAAGCTGTGAACACTCATTTATATGAAACTTAAATAATGATTTGGAGTGCATGAGAAAGTGGGAAACATAATATATAGGTTATATTGCCCAATACAACTTTCAGAGTTTCACACCAACAGCATGTACAAGGAGATAAAGCTGTGAACACTCATTTATATAAAACTTAAATAATAATTTGGAGTGCATGAGAAAGTGGGAAGCATATTATAAAGGTTATATTGCACAATACGACTTTCAAAGTTTCACACCAACAGCCTGCGTAGGGATATAAAGATGTGAACGCTCATTTATATAAAACTTAAATAATGATTTGGAGTGCATGAGAAAGTGGGAAGCATAATATATGGGTTATATTGCATTGAGTTTCACACCAACAGCATGTATAGGGAGATAAAGTTCCTCGGTAAGTACTGTATTTTTGTGCACCAAATTGTAAAGTGAGACCAAAAACTAGCTCATGCTAGATCATGCACCCAAGAGAGACTTCGTTTAATTGAGGCATTTACTGTACTTTATATAACCTACAACATCATTTTAAGATTTCTTTATTTCTTTCAGGAATCACTGCTTGAGAGACAAAGAGTACCAGGAGACTCTGTGATCCTGGCTGCCATTATGTCATATTTGGGCCCCTTTGCGGCTGATACGCGCATTGAATTGCTGAGCAAGTGGAAGGAGTTGTGTCAGACAGGAAGCATCGACACAAACCCCAAAGACCCCAGAAATTCCTTGTTCGCCTCGCCTGACATCACACCTTCCGAGTCCATCACTAGTTTTCCTGTCGCTTTATCCGAGATGCCAAGGAATCCTCTGTGTCGGGCGCTGGGAATTCAACATGACTGGCCACTACAAGAGACCTCATCCACTAGACTGGAGATGAAGCTCCTACTGTGGGGCTGCAGGAGGAACTGGGTTAAACACTGGCCACTCTTGACTGATACACAGCATCATCTAGAGATCAGCTCTCATAATGGGGTCATCACAGGTTAGTGCTTTGCACATTTTTGGGTTCTTTTATTTTTCATCCCTGCATAGCTTCAGTAAGCACAATCTGTGTGTTTTACAGGCGAAACAGGAGACGATTCAAGTCTTGGGAAAGAATTAGAGTGTGAAATAGTGGTTAGTGCTGATGATCCGAGGCTATTGGGCCACTTGAGCATGGCTGCTGAGAAAGGTTTGTTAACTGTAATTAAACATGCCATATTTCCACCACTATATGAGGAAATAAGTTACTCAAAATTTCTGTTTACATTTTAATATGTACATTCATTCATTCATTTTCTACCGCTTATCCTCACGAGGGTCGCGGAGGGTGCTGGAGCCTATTCCAGCTGTCTTTGGGCGAGAGGCGGTACACCCTGGACTGGTTGCCAGCCAATCACAGAGCACATGTAGACAAACAACCATTCACATTCACATTCATACCTATGGACAATATGGAGTCGCCAATTAACCTAGCATGTTTTTGGAATGTGGGAGGAAACCGGAGTACCCGGAGAAAACCCACACATGCACGGGGAGAACATGCAAACTCCACACAGAGATGGCTGAGGGTGGAATTGAACCTGGTCTCCTATCTGTGAGGTCTGCGCACTAACCACTCATCCGCCGTGCAGCCCTTTTAATATGTACAGTATCTCATAATAGTGAGTTTACTGAATATACTATATATATATATATATATATAATGTATATATATATATATATATATATATATATATATAATTAATGTATATATAATGTTTCTTCATAAAACATCTCAGTACCTGTGCAGGCAGCACTCATGCAGTCCCAAACTATGACACGACCACCACCATGCTTGATTGTAGGCAGGACAATTAACCTGTTACTAACATGTGTTGCCAGTTATTTAGACAAAAATGTAATATTATATATATATATATATATATATATATATAATTTAAAAAAATTATATAATATGTATATATATTATTTTATACATTATTTTATACATAAAAATGTAATATATATATATATAATATTTAATTTTAAATAATAAAATATATAATATATATAATAATATATTTAATTTTAGTCTAAATAACTGGCAACACATGTTAGTAGCAGGATAATTGTCCTGCCTAAAGTATGCATGGTGGTGGTTGTGTCATAGTTTGGGACTGCATGAGTGCCGCCTGCACAGGTACTGGGACATTTTGAAAAAACATGACAAGGAGCCCAAACACATCACCAAAAGGACTTAGTGCCTTGCTGAAGAAGGTGGAAGAGATGGAGTGATGCCAGCTATTTATACAATACTGACTGGCTGTGTGTTGACTTATTTTCAGCGGACAGCAAATCTATACTGCGTTCCAGGCTCTAACGGGACAGCTTTAAGTTATATCTAAGCTTCAGTTCTATAGATTGACACTGGATAAGATAGTACAAGTTGCAAGTGGTTGCGGAAATGTGGGGCCTGAAGTCACTTTTGTTTGAATTTTTTAAATAATTTTGTTGACAGGTAAATCCTTTCTGTTTGCAGGTTTGAAAGTCCTGGTTACTCATGTAGAACGTGCAACAGCCAGTCCACATTTTCTTACTAGACTGTCCCGTCCAGGTGGGTGTTGCCCCCCTGTGTTAAAACAGAACCCCCACCAGACACACCGTGATTTTTGCCTCTTCCTCAGTACCCACCTACCTGCCCGACTGCTCAGCAGCGGTAGGAAGCAACAAATGCAAGATTTTCAAACGAGCTTCTTTGCCAAGTTTGATGCCTGATTGTGATGTCTTCCCATTTAGCTGTCCATCCATCCATACTGGCTGAGGTGTTTGTGGTTGACCTCTCGCCGAGCTCGGATCAGATCCAGGAGCTAATGCTGACACAGCTACTGCAGTCGGAGTTCAAAGAGATGCTGATTCAACACCTGCGGATACAGAATGACAAGCAGCTGCTGCAGAAGAAACTGGCCACAGAGGAGGTGAGGCAGGCTGCCATTTATCTTGACTAGTATTCATCCCACAGGTCTGACTTTGTTGGCTTCACTCCGTTCTTTGCAACCTTGGTAGCCGCCTTGGTAGTCTTGCCGGAATGATCAAATAATGTGATCACACACGTGATATTCGTCTCAATTGAGTATTCAGAATGTCCTGACAATAAAATCTAAAATAAAAATGGAATTAAATAAGGGCAGGGCCGCACGGTGGACTAGTGGTTAGCATGTTAGCCACACAGTCAGGAGATCAGGAAGACCTGGGTTTGGATCTCTGTTGGGCATCTCTGTGTGGAGTTTCTCCGGGTACTCCGGTTTCCTCCCACATTCCAAAAACATGCTAGGTTAATTGGCGACTCCAAATTGTCCATAGGTATGAATGTGAGTGGTTATTTGTCTATATGTGCTCTGTGATTGGCTGGTGACCAGTACCAGGGTACAGGGTGTACCTTGCCTCTCGCCCGAATACAGCTGGGATAGGCTCCAGCATACCTGCGACCCTCGTGAGGATAAGCAGCATAGAAAATGCATGGATGGATGGATGGAATATTCTAACAAGCGTCCTTGCAGGAAGTCTTGCCAGTATGATGTTGCAGGTCAAAGGGCTACAGAGAATAGGTCTTTTATTAAATAAAATTATTTGACTTACATTGACAACATTCATGTGTATTATTATTACTATAGTTATTTTTCAAAATGTTGTCCCCAATATTTTCAATTTTCCTGCAAATGAATGTTGGCTCCATTGGTTATAGGTTTTCTTACTAAAAAAACAGTATCGGCCCTGAAGAAAACATATGGGTCGATGTCATTGTTCTTTTTAAATAAGTAATAAACAAAACAAATATTGGCAGTAGGAACATATTGACCTTTAACTTGACTGAAGTTATTTAAGTAGGTTCAAGGATATGTTTGTTATTTTTCTCTCGCTGCAGCTTCTTTTTCTGTGTCCTTTGACACTCCCTATAGGAGAGTTGTACCTTTCCCATGAAAGCCACTGACAGATGCCATTTCCTGGAATTCAATTAACTTAAACAGATGAAAATGTAAAAATCCTAATTATTAATTAATTAATTCATTCATTCATTTTCTACCGCTTATCCTCACAAGGGAGCCTATCCCAGCTGTCTTCGGGCGAGAGGCGAGGTACACCCTGGACTGGTTGCCAGTCAATCACAGGGCACATATAGACAAACAACCATTCACACTCACATTCATACCTATGGACAATTTGGAGTCGCCAATTAACCTAGCATGTTTTTGGAATGTGGGAGGAAACCGGTGTACCCGGAGAAAACCCACACATGCACAGGGAGAACATGCAAACTCCACACAGACATGGCTGAGGGTGGAATTGAACCTGGTCTCCTATCTGTGAGGTCTGCGCGCTAACCACTCATCCGCTGTGCAGCCAAAATCCTAATTAATGAATTGTAAATGTAATTGTACACTATCTTTTTGTAGGACTCTGTAATGGACGCCATCCTGCAGTCCAACGCCACACTGATGCAGGAGTCCGGCTTCCTCTCACATGTGGCTGTGATCCAAGAATCAATGACATATGCAGAGACTGAGACCCAGCTTGTGAATGAGGTGAAGGAGTACCTCGAGCCCCTGCTGGATGCTTTTCAGCAGCTTGTCAAGCTGGCTGTTCTCTTCTATCAGGCTTTGCAGCAGGTTTCTCGCCTCTCCTCGGCCTATTACTTTCCCTTATCTGGCTTCCTGGCAGTGATGCATGAGGCCTTTGTTGAGAAGGGCAGAACGCTTGTATCGTATGCCACCGGGCAGGTTCTGGGGGGAGTCATACCAGAGATCAGAAACAAAATGGTGGCCAAGTTGCTGTTCCACTACAGGCCGCGTCTGTTTAAAAGTCACGGTGCTGTTCTCAAACTGTTGGTGACTTTGGCTGTGATGCAACACAACCAGCTCTGCTCTCCGCCTGAGAGGACAGCCTTTCTCAGGGGAATTAAAGATATTCAAAACCTTGCAACTCATGCTGCACTATCCTCAACAGAAATACCGACTTGGATATCTCCTCATGTTCACCCAGACCTCATCTGTTTGGAGAAGATGTCATGTTTTAGAGGACTCATTGACTCTCTGGCGTCTTCACACGAGCTGTGGCAAAATTACCTGCAGTCCCCTTCCTCCGTTGTAGCAGGACCAGTTCCCTGTGACTCTCACTCCCATCTGTCATTAATGCAGCGGGCTCTCCTCTTGAAGACCTTGAGCCCACACTGCATGGAGGAACTTACCAAGGCCATGGCGACATGCCAGCTCTGCCCGCCTCTCCATACAGCAGCGATTAATGCACCCCACTGCGGGAACCCAAGGGCTCTTCATCCATTTCTTGTCAACCACGAGGGACCCGTCATACTAATATGGCCCTGTCTATCTAAGGATAAATGGACAAGCATTCAACCTCTCCTCTTGGTGAAACAGTTGGCCTCCATTGCAGGAGACACAAAGGAGGTGCTGTTTTTATATCAAAGAAAATGTATTTTTGTATTTCCAAATTCTGTTTGTTTTTGTACAGGTGAAAGTGATTTCCGCAGGGCTTTGTGACAGCGAGGTCACCATCGCAACTCTAGGCAAAGCAGTTAGAGACGGCCATTGGTTGGTTTTTAATGACTGTCACTTGCTGGAGCAATGGGACGCTAATCTAGTGGCGCTCCTTAATCAGCTGGTGGCTCCTTCCATCGGTAAAATGAGATTGTTGACTGATTAACAAAGGTTTGATGCTGAGCCTTTCATCCCATCCACCACACAGGAAGAGGACACCTGAAAAATCCCCACCCAAACTTCCGATTGTGGTTTTTAACTGAAGAAACAGCCTCTTCAATACCAGGTAGGTTTTCTATTATAAATTATATTAAAAGCCTGATTTATTTTGAGTTTAAAAAAACTGATCTTGATGTCAATGTGTACCAGCGACAGTGCGAATGCGTGCCCTGCCTCTGGTTTGTGACACTTGCTGGGATGTGAAGGAAGAGCTGAGCTGCTCTTTGCAACTTTTGTCGTCTGTTGCGCAGCGTCAGACGTCTACAGGCGTCATGGCTGACAACATGAAGCTCCTCCTGCGCTGTGCAACTTTCCATACAGTTTTATTACAAAGAGAAGCCTACAAATACCTGAGCCAGGCCAGAATGTACAGATGGTAAGAGTTTGTAACTGTGGACGTCATCACTAGAATTGAATTCCTAAGCATATGGCTTATTTGTATTTAAAAGGAGCCAAGCAGATCTTCTTGCTTGGGTGGAAGCTCTCATTTCCATTGCCAATCACTGCCATGACAAGACTAAAGCTTTACAATATATAGCAGGTGATGCAACATAAGCACATAGAGCTGTGCTATATATTCATCCAGTGTTATTATTTACAAAGTATTTCTTTTTTTTTCTTACATTTCTAGTCAACCTTGTATATGGTGGCCATGTTCTGGAGTCTATAGATTCACAGGTGGTCCAGAGTAATGTTGATACCTGCTTCAGCACAGAGCCACACCTGGACATTGGACCGCACACGCTTGCAAATATCATCAGCAGCACTGAGCACCGTGGTAACGCAGTTTTCAGTTATTCTTTTTTATCTGTTCATTTCTGACCGTTTCTTTCTTTCAGATTTGTCCAAACTGATACAAGTCCTGAGTAGACTTCTCTCGAATTCACTGGACATCAGTGATCCTACTCTGTTGGGTTTCAGTGCTGATGTGCCAGATGAAATCATCAAGCTCAATAGCCAAAAACTGAAGCTACTCCTGCAGGTCTCCCAGATTCCTGGAGGTGGAGCCACATCTTCCAGCAAAGACATAGCGACTTTGCCAAAACTTAACCATGCCAGAGAGCGACTTCGGGCTCTACAGGACTACCTCACGCATGAAAATCACATCCGTACAAGAAACGCGGGCGCTGTTTTCCAAAGCCCACTTTATGACTTCCTCCTGGCCGAGTGGAATGAGCTCAGTGCCTCGGTCTCTTTGTTGATCTCTCAGCTCAGACAGCCACTTCGATACATGTCGGCGACTGTCCTTTCCTTCCCCGACCTCACCGCACTGTGTCGTTTGGAGCGGCGGGCGGAGCTGCTCAGTGCTTATCTGTGGCGTGACAACACTTCTGCTCCACGTAGCGCCTACAGGCTGTCTGCTTTCAGCAATGCCAGGGGTCTTCTGGTGGCCCTGATGAGAAGGGCCGCTCAACTGCATCATAAGTACATCAGCGATATCGCTCTGCATTTTGAGGTATTAGTTATTTTAATAAATTATTCTTCTCTGTAAATAATAACAGGTGAAAAGGGTTTGATAGTGTGACCTTGTTCATTTTACCATTTTACCCATAAAGAGGATAACTTTTCATTTTCTTGCACTTCCAGGTCCATCGCGAGGATGCATTCTTTCAAATTCCTCCAAAGGATGCCGTTTACTTGTGCGGCCTGCACCTGAGAGGAGCATCGTGGGAGGCACAGATTGGAGCGTTAGAAAACACACTCTCCCCACAGCCCTGCTCCATGCCTCTCATTTGCGTCACGGCCAGAGTGAAAGAACTTAACATCCTACCTTCCAGGAGCGCTCTTCCCATCTACCAGTGCCCAATTTATGTGGAAGATTTGGACACGGGAGAAGAGGGACTAGCTGACTTTGGCTCAGTTGCAACTGTTCCACTTTCTTGCAATTCAGACCTTTCTTTGTGTAGTTTAAGGATGGTTCGGTTAGTGAGTAAGCTGTGTGACAGTTAGACACACTGTATTCAAGATGTGATGTTGGCATCCTAGATTTTTATATGACATTGTTTTTTTTCATTCAAATGGTTGTCCTGTCATGGTGATAATTAAGTAGAGAATAAAATTCCTCTGTACCTCCATTATTTCCCTATTTCAAACAACATTTCTGTACAGACTGCCTTAAAAAGTTGTCAGTTTGTCTTTCAAAGGTTTCTCCAAGTTCTTTGAGGCCGTATTGAAAATGTTTAGAATGACTCTTTGACTGCATCCAACCTCTGCAGAAAGAGACCTTGCTTATGCGGCTCAACTATCCGACTGCGTTCAAGGAGAAAGCTTGTTTGCCTTTGCCATCGAGAGATCATGACAGTGGGGATACTGTACCTGACATAAACTGGATTTAATCTCCATTTTAATCTAGATTTTAGCTTTTATATGGTAATGGTTTTATTTCATTTGAAAATGTGTCAGATTACAATTGAGTGCATCACATAATCAGTTCACAGTTCCACATGTCCAAAAGGAGTAGGAAGAAGCAAAGTTTATTAAATCCTACCCCTCCATCTGGTACTTTTACAATCAGTAACTGTTACATTTGTTCACTTCCTGCTTTCCTAATATAGTTTAAATTTTTATTTTTATGTATTTTTAATTTTTTGTCACATACCAATGTAGGAGGTGATATGACCATACAATGACATAATGGGTACCATAGTAACTGTCAGTGATATATGTATAGCACATCATGACTGGTTCAAAAAAGTCTTACACTTTTGATCAGCTCTTTTAACTGACCTTAAAATTGATGTCAGCAGTGTTATTGAATTCACCTATTCAGTGTGATCATTGACACAGACATGCCTCAATGTCTGTGTCCATAACAACTCTTTCCAATGTGCAACACTTGCACCATAACAGTTAGTGTGCCTCATTAAGGAGTTTCTTTGCCTCTCTCCTCCCCTAGGCAACATGGATAGACACCACTATGAAACCTTTGAGAAGTTCTCCAACAACACTTTCCTATTGCACCTCGACAACGGACGAGCGTGAGTATCTGTAGCTTGTGTGTGTGTATACGTACATATGTGTGTGTATGTGTGGTGCTTTTGTATGTGAGTTTTTTTTCCTCATTACTGTGTGTTTTCGCTGCAGATTTGGACGTCACTCCAAGGACGAGCCCTCGATCCTCGTACCATTGGAGCAGTGTTGCAGGTACAGCTTGCAATAAATTGTTGATTTTTTTTTCACCTCTGCTAATGTGAGACTCTTAGATGAAGCTATATTACGTGGTGTCTTTGAACACAACCCCTCATTGCTCATAATAACACGGTTAAAGTGTGATAACATGTTCTGATACTATATATTAAAGAGAAAATAGATGTGATTTAAAATTAAAATAGTTAAAATAGATCAAATCAAACCTCGTCATTTATCTTTCTGTTAATAAAAATGAAAATGGGCATATTTTAGACATAGTTGTTAAATGTTGATTAATCATGATTAATCTTTTAAAAAAACTGATTAATCAAATTAAACGTTTTCATCATTTGACAGCCCTCGGTCATAAAGGTGACCGAGTGGTTAGCATGTAGGCCACACAGTCAGACCTGGGTTCGATTCTTTGTGTGGAGTTTGCATGTTCTCCCTGTGCATGCATGGGTTTTCTCCGGGTACTCCGGTTTCCTCCCACATTCCAAAAACATGCTAGGTTAATTGGCGACTCCAAATTGTCCATAGGTATGAATGTGAGTGTGAATATGTGCCCTGTGATTGGCTGCGATTGGTTGTTGACGAGTTCAGGGTGTAGAAAAGGGACGAATTAGGAGGCTTACTACAGAGGCAAATGGACATTTGAGCGCACACAGCATGAGATTATACACCAATAAAAAAATGCACAGATCTATATTAAACCCTATATTAAACCCTTAAACTCTAGGCATTCATGCACAGCATTAACATTTGTGACCAAGGAGGGGAGAAAGGAAGAATAGAAAATACACGTCTGTGTGTTCAGCATCAGAGAAACTCATCTTTAGATAGTCTGTGCATCCCTTCAACAAACAAATGACTCTGAAAACACGCTAATTAGTCACAGCATCACGAAAAAACACATCAAAAAACACACAAAACAACACAATTTGCACACTATAAATGACCTTGAAAATCTTCATGATTAAACACTTCATCATTAAACTTACTTTTTTAAGTACTTTTTTAATCTAATACTCACACAACAGTGAACAACTTGTTTCCAATAAATGTCCCTGTTCTCTCTGCGGTTTAGTTAAATAAACCCGCTTGCCAAAGTTACACCATTTAACAATGTTTTTTTCTTTCTAGACTCCGTCGTTCCACCTGGCTACGCTTGCGCCTCCTGTCTTTGCCACAGTACCGCCTCAGCGATGTCATGCGGGCCTCGCTCTCCCACGACCCCCTGCATGTTGTTGCCCCGCTGCTTTCTGAGCCCCACTTGGCTGCTCTGGATCGGCGCTTGAAAACCGTGCTGGAGACCGTCAGTCAATGCGTGAAGCAACAAAGCGAGGAGAACGGTGATGGGGTCTTCTACGACGACCTTGACCTCCTCAAGGACATGTAAACGCCCACTACGTTGAGCAGTCCCATCCTATATGATATGTAAGTCATTATAATCACCTATTGAGGCATTGGTTGTATTTCACGTTTACACTTATGAACATAAGTAATGGGACAGCAGGCCTTCAAAAGACCTATATGTTGAATATTTGGTAATGTAAGCAGAAATGGAGTCTGGATGCCTCATTATAAGGTCGTATAACCCAGTGATTTTCAACAACTGTGTGCTGTGAGAAATCGTCAGGTGTGCCGTGAGGAATTATTCAATATCACTTTTTTAATTAACATGTATTAATAATTTTCTGCAAATATTATGTCATTGTCGCGTGTCATTGGTGTAAAGACTGGCAGAGCAATGCAATATTCGTTCGTGTGGCAACACGTAGCTGATTGCCTCGTTCCTCTAATAGACTTAGTGATGCACGTGAGACGTAGTGGTGACATTTTGTAATATTGTTGTTTAAATTTGTATGCGGATCAAGGAAAAAGCTGAAAGAAGCAAATAATGTTGGTTATTGGTGTGCCGCAAAATTTTTCCAACGTAAAAAACGTGCCGTGGCTCAAAAAAGGTTGAAAAACACTGGTATAACCACATGACTACTCCCAGCCAATCAGTGAGAAAGGCTAATAATGATAATGGAAAAAAACAAATTATAGCATCATTTTAAGTTTTTTCATCATTCTAAAAAGTCACAATTATTTGGACTTTATGTATTTTAATTGAGTGTCCTTCAAGGCCTTTTTGTGTGTGCAAATGCATATTAAAGCCAGAACTAATGAGTGTACGTCGTTGGCCGTCTGGCTGTCCTCAGCCTCCTTTCCTTTCAACCTTCCCAATCAATAATTCACCTCACAGCCCCTATCGATTGCAACTGCTCTCTTTTCTCCTTGCCCTCCACCACTCGCACGCTCCTTCCATGTACTGAACCTCTACTCACAAGAGGACCTGCTAAAGGACAGGGGGGGGGGAGAAAAAAGGGGATAAAGAGGCCTCACTGTGTCAGACACGGGTTTTCTTGTAATTGAAGTAAAGGTCATCACTTGAGGACACCCCGAGAAACTTCACTTCACAAGTTTGAATGGGAATACGGACTCCTTTTCCCTGTTCTCTCCTTGGTGTTCTTTCTTCAAGCTTTTCTTTTTGACGTTCCCATTTGCATCCCCATCGGGCACCATGGCAGGAACCAGTAGTGACCAGTTGCACAGATCCACCTTATCTGTCTATTCTGTGAGTAGCAACATTCTACGGCGTCTCCTTCACAATGTGAGTATATTTATGCATGCTTGTGTATTTACTGCAGAACCTGATGGAGCACTTCAACCCCGGCCTCCAAAAGCTTGTTGCTCTGGGAAACGGCTACGTCAAAGCTTTCCAAGGTAATGGACTCTTAAGTACATGCACGATGTGTAAGTGAATGAATACATTTGGAGAAAAAATATATCGTAATGAATGTTATTTTCTGTTTTTTGTTATGACATATTAGTGGCCACTGATTAGTATTTAATGTATACATTTACAAATACAGTTTGGTCCATAAGTGTTTAAGCTTTAAGTGAAGAAGTTTCTCATTAATGCATTAATTTACCAGTGGATCAGAAGCATGTAGACAAAACAATAAATCAATATTAAATACATTCATTCATTTTTTACCACTTATCCTCACGAGGGTCGAGAGTGTGCTGGAGCCTATCCCAGCTGTCTTCGGGCTAGAGGCGGTGTACACCCTGGACTGGTCGCCAGCCAATCACAGGCCACATATAGACAAACACCTGTACAATGGAGTTAATATTTGTAAATCAAAATAAATAAATGATACATTATAACGTTCAGAATAACTCAATAATAAGCAATGAAAATGTTCACAGTTGCCAGAAACATTGTTTTATGATTAGTGCCGACAGACTATATAATAATAATACTTCAGTCTTTAATGTGGGATTATTACATCATTTAGTCATTATAATGCATGTATTTTGTTGATTATGCCATCTATTAGTAATGACATGTAATTGTAAAGGTTGCCATATTTTTGTGAAATCTCTTCAAGTAAAGCTAAAAGTGTATTTCATTACATATTTGGGCAAGTGGTATTAAATTATTGTAGTAAATGTCTTTTGTTGTAGTTGGGTTGTGTGCAGGGGCGTCACTCGGTTCTGAGGACAGGGTGGTCTTAGCCCCCTGGAGATGCACAGAATATGAATGAATGTAGTAGACATTCAAAAAAATTCAAAAGACAAATAACGAACAAGAACCAGGATATAACTTTCCCACTTTTGGACAGATTTAGTAGAGATACTCAATTGTTTTTGGCCACCATTAAATTTAATTTAAGTACACACAATCTACACTGCAAAACCGCTGCTCAAGCTTTGCAGCCATTCTGTCCAGTGGACAGTAATCAATTATACAATAATCATTATTATATTATTAGTTAGCCTATTATTATTACTATCATCATTATTCTTCTTTTGATTATTCCTACTACTACTAGTAGTAGGCTAGTAGTAGTAGTCGTAGGCTTGTATTTGCCTGCTTATTGGCTTGCTTATTAGCCTGCCTTTGCCCTATTATATGAGATTTGTCAGAGATTTTCTTTGTGAAAAAAAATCAATAAAAATTACCAAATTATTTTGGGGGGCTGAAGTCCCCCTAAAATAGGCCTAATGACGCCACTGGTTGTGTGTACTGTATGTACCATACTTCTTATATACTGTATGCATTGACTTCCTGGCAACTTTTGGTGATATTTGGTTTGTTTACAGCATTAGCGGGGTGCAGTGAGGCCTACTTCAGTGCTGTAGCCAAGATGGGTGACCAAGCGCTTCACACGCTATCATCTCGCTCTCTTGGTAAGTTATTGATTTATAACGTACATCAGCAAAAATCTGAAAAAGATGTGTGTTGCTTGTCAATATTGCAAACCCACTTCAGACCTGTAGTACCTCTTTTTCCACTAGTGTCACTTTCATTCACTCTGACCGCTGGGACTTTGTTGTGTTCAATTCCATGTGTTTTGTAAGGCACACAATTGTGCTTCTTGTTGGTGGAGAGAACTTGAGAAGGTCGTAGCACCGCAGTTTGACGAGTGGTCATATAGAGTGACACTCTAAATTATTGATTGGGTGTTGGGACCTTTATCAGACTTGCTCAATCCGTCATTCACAAACCATGCATGACTATACTGTATGCCACCTGCAAAGTGGTTTAAATGTTATCCATTTTTACCAATTAAAAAAAAAATCTATATCTATAATTTGTTAATTTACATTGGATTAGCAGTTGTGGCAAATATATACTGACATAAAATCCAAGAAACTATCAAAACGTCTATAGTCAAACACACTTTGTTTAAATGTTTAACTGATGTCTTCATGTTCTTTTCTAAACCGACTCAACAGCGCTTATGCTGGTTGCAACTAAGTACTGCATCCGTTTGCTTCAATACATGATTAGCAAACAATTACATTTAAGCAATTATTAACAACAAGTTAATGTAAATGTGTTGTTTTGATGTTTGAAAAAATCTATATCTATTATTTGTTAATTTCCATTGGATTAGCAGTTGTGGCAAAGATATACTGACATAAAATCCAAGAAACTATCAAAACGTCTATAGTCAAACACACTTTGTTTAAATGTTTAACGAATGTCTTCATGTTGTTTTCTAGACCGACTCAACAGCGCCTTTGCTGGTTGCAACTAAGTACTGCATCCTGTTTGCTTCAATACATGATTAGCAAACAATTACATTTAAACAATTATTAACAAAAAGTTAATGTAAATGTGTTGTTTTGATGTTTTGCATTGTTTAACTTATTTATATGAGACAATCAAGCACATAAGACTTGCTTTACAGCTTTTTTATGACAATTTTTTTAATGTTGTAACATTAAAAGCTGTTTTTTTAGGGGAAGTTCTCATCCAGATATCTGAGACGCAAAGAAGACTCACTGCTGAGATGGAGGGAGTGGTCAGTACACACTACTACACTGCACAAAATGCTTACATAGTTCCTATTTGGATTATATTTGGATATATTGATGTATTTACACTATCCCTGGTGCAGTTTCGATGGTTCCAGGTGGAGGTGTTACAAGCCATGGAGAAGAACGTCAAGTTGGATGAGGAGTATATCGATGTGAGGCACAAAAATACTTTTTAGCTCAACTGAAAATGTGTTTTGACGAGGGTTAAGAAGTCGCTTTGTGTTGCTTGCAGGGAAGCCGGCGAGTGTACGAACTGGAGGTGAGGAACCAAGCGGAGGCTTTGGAGAAACAGCTAAGACGAGGAGCCTACAGGGACTCCCTGGTCAGCAAAACAAACCCGTTCACATTGTCATGCATCAGGTTTGGACGCTACTCACAACACGATGTGTTTGTGTGTTGTTAGGAGAGCAGTGACTACATGCAGTACTTGAGGCAGAGCCAGCAGGAGATCCTGAAGGAGGAGGAAAGGAGGTATCGTTTCCTGGCAGAGAAACACTGTGGTCTCACTCAGTCGTTGCTCTTCTTGGTTAACAAGGTATACAAGCACAACTCTCTCTTGCTCATTAGGAATTTAATCGAATGTATCTCAAGAAGCCATTCGTCAAAGTCACCAACAAGCGAAGGCCATTGCATAAATAAGTGAAATGCCGCCGGCCTTTTTTAATTATCTGCTGATGTTATTGCTGCCTGATCCAGGTCACCGTTTAATGAGGTGATCACCTTCTTCATCTGTATTCAGACAGTCATGTCACTTCAGCAAAAAGCAGATGGATGGAAGGAGAAAGTCAATGAGACCAGAGGGTCTGGATCCCGAACCCCTACTAATTTGGACCAAGAGGCACAGGTACTACTTATTAAACTTATTAATTATGCTCAGCATAATGCGGTAGGTTCACTCTCTCTGCCCTCTCTTGCTTTATATCATCTATACCAGTGGTTCTCAAGCAGCGACCCAAATTGCAGACATTTTTGAACTCAAACTTCTCAGATAATTTTTTTTACATAATAAATTACTCTGTTAAAGGGACTATAAGTCACACTTTTGTCATGGTTTGGCTGGTCCTGCGACTTATACACTGGAGCGAAGTGTAAATATATGCCCCCCCCACACTCACGGCCACAAGAGGGCAGTCTTGGCTTGTGTATCAGTATCTGCTACTCTTAAAGTCACCCATAAACATGACATACAAGCATAGCAAGGGAATAATAATACTATTACTACTACTACTACTAATACTAATACTACTAGTACTAATACTACTGCTACTACTACTACTACTACTACTACTACTACTACTACTACTACTACTACTACTACTACTACTACTACTAATAATAATAATAATAATAATAAATAAAAATTGGGGCTGCACGGCGGTCAAGTGGTTAGCACGCAGACGTCACAGCTAGGAGGACAACACCTCACAGGAGACCAGGGTTCAATTCCACCCTTGGGTCATCACTGTGTGGAGTTTGCATGTTCTCCCCGTGCATGCGTGGGTTTTCTCCGGGTACTCCGGTTTCCTCCCACATTCCAAAAACATGCTAGGTTAATTGGCCACTCCAAATTGTCCATAGGTATGAATGTGAGTGTGAATGGTTGTTTGTCTATATGTGCCCTGTGATTGGCTGGCGCCCAGTCCAGGGTCTACCCTGCCTCTCGTTGGAAGACAGCTGGGATAGGCTCCAGCACCCCCGCGACCCTTTTGAAATATATATGCGGACAAAAGAGGTGTCATCTTTGAATACGCTATATGCCAAACTGTGTGACATCACCATATCTTGTCTCAGCAGCTGCGAGGCTCTGTGAGCTCCCTACTACAGACGGTAGCCAGAGATGATGACATGTCCTGGGCCAGGCGGGAGCAACAGGCACTGGGGAAAGTTCCCTCGAGAGGTGGGCGTTCACTTTTTGACCGTGGTCTGCAGTTGATTGGTAGCATATTCATGGTGGAATCGTAATGTTTTAGTGTGGGTTGCTGGTACTCTAACCCATGGGCTGTACTCTGAATGTTCTGAACTCCTGTTTCCAGGCAGACTTATCTTTGATGCAGCTTCAGTGCAGTTTATTTTTGACATCACTATTATTACTCAACCTTAAAATCTCATTGATGTCAGAGAGGCAGAGCAGTGTCCATTGTGACTAGGATTTATGTTATGAACATGACTATTTCTGCTTCTATGTCTATATACAAGTATATATTAAATGTTGTACCCCCAACCAACCAACACTACTGTATATCACATGACAGCAGCTGGTGCTGTGTGAGCCCTTTCAGGTATGGAATACACCAAATATGTCTATTGCTGACACAGGAGGTACACTGCTGCCTCCTGCTGGTCAAACAAGATGACAACATGTCTGAAGAAGGTCTATCTCCTCTACTCAGTTGTAATAATCTCTGTTTTTGCACCATCCACCAGCTCCATCGCCCCTCCCCAGCCGTTCTCGCTCCGGGTCTGTGGGAGAGTCTCTGGGTCTGGGTGGCGGCAGACCCATGAGGGCCTTGGTGTCTCATCCCTCCTCATCTAACCCAAAGTTGCTGCCTTTCAACAAGGGGGAGATGATCACTGTGCTGATACAGGAGCCACGCAACGGTTGGCTGTACGGCCGCACCGACAGCAGCCTGCGGTACGTTCCCTGACTGCAACGGAACTGTTGAGATAGTTTCATTTGTCTGATGTGTTTTATTCCTTTGCTTTCCCACAGGCAGGGCTGGTTCCCTGCTGCTTACGTGGGCTCCATTGATGATTTAAACACAAGCAGGTGACATTATTGTGCATCATTATATTCTCTAGTACCACCTTGATGTGCATATTTGTATCCACTGACACCTCCTTTCACTCCTCAGTGGCACTTCTCTGAGAAGTAGCAGCATGAACAACTTGCTGGACCCTGGGGACACACACAGCGACCAATCAGAGAGCAGGAGCTACGGTGATGTTGCACCACCGGCCACACCTAACCGCAGAGCATCTGTGGATATCCGGTCGGTCTCTCCCATCCCAGAGAAGAAGGCGGAACCTGCGATGACAGAGGTGAAAACTTCGACGACGGAGGCAAAATCTCCTCCTCCACCACCTCCTCCTCCGCCACCTCCTCCTCCGAAAAGTCTCAGTCTCCAAAGGGGGTCTGCTGATCTGCGACCGCTTTCTTCCACCCCTGAGAGGAAGAGTGAGGGTGACGCACAGGTGCTAAATGACACTGAAATCAACAATGTTCAAATATCTCTTCAATATAATATCTGTATAATTCCAATCATTCTTACAGGGTTTATCACCCAATGGCCCACCCGAGAATCCTCTTTTTCCAAGGTAGCTCTTGTTTCATTCACTTTGCCTTATCATTGAATTAATCATCATTTTACAAGCATATTGTTGCCAATTATCTGTTTTTCTATGTTGTGTGGATGCAGTGCAAAATCATTAACAAAAGACATGACTGAAAATAAGCGGTGAAAAATCAAACAGACACGGTCCCAAATCCTATAGAAAATGTTCCAAGCACACTGTTATACGTGCTGGAAATGACATTTAGCGCCCTCCACGGGTTGTGCTCAAAACGCTTATGAAGACATGCTTGCATTCATTTTACACAGGCAATTTACGGTGCATCATAATTTACGGTGTTGAACATATGTCCACGTCCATTAGGACCATGTAGCTCTTCACGAGCTACGAAAATATTGCAGGAGGTTATTCCTCAATATAACAGTGTAACTCACTGTGTCATCTTACAAAGAACACAAATCATCACACAGTAACTTAACACTCAAAAAAACTTTAATAAACTTTAAAAAACTAATAAAAAACAACAGCTATTTTAACTTTAAACATCCCATAACGCATTTCTTGCCAGCAAAGCATTTCACTGGTTATTTCGCTGAAATGATGTCAGCCTCCCTCTGGGCTACTCTGGTGGACAGAAGCAGCATTGCAGCACCTTGGTAGCAATAACCTGGGAAAAATGCCTTATGGGGTGAAGTTAAAATAGCTGTTGTTTTTTTTTTATTTTAAACTTGTCTGGGTAGTTGCCTTGTCTATTTCTTACCAAGCTTTTGGGTGTTAAGTTACTGTGTGATGATTTTAGCATTCTGACAAACTGTTATATAAAATAATGACCCCATGCAATTTCTAATGGGTTGACAAGCTTGTCATAAGTTCACTTATCGATTGTGATTGGCTCCTGCCTAAGAAAGAGCTAACGGCACATTATTTAAATGATTAGTAGTAGTTCTGAAGTAAAGTAGATGTCATGAGATTAGAAAATAGCCGTACTGTATTAGCTGCACTGCTGAATAAACCGCATGGTTCAAAGTTTAAGAAAAAGTAGTGGCTTATACATCGGAAAATTACAGTAACGTCTAAGAAACACTACACCCGAAACCAATTAGTCCCAATTGTGCTTCGGTGGACATTTTCCTTGATGGCGGCCATGTTTTTCAAACAATGTTGCTCAAATTTAACTCACATGTGCTAGTAAGTCCCCTAAAAGTGCGTACCAAAGTTTGTAGTGATTCAGTCAAACACCCCAAAGTTCGATAAGGTCTTTGACACAAACATATGGAGTTTATTAAGATGCCACCATGTGGTATATTTGCCAGTAGGTGTGCATGTTTGGACACATTTTCACCACTTTGTGTGCAACGGTCCAGGAGGAGAAGAGTTAGCTTGCACAAACACACACTGTTTGTATAGTTTTGTCTATATAGTGTGTATAAATCCTTCATGTGTTTATATTTCTGATGCATCTGCTTGTGTCTGTGTGGCACAAAACGTACCTTTGAGTTGACGCACACCCCCCCTGTGTATAGTGTTACATTTCCACACCAAAAGGCTTTCAAGGGATTGTGTGACATTTTCCTTCACTCTCTCATTTCAGAGGCACAAACCCGTTTGCCACTGTGAAGCTTCGCCCTACAAAGACCAATGACAGGTCGGCCCCTCGGATCCACTGAAGCACAATGCTGGATCCCAGGGTTTGTAAGTGAGGCAACATTATCAGGGGAAAAAAAAACTGTGAACGTTGACACATGGAGGACAATTTAGTGGAATATCAACATTGTATTTCTATTTTAGCAGCAGCTTGTAGGCCCAGATTTTTGTCATCCACAGTGTTTCAGACATTTGTCATTTCAGGAGTGATAGTGTATTGTAATATTTAAAGGCTTTGTTTTGAATGTGACTAAAAAGTAAAAAAAAAAACCACCAAAAAAAACATTACTCCATACTTTTTATTACAATTTCTTACTGTCTTTTCTCACTTCTTTGTTGTGTGGGTGGTGGATGAGGATAGGAAGACTGAACAAAACATGAAATAAACATGACAAAAGAACCCAAAGAAAGCACGAGCTGGGATACAACATCACTAGCACCAAGCTATCTTTATGCGCTCATCAAGGAGGATTGTGGACCCTGATACAGCATACAGATTTCATACTGCACTTAACATTATATTCAAATCTGGTAACGTTGCTCCTGTGGGACGCTGCCTGTTGTAGCGGGTGAGCAGGCAGGGAGGGAGGGAGGGAGGGAGCGAGGCGGGTCGGCCGGTCGTACTCCATGCGTAGGCTTCCCCCCCGGGGAGATGAGAGGAGTTTGATGGTGACTGTTACAAACTATGGATGCAGGGAGGATGGGGAGGAGGTGAAGGATGCCCTGCTGTCTCCTATTCATGCACCATCGCTTCAAACTCTGTTGAGAGAGAAAGTGAATGAAACAAAATAGGGTGCACATACAGTAATGTGCAAAAGGCCACAATAATAGCACAGGACACATATCACACAGTTACAGTAGTAGTAGTAGAAGTAGTAGAGTACTTCTTTTGCATTTATTTGCCCATCTTTTACACATAACCTAGTGAAACAGAATACTGTGTGCCCTTTTACATGCACAGCATCTGGTACAATGGACAGTACCACTCAAATACAGTAAAGTCTCGTTATATCAATATTCTCGGGAGTCGGAAAAAATACCGATATAACCGGACTATCCATATATCCGATCCTGCGCCGAACTGCATTAAAAGTGGGCGGATCTTTGATATGGCATGTAATTTTCTCCTTGAGTTCATGGATTGCGTATCTAGCATACTTTTGTACTACAATAAATTTTGTACTACAGTAAATAAAAATAAACTTATGCTGTAGTGATTACCGGTTACCGGGACATAATTCACCCCGGAACTATCGATAGGGAAGGTGTTGCCACCCGGAGGGGTAGGCGCGAGGGACGGGTGTTTTCCGCTGTGTGTGCTGCACTCTGGTGGTGGAAGTGTGAAAAATAAAGTTGACTGGAAGCAGCCGTTCGCCGTGTTCTTTTTTGGTATTGAAATCCTTAAGCAAAGATTGATTTAAGCTGCTTTTGTATCGATATAAGCAGACCAAATTGGCTGGCGGGAGATGAAAAGGGCATCGTAGTAACCGGATTATCATAATAACCGGGTATCGTACTAACGGAACTAATTATATCATAAAAGACTAGAAATTTGCCGGGAAATGAAAATAGTATCGTAATAAGTAGTAATTCGTTATAACCGATATCGATATAACGAGACTTTACTGTATTTGGAGACAATTTTCCATGCTATTGAATGAGAAAGTGCCTTAAAACCGTTGACCGGTACTGTGTCCAATTGTAGGTTTTAAACTTTGCCACTTTTGGAGGAAGTCATTTTGGATCAAATCAAGCAAACTCACCATCAATCCCGATCTTGCCATCGCCATCTTTGTCGGCTGCTTTGAGAAACGCTCTTGTCTCATCGTCTGTCAAGTCTCTGCCATCCTCAGAGAATCCCTTTAAGACAAACCTGCAGAGGCACAAGCTAAGTAACGTCTCTGTGGACAAGGATTGGTGAGAGTGGTGCGAAAAAAAGTGCATGCCCTCTTCCTGATTTCACATGTATGTAAATGTTTCAGATCAAACAAATGTAAATATTAGTCAATCACAACACAACTGAACAACTTTTAAATGGAAATCCAAACCTCCATGGACCTGTGTGAAAAAGTGATTGCCCACTAAACCTCATAACTGGTTATAACAACTGCAATCAAGTGTTTCCAATAACTTGCAATGAGTATCTTACAGCGCTGTAGAGGAATTTTGGTCCACTCATCTTTGCAGAATTGTTGTCATTCAGCCACATTGGAGGCTTTTCCAGCATGAAGAGCCTCTTTAAGGTCATGCTACAGCATCTCAATAGGATTCAGGTCAGGACTTTGACAAGGGCACCCCCAAGTCTTCATTTGGTTTTTCTTCAGGCATTCAGAGGTGGACTTGCTGGTGTGTTTTGGATCATTGTTCTGCTGCAGAACCCAAGTTGGTGTCAACTTTAGGTCATAAACAGATGGCCGGACATACTCCTGCAGGATTTTTTATTGTCATTGACTAATATTAGAATAGTTTTGATGAAACAATTCATTTTGTCAAACATGCCAAAGAAAATAAGAAATCAGGAATGGGGCAAACACTTTTTCACACTACTGTATATCAGGTTTTATCCTTACTTGAGTTCTTCTTCTTCTATGAATCCACTTCCGTCCACATCCAGGACCCGGAAGACCTGCTTGACGCTCTCGGCTGACATAGCCGTCATTCCCACCAAGTCAAAGAACTTTTTAGGGTCGAATGTCACTGCTGCAAAACAAAAGGATAAAGAAGTTCAGTGTTTAGTCACTAAGTGTCCGACTTTTCCAGTCACTTTCTGTCTGCTCTTTCCCAATCAAGCCAAGGTAGCACAGAAATCCAACCTGCGAAGGCATCAAGAGCTTTCTTGATCTCCTCTGCTTTCAACAGGTCCGTCATCACCATCCTGTCAGCTGAATGTCAGGACACAGAGGAACACAAAAGGTACACAAAAGTGTGAGGTTATTTTTTTGATGGTTATTAAACGGAGATTATGCATAAAACTGCATCACCAATGTCCACTAAACATTGCTACTTATACGTTACGTACTCTATAGGCCAAAAGTTTGGACACACCTAAATCAATGTGTTTTCTTTATGTTCATGCCTATTTATATTGTAGATTCTCCAAACTATGAATGAACACTTATGTACTCAAAATATGTCTTATATTTTATGTCTTATTTTGTTTTAATAGCGCTGCAAACCCTTAGTGGAATTTCTTGCCTTTTTATTTCATTCATTCATTTTCTACCGCTTATCCTCACGAGGGTCGCGGGGGGTGCTGAAGCCTATCTTCGGGTGAGAGTCGGGGTACACCCTGGACTGGACGCCAGCCAATCACAGGGCACATATAGACAAACAACCATTCACACTCACATTCATACCTATGGACAATTTGGAGTCGCCAATTAACCTAGCATGTTTTTGGAATGTGGGAGGAAACCGGAGTACCCGGAGAAAACCCACGCATGCAAACTCCACACAGAGATGGCTGAGGGTGTAATTGAACTCGGGTCTCCTAACTGTGAGGTCTGCGCGCTAACCACTCGACCGCCGTGCAGCCCAAAAATGTCTTTTTTTCATGAAAATGTATGTACAAATTTGGAACTAAAATGTGTGCGCAAGCACGTGCAGGTGTTAGAATTTCCTCTCAATGCGTAACCTTTTGCACGCTACAAACCTCCTTGATTTCGACTTCCTGCTCAGTGTGGAGCGCTTTATTACATGGGAACGATGCACGCTGACCTGTTGTAAAATGCATTACAGCCGCCTTTTGACGTTTTTGCAGCTTAAAACTACCCTAATTGTGATATCTTCTATTGTGCACTTGCGTCATCACCTTTTTTTGCCTCTCGTGCAAATGTATAAATAGGTCTTTGGTAGCGAATCAGGAGGGTTAACACTAACCTTGGTTGTAATATTGCATTACATAAGTCAGATCTGGATATTTTATGAATGTTCTTATATAATATTATATATGAACATAATAATTAATACATGTATTATTAAGTGTTCATTTTAATGAATAAATTAACATATTTGCATTACTTCTATATATGGTCATTAAAACATGAATATTCATTCATTCATTTTCTACCGCTTTTCTTCACGAGGGTCGCGGGGGTGCTGGAGCCTATCCCAGCTGTCTTTGGGCGAGAGGCGTTTTGCACCCTGGACTGGTGGCCAGCCAATCAAAGGGCACATATAGACAAACAACCATTCACACTCACATTCATACCTATGGACAATTTGGAGTCGCCAATTAACCTAGCATGTTTTTGGAATGTGGGAGGAAACCGGAGTACCCGGAGAAAACCCACGCATGCAAACTCCACACAGAGATGGCTGAGGGTGTAATTGAACTCGGGTCTCCTAACTGTGAGGTCTGCGCGCTAACCACTCGACCGCCGTGCAGCCCAAAAATGTCTTTTTTTCATGAAAATGTATGTACAAATTTGGAACTAAAATGTGTGCACAAGCACGTGCAGGTGTTAGAATTTCCTCTCAATGCATAACCTTTTGCACGCTACAAACCTCCTTGATTTCGACTTCCTGCTCAGTGTGGAGCGCTTTATTACATGGGAACGATGCACGCTGACCTGTTGTAAAATGCATTACAGCCGCCTTTTGACGTTTTTGCAGCTTAAAACCGCCCTAATTGTGATTTCTTCTATTGTGCACTTGCATCATCACCTTTTTTTGCCTCTCGTGCAAATGTATAAATAGGTCTTTGGTAGCGAATCAGGAGGGTTAACACTAAACTTGGTTATAATATTACATTACATAAGTCAGATCTGGATATTTTATGAATGTTCTTATATAATATATATGAACATAATAATTAATAAATGTATTATTAAGTGTTCATTATAATGAATAAATTAACATATTTGCATTACTTCTATATATGGTCATTAAAATATGAATATTAATTCATTCATTTTCTACCGCTTTTCCTCACGAGGGTCGCGGGGGTGCTGGAGCCTATCCCAGCTGTCTTTGGGCGAGAGGCGTTTTGCACCCTGGACTGGTGGCCAGCCAATCACAGGGCACATATAGACAAACAACCATTCACACTCACATTCATACCTATGGACAATTTGGAGTCGCCAATTAACCTAGCATGTTTTTGGAATGTGGGAGGAAACCGGAGTACCCGGAGAAAACACGCATGCAAGGGGAGAACATGCAAACTCCACACAGAGATGGCCGAGGGTGGAATTGAACCCTGGTGTCCGAGCTGTGAGGTCTGCGTGCTAACCACACGCCCTAAAACATGAATTATAGAATAAAAATATTCATCATGTAATTAAGTGATTAAAAAAAAATCTTAACTCTACCAACTGTTAATGTTACCAAATGTCGTAGGAAAAAAAAACTATACTTTGATTTCTGAGAATGCAGACTCATTAGCAACTTGAGTGGGAGAAGGAAGGCCCCCACCAGCTTGCCAAATATGCACAGGCTGGTATATTTAGCGTGCATGCACGATAAGGCTTTGCATGTGAGGGTGTGTGTGGGCGAATGGTGAATTTTTAAAAACAAATCCACCAAGTTATGTTGGCTGTTTGGCCTGTTACGCAGCCGGCCTCTTATTATGTAATGGCACTGCAAATCTGACACATTTTTTTTCTTTCAACTAGATTCATCCAGTGTTATTTTTCCATTTGAAAAAGTTGTATTATTTTATTCGAAACTACTTTCCAGGTGTTTATTTAAGGTGAGGCAGTCACTGAACAATTTTTTTTATTATTGTAGTTTGCCGCACTGCATCACACACTCAATTTTATCAATTATTTCACTTGCACAAACAAGCTCGGCAGGCCATAGAAATCTCTCTTGTCCTTGACGATGAATGAATAGACTCTTGCTGACTTGTTACTACCATTCACAGCACGAGGCGTTTGCAAGCTTCAAGAAATCGACTCGTCTCAATATGTTTTTCTTGTGCTGTCGCACAACACAAAGAATCTTTTTCTTTTTTATGTCATGTTTGTCCTTGGCTTTGCATCTCGTTTGTGCATTGACTGGCTGACTGGACGTCAATAACTTGACTGTAAGCTACAACAATGAAGCGATTCTCACATGTGGATAACTCACTGTACATACATGGCAAAGGTTATTTATGACATTTATTTTTATGCTTTGGTGTACATGCCTGGGGAAAATGCAGAAGCTGGCCAGTGGAGTACATTTTGGCACCATATCAGCTCTCCATATTAGAAGTCAAAATAACACACAAAAACACATTAAAAGCACATAATGTCAAAAGTGCATTGGAGACACATTTTTGGAAGGTTTGTGTTCCATTACTTCCGCTGTAAAAATAACGGCTCATTTCAGAAAAAGAACTTCAGTAAAATATGGTGGTGGTAGTGTGATGGTCTAGGCTGTTTGGCTGCTTCATGATAAAAAATCACCCCAAGAGCACAGCGACGACTCTTTGAAGAAGTCACAAAAGACACCACAACAACATCGAAAGAACTGCAGGCTTCACTTGCCGCAGTTATGGTCAGTGTTCATGAATCCACCATAAGGAAGACACTGGGCAAAACAGGATCTAAACAGATCTTAATGATCCTTAAGATATTTGGGAAAATATTCTGTGGCCTGACAAGATAAAAGTTTAAATTTTTGGAAGGTGTGTGTCCCATTGCATCTATAGTACATCATTAAAGTAATGGCGCAGAAAAACAACATAACACCAACAGTAAAATATGGTGGTGGTAGTGTGATGGTCTGGGGCTCATTTACTGCTTCAGGACGTGGAAAACTTGCTGTGATAAATGGAGCCATGATTACTGCTGTCTATCAAACAACTTTGAAGGAGAATGTCCGACCATCTGTTGGCCATTAGCAGTTCTCTAAGTTTGCTACAAAGTTGTTTACAATAAATACAACTATAACCTAGTGTACTTTCCTAATTATGATGCATATTGAAATAGGGTATTTCTACAAAAAGTATGCAAATCTTCATCAGACTGGTTAATATTAGTTATAATTATTCATACTAATATTTATTATTTATTACATCCTGGTTTTCGCTCCACCCACATGGCCAGACACATGCATGCGGGACTTCCCCGAGGCCCTGATCACACATGTGGAACATCCTTTTTTACGGAACTTCCACTTCCTGTTGCTTCTTTCTTCTGCATAGTTAGTCTCTCTCTGGTACCCTTGCTTGGTTGCTATTTTGTTGTCCTTCAACCATCTGATACCATCTTCAGCCATGACTCTACCACAGCAACTACGTTCCAAGAGGTGAGTTTGTTCAAATATACTCTTAAAGTTCCACCAAAACGACACAGAAGGATGCAATTGGGGTTTACGGTCTCTGGCTTTGCTCTGACTTGTCACAAAACTGTGTTTTGTTGTGTTGTTTGTCATACATAACACACTGCTTCCATCCAAATATAAAATATTTTACCATATTTCTATAATTACATTATGTGTAATTTTAGTAGCTTTTAGATTTTAAAAACTAGTTTTGTGATTAAGAATATGTTCAGTGGGGTCACATGACGTTCTAACGAAACTATTCCCCATGCAGTGACTTTGACCAGCTGCCTGATAACGTCCCCATCAGCGCCACTATTGCAGATATCGAGGAGAAAAGGGGCTTCATTGACTATTTTGTAAGTTATTCTTTTAAGTAGTAAGTTTCTATACTAACATTTTGCAGTAAATTCCAATGTCTTCTGTTAACAGAGGTTTGTCATTGAGGTGAAGACCAAAGGATGGAGCAAGTATCTAATCTACCGGCGCTACCGAGAGTTCTTAAGTCTCCATCAGATCCTGGAGTCCAGATACTCTCCGGAGGACCCGGACAGACCTTCACCCAACACCTGCGTGCTGCCTTCGCTTCCAGGTAAGCGATCATTGTGGGCAACTGGAGACGAGCTATTGACGTAACAGAAACACCACTTGTCGTATTTCACCAGCATTGCTACATTCTTTTAGGTTCTGCAATAACTGACAGTTAGCTAAATACATACTTGATAATAATCACTTATTTTGAGTCATTCTGTTGTGTTTTTATTGTCAAAGTTTTTGAAATGTAATTAATTTTATTTAATACAAATATAACTAAAATATTAATTACATCACATATTTATAGTGTCTTATTTATATATATATATATATATTTGAATTTGTATTCAATTTAATCTAATTTGATTTAATTAAATCCAATCTATATGTACATTTAATAAAAAAGTAAATAAAAATATTGGTCAAATTGAAATTAATAAAATAAAAAATGAATGTACATTTTATTTCATTACATTTGCATTCAATTAAATTGGATTACATCTAATTAATTACATTTAATTAAATTACATACAAATGCAAATTTAATTTAAAAATGTAAATAATAATCATAAATTACTATTTTTTATTATAGTTGTATGCAATTTACCTATGTATTTAAATTACATGTAATAACATTGGATTAAAATGAATACTAATTTAAATTGAAACAAATGTAATTTAAATGTTTGATTTAATTGACATTTAACAGGTAATTTAACTAGGTAATTGGTGGAAATTATGTGTTGTTTTCATCGTATTAGCAAGCTAACTGCAGAGGAAGACGATGTATTTGACCTTCATAATGTAGTTACCTTTTAGTTTTCAATTTCAACTACTGTACAATAATACCAAGTTAACCTCCTTCGCCAAAATGTGGCCTATCTTGTTACTAGCATTAGCTCGTAATGATTCAGTTGTTTCCATGCTAAGGTAGTTATTATTAGTGCATTTGACATCCATGTTATGTTGTATTTTACAAATTGTATGCATCGTCTGTTTTGAGTACATTCTACCTGACCACCATGTTCTTGTTCACTGAAATTGACTACATTAGCATTTCATCAGTATTTCCTCTTGCTGAGCCAAAAAGAAAAAGTTTCATACAAACTTTTGATTTAGCATCTGCCACGGAGGACTGTGCTGGATAATATTGGAGCTGATGGGTTTAATAGCAGCGCCAGAGCTCATCAAGATGGAGAGGGTTAGTGATGGGAGACAGAAATGGGAGACTGTAGGGGGGGAAAAAAAGAAGACATATGGTCTTCTGAGGACATTTGCTTGGTTCACATCATATCATATTACATCATCATATTTTTCTCGAGATATTACACAAACATACAGTAATGTGGAAAGCAAAGAGACCGTTTGATTCAATTCAAATGAGTGAGGTCTGAGTTAGTTATTGGTTTGAAGTGAACGAGAGCAGGAGGAATAATAAGTGAGAGTAGAACCGAGGGTCATTAAGGCTGTGCTAAATTTGAATTCACAACAGCATTAGATGGTCTTGGATGAATTGTGGACTGATTTAGACAGCACCGCCTCATCCTTTCTGGACTTACGTACGAGTCCTACAGGGTTGACAACATCCAGTAAATGTAGTCCTGCAAAATACCAGGCACTCACACTCCACAACTCACTTGGATGTCAGGAACCTATAAAACATTTTTTGCAGTAAATCTTGGCTATAACTTTTGTATCTTTCCCGGCACTTTGGTTATGATGTGCACTGCCCCCATTTTGGGATAAAAGCTTTCCAAAGACATCTTTCTATCAATTATGTCAGAAAGCATCGTCCCTCCATTCGTCCAACCAAGCAAATTTTATTTATCATTTGTAGCCCTCTCTCCACAAATACTACAATGTTACAACAAACAAAATCTGTCATAACAAGAGACGCAACAATAATTTTTATCCAAGAGGAGACTGAGGGCAGCAAGAAAACGATAACGTGTTTATTTTTTGCTGTTTATAGTCACATATCCACAAATGTTACAATAACGAAATCAGTCAGAACAAGAAACTTAACAATAAAGGCCAACTTTATCCAAAAGGAGACTAAGGGTGGCAGGGAAGTGTTGGCATGTTTGTTATATTTTGTTGTTTGTTGACAAAATCGGTTATAACAAAAAATACAACAACAATGAAGGCTAATTTTATCCGAGAGGAGACTGAGGGCAGCAAGAAAACGTTTGTATGTGTATTTTGGTTGTTGTTTATAGACATGTATCCTCTTATGTGACTATGACAAATTAAGTTGTAATGAGAAACACAACAATATAGCCAGATTGTATCCAAGAGGAGACTGAGGCCAGCAAGAAAACGATAACATGTTTATTTTTTGCTGTTTATAGTCATGTATCCACAAATGTTACAATAACAAAATCAGCTGGAACAAGAAGCTCAACAATAAAGGCCAACTTTATCCAAAAGGAGACTGAGGGTGGCAGGAAAGTGTTTGTTATATTTTGTTGTTTCTAGCCATGTATCCTCAAATACTACACTGACAAAATCGGTTATAACAAAAAATACAACAACTATGAAGGCTAATTTTATCCGAGAGGAGACTGAGGGCAGCAAGAAAACATTTGTATGTGTATTTTGGTTGTTGTTTATAGCCATGTCGCCTCTTATGTGACAATAACAAATGAAGTTGTAATGAGAAACGCAGCTGTATAGCCAGATTTTATCCAAGAGGAGACTGAGGCCAGCAAGAAAACATAACGTGTTTATTTTTTGCTGTTCATAGCCATGCATCCACAAATGTTACAATAACAAAATCAGTCGGAACAAGAAACTTAACAATAAAGGTCAACTTTATCCAAAAGGAGACTGAGGGTGGCAGGAAAGTGTTTGTTATATTTTGTTGTTTCTAGCCATGTATCCTCAAATGCTACAATGACAAAATCGGTTATAACACTTAATGCAACAACAATGAAGGCTAATTTTATCCGAGAGGAGACTGAGGGCAGAAAGAAAACATTTATGTGTATTTTGGTTGTTGTTTATAACCATGTATCATTAAGATATGCCTTTATTCGTCCCTCAGTGGGGAAATTTGTAAATCCTCTGATGTGACTATGACAAATTAAGTTGTAATAAGAAACGCAGCTGTATAGCCAGATTTTATCCAAGAGGAGACTGAGGCCAGCAAGAAAACGATAACGTGTTTATTTTTTCCTGTTTATAGTCATGTATCCACAAATGTTACAATAACGAAATCATTCGGAACAAGAAACTTAATAAAGGCCAACTTTATCCAAAAAGAGACTGAGGGTAGCAAGAAAGTGTTGGCATGTTTGTTATATTTAGTTGTTTCTAGCCATGTCACCTCAAATGCTACAATGACAAAATCAGTTATAACGAAAAATACAACAACAATGGAGGCTAATTTTATCCAAGTGGAGACTGAGGGCAGCAAGAAAACATTTGTATGTGTATTTTGGTTGTTGTTTATAGCCACGTATCCTCTTAGGTGACAAATTAAGTTGTAATGAGAACACAACAGTATAGCCAGATTTTATCCAAGAGGAGACTTAGGGCAGCAGGAGGGGCATTACTGGACTTGCACTGTGTCCTCAAATATTACAGTAACGGATCTACTCGACCAATGAGTGACCAGCAGCAGAGTTTTACATCAGGCATGTGGTATGGAGGCAGGATGCTTGGAACCAGCTATAATAGCTGTTGTACCTGCTTTGGAGTCGTGTGCAGTAAAAAGGGGCAACCGTTACGGTACATCTGTAGAACATGCTCTATACGAGCTATTGAAACTGTGAGTGACACTCAGAGAGGTATTAATTGTGTTTTCATGGCCGTCGGTTTCCACTGAATGTGAGCTGAAGTGCGTTTCTTATGTCTCCAGGTAAAGTGTTTATCGGCAACAAGCGGGAGATTGCGGAGAGCAGAATCCCAGAGCTCAACACGTACATGAAGGTAATCATCTAAAGCAAAGTCTTCATCATGCGCTCGCTTTAACATGGAGACTAAGTGGGCTGAGTGATGCTGTAGGTGGATGGAGCCCTGACTTGGACGTTTATTTGAGCAGCAGTTTGCAGATGAAGCTGCTGCTCACGTAGGCGTCGCCTCTTCTCTTCTCTTCGCTGCTTCTGCGCCTGTTGCCCACATCGTTGTCTGACTGACAGTATATTGTAGTTGTGGGACTTTTGACATGTTGCAAGCAGAAAAAGGTGTTGTGCCGTAGCCAAAAAGCACACCACCATCTCCCAGCCCTGCTCCCACTCGCTTGCCTCGCTTTTACCGCAACCTACGTGCTTCTAACTCGCCTTCGCCATCTCTTTCCACCTCGTTCGTCCCTCCTGACCATCTCGTTTTCCTCCATTTCCCATGGGTCTATCATCGTCCTACTGTTCCCTACTCTCTTCTGCAGAGGCTACTGGGTCTGCCGACGTGGTTGCTGCTGGACGAAGACCTCAGAATGTTCTTCTACCAGACGGAGATGGATAGCCAACAGCAGCCTCGAGCTCTCAGGCGTCTACGCCCACCCACCCGCAAAGTGTAAGGCCCGCCTTGTTTCCACGTATGTTAAGTAGGCACAGCTGCTGTCAATCAGGGGTTTTCAAAGTGAGATCAGCGTGTCTGCAAACCAGAGCCTAAAACACCACAGAATCAATCCCTCCATCACTTATTGTAAGCGTAAAAAAACATCCCATAATAATTAAAGGTAACAACAATATTAAATAGTTTAGATATTTTTGTGGTGTTTATTAGATTTTAACTTGGTTGGGCCAATAATAAACAAGCCGTGGGACGCAAATGGCCCCCAGGCCACACTTTGGACACCCCTGACTTGGTTGGTTGCAAGCTATGTGAACAACTACACTATTTACGGATCATACAAATAAATGGATATAGGATTTGAATGCTGTTTCACTATCGCTTCATGGTCAGACTGTCTGATTTGTGTTGATTATTTATTTTTATTTACGTTATTTAAGGGTTTATGTAATGTATCACTCTGAAGTCAGCTGGCATAGGCTCCAGCTCTTGGGTACCCCTATACAATAGTTATAGTCTTTAAAAGGTACCGTAGTTCTTGAACTGATGTCATCTCAAAACTGTTATTATAAGTTGCAGAGACGTTGAGTGTTTATTTTTTGCTGTTTATAGTCATGTATACACAAATGTTACAATAACGAAATCAGCCGGAACAAGAAGCTCAACAATAAAGGCCAACTTTATCCAAAAGGAGACTGAGGGTGGCAGGAAAGTGTTTGTTATATTTTGTTGTTTCTAGCCATGTAACCTCAAATGCTACAATGACAAAATCGGTTATAACAAAAAAATACAACAACAATGAAGGCTAATTTTATCTGAGAGGAGACTGAGGGCAGCAAGAAAACATTTGTATGTGTAGTATTTTGGTTGTTGTTTATAGCCATGTCGCCTCTTATGTGACAATAACAAATTAAGTTGTAATGAGAAACGCAGCTGTATAGCCAGATTTTATCCAAGAGGAGACTGAGGCCAGCAAGAAAACGATAACGTGTTTATTTCTTGCTGTTATAGTCATGTATCCACAAATGTTACAATAACAAAATCAGCCGGAACAAGAAGCTCAACAATAAAGGCCAACTTTATCCAAAAGGAGACTGAGGGTGGCAGGAAAGTGTTTGTTATATTTAGTTGTTTCTAGCCATGTAACCTCAAATGCTACAATGACAAAATCGGTTATAACAAAAAAATACAACAACAATGAAGGCTAATTTTATCCGAGAGGAGACTGAGGGCAGCAAGAAAACGTTTGTATGTGTATTTTGGTTGTTGCTTGAACTGATGTCATCTCAAAACTGTTATTATAAGTTGCAGAGACGTTGAGATTGTTAGTTCCCTTTTTGTGATGATCCTTCAAGCTCATTTTGTGTTTCACCAGGACAACATGTGGTAAGCGGGGAAGGGCAAGAGGAAATGATGCAAAAAATGACTTCCCCTTCTCACACACGTCTTTATTCATATGGACTTTTCTAGTGTTGTTGTTAGTGTTAGCGATAATATCACAAGAAATTCTCACTGTTCCTCTTTTTTATTAAGGCTACACCGCATTCTTTTTGGGCCGTTGAAGTCATGTATTACTATTATCGTGTACAGCAGGGGTGGGCAAATATTTAGACTCGTGGGCCACATTGAGTTAACAAAATTGACCAGGGGGCCAGAACATATATTTAACACACACACACACACTATTTTATGCTCATAATTTTGAATTATTTGTCTAATTTTATCGATTGTTCTACGATCAGCTGTATGTTCTCATGTTCCTTTTTTCAGGAGTACTAAACATCAGACCGCATCATACTATGTGATTTAATTTGATAGTTTTTTTTTTGTTTTTTTTTACTAACTAAGACATCCGACTTGCAACATACTAACTCCTTATTTCTAAAATCACAAATACTTAAACTTGCTGATATAGTTAATTTTTAAACAGCTAAAATAATAAGTAAAATATAATAATATTAATAATAATAAAATATGTGCTTTATATATCACTATATTGACAGTTACTATGGTACCCATTATGTCATTGTATAGTCATATCTATTAAAAAAAAACAAAAAAACCTTAAAGTGTATTATGGAAAGCAGGAAGTGAACAAATTAAACAGTTACTGATTGTAAAAGTAAACTATATTAGGAAAGCAGGAAGTGAACAAATGTAACAGTTACTGATTGTAAAAGTACCAGATGGAGGGGTAGGATTTATTAAGCTTTGCTTCTTCCTACTCCTTTTGGACATGTGGAACTATGAACTAATTATGTGATGCATTCAATTGTAATCTGATGCATGTTCAAATGAAATAAAACCATTACCATTACCAAGTCATGTTGCCAGATGGTAAGTGGCGGGCCAAATGTGGCCCATGGGCCGTAGTTTGCCCACCCCTGATGTACAGGATTAGAAGCTATTTGAGACTGAATCAACAGCAGCCAAGTAGTGCACTCTATTTTGCATTCCATTGCGTCAAAACTTAATTTACCAATAATCCATTTTTTTTAGAAAAGATGTTTCTTTTGCACTGCAGTGTCTTTTTTGCTGAATAGTACTAGTAGTCGTAACTCATTGTCATGTTTTTGTTGCATTTTAGGAAGACAGTCAAACCAAAAACGGACCTTTTCTCCTCCCCCCGCGCAGAGGTATGTGTGCTTGACTTCCCTGATGTTTTTTTTTTCTATTGTTGTTATGGTTACATTTTTGGAGAGTAACCACGCAAAATACATATGCATGACACTGCATGGCGTGACTACAACTCACGACTGTCAGGTTCACCCTACCGTTGCATGTCACGTGACCAACCATGTGGCCAACATGCACACACACAGACAGTAACACAATTAAACACTCATTAATACTCATGATTTTGTCAAATATGTCTAACATTAGTTTAATATTAAGTGTTGCCTCCTCTTTGGCCTACACAAATTCATGGAAATCATAGCAAAACACTATGAAATGGACTAATTTGTTGTACTTCTTTGGCTTGAAGTGTTTAATGTGGACTATTTAAGGCTTTAGGTCTCTTTTATTGACAAGATTTAGCTAATTGTACTTGAAAAATTAGAAAAGGAAACCTGCATAATATAATGAGATACATTGCAATAGTTGCAATTAGTCCTACAGGGGGAAAATCCAGGTTTATAGCAGCAAAGCA
This sequence comes from Doryrhamphus excisus, assembly GCF_037039965.1. Taxonomy (NCBI): domain Eukaryota; kingdom Metazoa; phylum Chordata; class Actinopteri; order Syngnathiformes; family Syngnathidae; genus Doryrhamphus; species Doryrhamphus excisus. The sequence continues at coordinate 16,583,134 of NC_136365.1, forward strand.
AATAAGTTATACACCCTATTTACAGCTGTGTACATGCGGATCAAGCAATATGTTATTGGACGGTTTATTGCACAGTTATTGCACAGGATTTTTTGGAGCAGTTTTTGTTATGCCGTTAGACCAAGCCATGTACTGATAACCATTATTGAATGGAGTAAATTGTTGAGTAAGTTAAGCTTTGTTTATTATCTTTGTATAATACAAAATTGACTTCAAAACAATAATGCTGACTTTTGGTTAGTGAGGTTCATGTCTGGTGATTATTCATTCATTCATTTTTTTCCTCACGAGGGTCGCGGGGGGTGTTGGAGCCTATCACAGCTGTATTCGGGCGAGAGGCGGGGTACACCCTGGACTGGTGGCCAGACAATCCCAGGGCACATATAGACAAACAACCATTCACACTCACATTCATACCTATGGACAATTTGGAGTCGCTAATTAACCTAGCATGTTTTTGGAATGTGGGAGGAAACCGGAGTACCCGGAGAAAACCCACGCATGCACGGGGAGAACATGCAAACTCCACACAGAGATGGCCGAGGGTGGCCCTGGTCTCCTAGCTATGAGGTCTGCACGCTAACCACTAGACCGCCGTGCCACCTGTCTGTTGATTATCTTACAGATAATTTATCTTACAGCCTTATTCCAAAATGTATTAAATTAAGACTTTTCCCCAAAATTATACAGAAAATACACAACTATAACACACAAAAAATTTTATTTTAGAAAATTTTAAAAATGTAATAAATCTAAAAAACTAAATATTTAGTCCTTTACGATGGTACTGGAGGTACAGTGTAATAAACATGCTGATGTCCAAAACAGTCATGACCCTTCAATTTTTCCCTACATTGTTTTCTTACAGCCAAATTCCAAATATAAAGTACTTTTTTTACCCTTTTAGGCTGCTATTATTGAGAAAAAATGACTTCATTGACACTGTGAGCGATGCCCAGTTGTGCACATAAGTGTGTGCACAGACTGACTTTGTGTCTGCAGGTGAAGTGTCACCGCAGCTTTTGATCTACACCTGCCTTATTCCCTCGTAGGAGAAGCACTTAACTTCTCTGAAACCGTTGCGGCACAGAGATGAATGCACTCAAACACCCAAGCGTCTGCACACTCTAGTTCTACTTTCATGGGCAAACTAAGCTCAGCCTCGCTCCCTCCCACACAGCAGTGTAATCTACCCACGATGCTGCCAGCCTACTCAACATTTTTATTTTAGCTCCGAGAACTGAGTGCTCCTCAGCGGGTTTCTCTGTGTTAGCGCTCGTCCTGCGTCGTGTTCTCTCAATTATAGAAAACAGACGTTGAATAACCAATGGATGCCCTGAAGAGAGCAGGGAAAAGGTACTTGTCACCTCAAGATGGTGCAAGGATGAGCCAAGCACTACTTTGTTTCACTATGTAGTACTTCATTATGGGGAAATGCATTGTGGGAAAAGTTGGTCTCAGAAGAGAATTATAACAAGTTCTGCAATCTGACCTGAGGGAGGCCAGCTAGGACTAAAGAAACCAGACACTAAAGAGGGTCTTGCGGTAGACCATGCGTGATGAACCCAGAGAGCTGATGTGGGCCTAGGACTTCTGAAGGCTCGACATGGTGGGCAGGGCAAACTGACCCTTGATGTGGTCTGTGATGATACCAGAACTCTCAGGTGGTCTGGGAACCTAACAACTGAATAGTCCAGCTACTTCATGTGGCTCCTCATCTCTACCTCAGGGTAGACTTCTGGTCACCTGGTATGGGTTGGGCATCCCTAATGGCCCCAAGGATTAGGGGTGATGATCATCACTGAGCGAAATGTCCCTAGAACTTTATGTGTTCTGGGGGCAGGACGATCTGAATCAGAATCAGATTCATTCATTCATTTTCTACCGCTTTTTCTCACGAGGGTCGCGGGGGTGCTGAAGCCTATCCCAGCTGTCTTCGGGTACACCCTGGACTAGTGGCCAGCCAATCACAGGGCACATATAGACAAACAACCATTCACACTCACATTCATACCTATGGACAATTTGGAGTCGCCAATTAACCTAGCATGTTTTTGGAATGTGGGAGGAAACCGGAGTACCCGGAGAAAACCCACGCATGCACGGGGAGAACATGCAAACTCCACACAGAGATGGCCGAGTGTGGAATTGAACCCTGGTCTCCTCGCTGTGAGGTCTGCGCGCTAACCACTCGATCGCCGTGCCGCCAGAATCAGATTCAGAATCAGAAAATAGTTTATTGCCAGGTATGATCAAACACATACTAGGAATTTGTTCTGGTGCAGTAGGTGCAGACACATTTATTAAAAATGAAAATACAAAATATACAGAATAAACAGTATAAATATATATACACAGTCTGTTTTTTGTTTGTTATTCCGAAAGCACAGTCTGATTGTTATTTCAAAAAAGTCCAAACTGAGCGTTAATGTAACGCAGTGTCAAAGTGGCAGGATGAGGCAGAGGTGGCGTGTGAAGAGTGTCAGGTTGGGTTCCGGGCCTTGTTGATAAGGCTGACAGCAGACAGGAAAAAACTGTTCTTGTGGCGAGACTTTTTGGTCCTGATGAACCGCAGCCTCCTGCCAGAGGGGAGCGTCTCGAAGGGTCTGGGTCCGGGGTGAGAAGGATCGGCCACAATCTTTTCTGCACGCCTCAGGGTCCTGGAGGCGTACAGATCCTGGAGAGATGGGAGATTGCAGCCAATCACCTTCACTGATGGAGGAGGTGAGGATGGACTCAATGATGGATTTGTAGAAGTGCACCATCATTGTCTTTGGCAGGCTGAATTTCTTCAGAGGAAGTACATCCTCTGCTGTGCCTTCTTGATGAGGGAGCTGATGTTCGGTTCCCACTTGAGGTCCTGAGAGATGATGGTATCCAGGAAGCGGAAGGAGTCCACAATGTCGACCGTAGAGTCACAGAGGGTGATGTTGTCCACAACCATCTCCACTGTTTTTAGAGCGTTGAGCTCCAGGTTCTTCAGGTGGTGGGCAGGGCAAACCGACCCTTGATGTGGTCTGTGATGATACCAGAACTCTTAGGTGGCTTGACCCATAAGGCTTGGTGTGGTCTGGGAACCTAACAATTGAAGAGTCCAGGTACTTCATGTGGCTCCACAGGGCAAATTTGAGGCAGCCTGGGGGTAGAGATGATGGACCCATGGACTTCTGGTCACCTGGCATGGGCCGGGTATCCCTCATGGCCCCAAGGATTAGGGGTGATGATCATAATTGAGCAAAATGTCCCTAGAACTTCATGTGTTCTGGGGGCAGGATGATCTTAGTGTAGTTCTGGTCTGATCCTTCTCACTGTGTGTCACTAAGAACGTGGAACCCACCAAAGTGTTTAGAATTCCAGAGGTCTCATTACCTCCTCCTGTTGTATTATACATGTACTTATTTTCAGTACATTTCCGCCTCGGTTTAAAAAAAAAAAAAAGCTACTGCTTCTCCCTCCCTGCACATCCTTTTAACAACGTCAAAACTGTGAGAATTCTTTTCACTTGGTGCCGTAACCATGGAAACCTGGCTCACCGTTTTGAGCTGGCCTGAAGGTAGTTGGGGCCCAACAATCCAGCTGTAGACAAAGCTCCAGTTTGAGAGCCACGGTGTGATAGTACAGTATGCCGCTTTTCACCAAGGGCGCTCCTCCTCCTCCTTATTGAAGGAGGCTGTTAGGAGCTCGTTAAGGCCGGGTCATCTAATTGCACAGGATAATTGCTCCTGCAGGTCTAAACCCAGGGGTCATTTAGAGGCTTTACGTATGCAAACGAGCTGCACACAACTGTATATAAACTCCTTTGTTGTCAATTATGTCTAAAGTCATCTTGTTGCAGTCTGGATGATTTCTTATGCACATCCATAACTTGCTTATACTTTTAGGTCCTGATAGTATAGGTCCTGTCATATAGAGGATCAATAGCCACGTTTACATGAGGAGTTTTTCTCTTTCCGAATGGAATCTTTCCAAATGACCGTTCCGAAAGCAATGGTATACATGGAAAGGAATATTCCAATCGCGTGTCTACATGCGCCGCTATAATCAACCAGAATAGTCAATGGGGCATGCGCAGTAAAGCGTAAACACCAACATCACGTGATACCGACTTCCTCCAGTTTTTCTTTCACTTGTTGGAATAACTCCGTATTGCCAGTTTTTCCTTCGTCCAGTCTTGAAATTTAGTTTGAATCAAAAACAAACTTTCCGCAGCAGTCCAGTGCTGATTGTTTGCCTTCATTTTTTTAAATCGAAGAACGTCTCGAGCTGCGTGTTACGTCATATCTCAGCATTCGCTGAAAGAACGCACCCGGGAACAGGAAAAGATAAAGTTCAATCTTGCTAATATTTTATAATTAAGAATTATTTTCTTTTTTAATACAACTGGACTTGTGAATGGCGTATAGAAGGGTTTAGATTCTGTTCCACAGATGGCGCTAATGCACACGAAAGCTGCTTGCCAACCGCCAATAAACAACAGAAGAAGAAAAACACCACAAAGAAGAACGCAGTCTGACAACTTTCCGATTGAGCGGGTACAAGATACCTCAATCGGATTGGGGAAAGGAATATTCCACCCCTGTGAATCCGAATCCGATTCATTCGGATTGGCACTTTTCTTTCGGAATGAGGTGTATACAAAGGTTACATTCTTTCTGTTTGAGCAAATAACCCGAATGGAATTGGAATATTTGGGTCCATGTAAACGTGGCTAATGATGCCACAGCATATTTATTTTTACATAGAAATAACCACTTTTTAAACACCATGAAGTAGTTGAAATTTTCACATTTGTAACTGAACTGTGTGTGCACACGTTAGCATTTCCTTTTTGATGCGCAACCTCCTTCGGATTTTTACTTCCCGGTTGCAACACAGCGTGTATTTCAATGGGAGAGATGCAGGTCGAGTTCTTATAAAATTAACTGCTGCCACCTTGTGGTGTTTTTTTTCCTGTATCAAAGAGAGTAGAGTTGCATCATCACCTCATTGTACTCATAGCGCAAAAAAAACGTACAAGATGCAAAAATACGTCTTTGGGAGTGAGCGGTAAGGTTGAAAAAAAATGTATAAATACGTCTTTGGTAGTGATGGAGTTAATATTGTGGAATTTGGCATCATCCATGTTATTATTAAAGAGTTAATGTGGATTGTTGGTAACTTCAAGCTGCATCAAGTCTGATTTGTTTCTTTTCTTTTTCTTGTAGTCGACAAAATGTTGGTCCAGTTCCTTGATGTCTTTGACAATAAGTACTTTTGGCTTGATTCCGTCCTTCATTTAACTTTATGTAGATTTCCCCCAGGTTCCTTAAGTCTTTCATGATGATGTCAGTATTGCCTTTTGTCAGATGCTCATTCAAGTAGACATGTTCCTTTCAGCTTGCTTCTCCAACTTTCTTCGTCTGTTTGTCTTTATGATGATGATAACTGTGGTGGTTTTCCTTCCTGACATTGCAGGATGAATGCATGAATTGATGTTACTGACATCCGCATCCAATTCCCTTGATGCATGGCAGAAAGTCATCTTGTTCTCCTCCTGTGTTATCTAGCTCTTATCACATTACACTCGTGTGTATGTGGACACCCAGTCGCAATTGTTTACGAGTGTGAACTCTGAATCTGGAATCATCATTTTTCCACATCATTTGCTATTTAATGTGATCATTTTGTTTCTATCTCTTCCAGACCATCCATTTGTTTATCAAACAATGTAATATCATTCACCATTTTTTAAGTGTTTTGTTAAGGAGTTCATGTATTTTGCTGTTTTTCGGCTATTCAACTTGCCTTCCATTTTAATCATTTATTTGTAAGTATTTATTGAGTGGTTAGCACGCAGGCCTCACAGCTAGGAGACCCGAGTTCAATTCCATTTCTGTGTGGAGTTTGCGTGTCCTTGTTTTATTTTAGCTTTATTGTACAGTAAATGAATTCTCTTTATACTTATACTTCTTTTTATATTTATATGGTAGTTATTGTTTAGAAATATGAAGTCAAAAAATTTGGACGTTCCGTTGTTCTCTTTGTTGTTCTCCCCGTGCATGCGTGGGTTTTCTCCGGGTACTCCGGTTTCCTCCCACATTCCAAAAACATGCTAGGTTAATTGGCGACTCCAAATTGTCCACAGGTATGAATGTGAGTGTGAATGGTTGTTTGTCTATATGTGCCCTGTGATTGGCTGGCCACCAGTCCAGGGTGTACCCCCGCCTCTCGCCTGAAGACAGCTGGGATAGGCTCCAGCACCCCCGCGACCCTCGTGAGGATAAGCGGTAGAAAATGAATGAATGAATGAACATTATTTATTATTTAAGGGGAATAAGCTTGAAGAAGGAGTACTATTAAATAAACTAATTATAATTATACTAATAATAAATTAATTTCAAATAGCTTGGACCCTATCCACAGCATAGCCTCCAAATCGATTACGTACGTATTATGTGTATATTTTGCAATCTTTTTTTTTTATTACAAATATAAACACACATTTTAGCAAGTGTATCATCACTCACAGATTCACACACAACAGAACAAAGCAAAACAACCCTGAGAAGAAGGATTAATCACTTAAGTGTTGCCTGCGCTCAGTCTCCTTCTCAACACTTCCACATTACTACATAGCCGCCCACAACTCCACACCACAAGAAAATGTATGCCTGAAGTTGTACATTCTTATTCTATTGTGTGTTGGCGTGTATTGTGTGTTGAGTCGATAATTAACTTCAAGGACTGTTAATTCAACCTCCTAATTGTTCCAATAATGTCAAGTCATGCAATACTTTGGTGCGGTTCGTTTAGCGTTCACAGTCACAGGACCAACAGCTGTGCAGTGAAGAACCAAAAAATAAGGACTTAATTGGGCAGCTTTTGTGACACATGACATGACATAACTCAAAGAAAAGCTGCTGACGACCTTCTAGATACATTTTTAAATATTATTAGAGCCCTCTAGACATGGAATAACAACCCTATAGTCATCTTTGCGCTGAAATTACAGTGTTCCCTTGCTCCATTGTGGTTCACCATTCGCAACCTGGCTGTTTTGACGTTTTTTTGTACAATTTTAGTGCTTTTTGTTTTTAACAGTATATGAACACGAATTGTGTTCTGCATCCAGATTGACTAAGGGAAAACCCGCCCATTGTCTTCTGCGTCCTGATTGGCCGTAGACCATTGTCAATTAATCTCCTTTGTGTTGAACTGCCTTATTTCCTGTGATTGATAGAAAATAGCTTGCAGTGACTCTGAACTCTGTACGTTTACACGTTTTCTCCCTGACAAAACCCACAAAGGCGATTAAATGTTCTGCACCCAAAAGGCAGAGGAAACCAACCATCGCGCAAAACGTTGAGGCGCTGTTATGGAATGAATGAATCTTTAGCTGGAGGAGGAGGAGGACAAGGACAATAGGATGAAAGCAACAATATGTTTTAACAAGGATACAAAAACACTACAGCTGCCATTGCCAAGACTAAGAGGCACAAGTAGAGAAGTGTAATAAGTCACTTAATCATTTCTTGTGTCCACTGTGATATGTGAAACATCTTGATAACATCTTAATGCCAGTTTTAGATTATAATGTATATGGTGAGGTGTTTGGCAGCTTGGCGGATTTCACTTATTGCAGGCTATTTTGGGAATCTATCCCCTGCAATAAATGTGTACCCAATATAGTTTACATAATATAAGTAAATTAGCCATTTAAGACATGACTTAATAAGCGAAAACATGACTTAAGACATGAGACCCGTCTTTCAAGCTCTCATTGATTACATTAAATGTACTAGCAGAACACACCCTTAATTTGCCATGGGTGCAAACTTTATCACCTAAAACCATTCAGAAGTGCATTTAATAAACAGTGCATATTTTGTCTATTGTGGAATAATTGCAATTTTTAATACATTTTTAGTCTGTGTGTGTGTGTTTTTCAATCATTGTATCATAAATAGACTGAAATTAAATATTGAACAAAGCAGGCATTTGCATGCATTTGCCCTAAAGCTGTATATAGTCCCAAAATCTGTCATAAATTGTCCATTTTAAACATGAATATGGTCATAATATTCATCAAATGTTGCATACTTTCACCCTCAACGGTTACAGGGTGACATGAAGTATTCAACGTTTCCCACCTGTTGAATAAAATCTATTATTTAAGTCTTTTTCTGCCTCAGTGCACCCTCTAGTTTCAGGACATTTGATGCTGTATTTTGGTATTTTAGCGGAATTTCTGCTTTCCCATGAAAACATTTGAAAAGTATCATGAATTGTCTATAAGAGATACTAACACACAGACAAGAATGTACTATTAAAGAAATGTTTTTTTTTTCATGAAATGAATATAAAATACTCTCCTGCGGCCACTCACCACACATCGTCCCGTGAAGTTGATCCCAATCTCCTCACTTGCTGCGATCCAAGCGGACAGCAAAGGCAGCAGTGATCTGTCAGCCTTGCACCTCTGTGTAAAAATTTCACTCTACTCCTCCTCTTCTTCACCTCCCTCCTACTGGCTCCTTGTTCTTTTTTTGGCCATCGCTCTGCCTCTGCCTCTGTTGCGCTCATTGCACCTGATGTGATGATGATGATGATGATGATGATGCGCCTTGCATCGCTAGCACGACGACACTCATTAGCTCCCTCTGCGCTCTTGTCTTTAGGAGGTTGGTCCTGATGAGAGGAGCTGCTCACATGCACGCTTTTTCATCAGTGATCACCGACCGAAACACAATCTCCCATAGGAAATCATAAAACATAAAAATAGCAATAGCAGTCATGCAAGTGTAAAAAGAAGTTAACCACTGTGGAAGCAGTCAAAAAAAAGTACCTCACCTTAATGTCTTTAGAATTCAAGAAACAATACAAGCAGTTGATGTTTGCTAAATACAAGGATGAAGAGTCTTGAACCAGTCATGATGTGCTATATATATCACTATATTGACACTTACTATGGTACCCATTATGTCATTGGATGCTCATATCACCTTGTACTTCGGTACGTGACAAAAACAAAAAAAAAAAACTTAAATTATATTATGAAAGCAGGAAGTGAACAAATGTAACAGTTTTTGTTTTTTACTAACTAAGACATCCGACTTGCAACATACTAACTCCTTATTTCTAAAATCACAAATACTTAAACTTGCTGGTATAGTTCATCTTCAAACAGCTAAAATAATAAGTAAAATATAATAATATTAATAATAATAAAATATGTGCTTTATATATCATGGTATCCATTATGTCATTGTATGGTCATATCACCTCATACTTCGGTACAAGGTACATTATTAAAAAAAAAACCTTAAACTGTATTATGGAAAACAGGAAGTGAACAAATGAAACAGTTACTGATTGTAAAAGTAAACCATATTAGGAAAGCAGGAAGTGAACAAATGTAACAGTTACTGACTGTAAAAGTACCAGATGGAGGGGTAGGATTTAATAAGTTTTGCTTCTTCCTACTCCTTTTGGACATGTGGAACTGTGAACTGATTATGTGATGCATTCAATTGTAATCTGATGCATGTTCAAATGAAATAAAACCATTATCATTTCTCTTCAGGCGATGTTTGACTTTTGCGGCAGCAGTAAGGCGGAGTTGAACCTAAAGAGAGGTGACTTGATCTTCCTCCTGCGTCGAGTCAATGCCGACTGGTTAGAGGTAAGACTAGGAGACGATCTGGAGAGGAGCAAACTTGAGGGAAAGGAATGAAGGTGTTCTTTCAGTGGGAACTTCGTATTGAATGTTCATTCATTCATTCATTTTCTACCGCTTTTTCCTCACGAGGGTCGCGGGGGGTGCTGGAGCCTATCCCAGCTGTCTTCGGGCGAGAGGCGGGGTACACCCTGGACTGGTGGCCAGCCAATCACAGGGCACATATAGACAAACAACCATTCACACTCACATTCATACCTATGGACAATTTGGAGTCGCCAATTAACCTAGCATGTTTTTGGAATGTGGGAGGAAACCGGAGTACCCGGAGAAAACCCACGCATGCACGGGGAGAACATGCAAACTCCACACAGAGATGGCCGAGGGTGAAATTGAACCCTGGTCTCCTAGCTGTGAGGTCTGCTGATATGTAATGCTTCGTCTTGACTACAATGACAATAATTCAAATTAGACATGGTACTAGGAACATCGAGTAGAGGTAGCATTACAAGGTTTATAGTATGTAAAAAAAAACAAACACTTGACTACTACACAGTGAAGAGTACATCTCAAGCTCCAGGGCGAATTTGCCTAAGGGCGAAAGTGACACCGATTGCGACAAGGAAAGACAGATGAAGGACTTATCAGGATGTTGAAGAACACAACTTTATTGGTTTCATTTCCCAGGAGGAGGATGAGGACAGACATGAATGTCTTCTGGTTTTTGTGTAGTAATTATCTTGTGTTACAAAGTGGACATATATTTTACATATACATATTTTACATATAAATTTTCTTTCAGGGCACCACCAACAACCAAACAGGTATTTTCCCAGAATCCTTTGTGAAGATCATCAAGCCCCTCCCAGAGAGTGAATCTGAGGGAGAAGGTGAAGGCTCCACCTACAGCTGTCTGCGATGCTACCTGCTCACCCCCAACGGAGTCGACACCAGGTCCGTGATTACAGACCTGGATCTAATCTAACCTAGCTAGAGATGAGTTTAGTTTAGTTTAGAGTTTAGTTTGGGAAGTGTTCGGGTTAGTGTTTGTGATGAGGTTCCTTCTCGTCTTGATGACCCCATCTCATTTACCTTCTGTTTATTTCAGACAGTTGCCAATAGACTGTATATATTTTAGCGTTTAGCATAGGCTCCATCGTGCCCGCGACCCTAGCGATGATAAGCGACATAGAAAATAGATGGATTATTGATTGATTGGTTTGTTGTGCATGTGTATACGTACGTAGGTACAGCTATTGTTTGAATCATTTGTTGTGTGCAGAGACGTGTGCGTTCAAGAGGACCTCACCATCCAGCCAACACACAAGGACCTGATGTCTCGAATGAGGTACAGTAGGTGTCAATCACGGCGTTACACCCGCTAACGTAATACAAATCTGCAGCTTTGAATGTAATAATACAGCAAATGTAATAAATTTCCCACAAACGTAATAATAATAATAATACTGAATTTCCTGCAAATGTAATAACTTTAAAATTTGCAGGCAATTATTACATAAGTGGAAAGTGAAAATCTGTAAATGTAATAACTTCCCACAAATAATGTTGCTGTTTGTTCTTTCGTCTTTTAATGAGGGAGAAGGTGTAGATGTCATTTTGAGGATTTTAACAAGATAATTCTTTTTTTTCTTTTTTGTGAAAAAAATATTATTCAAAGAGTATTATTTGATTTGAATACATTAATGTAATCTTTAATTATTAAATTATAATTTATTTTAAATTTAAAAAGATAACATAATTATGATAATTGCAATTGTTTTAATAAACATTTTATTACTATTATTATTATTATTACATTTTATTATTTCTTTTGATTATTTCTTCCCCATATACACACAAAATCAAACATACAATAATATACTGTAACGAAAACGCATATGCACACCCACAAACAAAATGTAATAATTTCCTGCAAATATAATAATTATTACATTTGCAAGAAATTCAGTATTACGTTTGCAGTGGGCAAATTTTATTAAGTTTGTGGGAAATTTATTACATTTGCTGTATTATTATATTCAAAGCTGCAGATTTGTATTACATTTGTGGGTGTAACACACGGTCTTTATGTTTGTTTGAAGAAGGTTAACAAAAAAAAGAAGAGGTTATATTAAGATATATAATCATATTTTGGGGGCAAAACAGTAATAATTGCAACTTTTGCAGAATTAAAGTGACGAGAACTTGAATGCAACGGTTTCTAACATAGTCCAGTTATATTTTTGCAGATCAGTGGAAAAAATAGCTGGGCTTAATGTTGCGTTTGTAAGTGAATTGAAGTTACCAAATATGGTTCCCATATGGAAGCTACTTTTACACAGTATGTACAGTATAGTACATATGAAATTTACCACTGTTGTTGTTGACGTCGGACAAATTTAAACGTGTAAAAATATGCATAGAAGTCCATTAATTCTCCATCGTACTGCCACACACTCACCTTGAGCTCGTAAAGTGGAGCTTCCCAATCATCAAATGAGCCCCTAAGGGACCTTCTCCACCCTCTGACCCCACCGCCCAACACCCCCCCCCCCACCCACCCACCCACTCATCATCTTGCAGTGCACCAAAAACGGCCGCATGCAAATGCTTATTACTGCACTGCGTATCTGTTCCTCGCTCGTTAGTGGCTCGTTTTAGACGACAAGCACTGCGCTAACGTGATTAGCCTGACCCCACCATCATCACGTTGTGTCTTCTGGTATAGTTATTTCTGCATGCGTATCGATTGTACCCTGGGGTGACTATGATGAAAAACGTTGCTATTTCAAGACTACAAAAATTGATTTTGTGCAAATTACTTTAAAATGGTTGATGTTACAGCTAGCTATTGTTTTCCATGCTAAGCAACGTTAGATGTTTGTTAGATGTAATACAAGTGCATTCACAATTTGGAGAAATAAATACTAAATTATGGGATGAATAAAAAAATAAAAAACAGGAAATACATACAAACAGACACAATACAGTTAAAATTAAGTGTAAAAAAATAAAGTAAATATGTAATAAAAATGCAGTATTAAACAAATAAAGTAAACACATATATAATGCAAGTACAGAATTAAAAACTGAAATTAAAGAAAATGTAATAAAATGTGTAATAAAAATACAGTTAAATAATAAAATAAACAAATAAATACAAAGTAAAAATAAGAAAATAAATACATGAGAAAAATACAGAATTAAATTTAAAAAATAAATACAAATAATAAATACATAAGAAAAATACAGAATTCAATTTAAAAAATAAATACAAATTAAAAATAAGAAAATAAATACATAAGAAGAATACAGAATTACAAAAAAATAAATGCAAATTTAAAATAAGAAAATAAATACTTAAGAAAATTACAGAATGAAATAAAAAATAAATAAATAAATGTAAATTCAAAATAAGAAAATCAATAATAAGACAAAATACATAAATAAATAAAAATACATAAATCAAAACAAAAAATTAGAAAATAAATACATATGAAATATACCAAATTAAATAACAAAAGAATACCATCAAATAATAAAATATAGAAGTTTGTGACATGTGCCCTGTGATTGGCTGGTGACCAGTCCAGGGTGTACCCCGTCTCTCGCCCGAAGACAGCTGGGATAGGCTCCAGCACCCCCCGCGACCCTCGTGAGGAAAAAGCGGTAGAAAATGAATGAATGAATGAAAGTTTGTGACATAAGAGCAGCAAGCAAAACAATTCGGAAAGTGTTTATTAATAATATAATGTGTGATAATTAGTTTAAAATGTTCATGTAAATTAGCACCGAACATAATAAAGTTAATTGTCAGCATACATGATAATGATATCATCATCATTGTCTCAATAAGCAAATCTCATCGTGACAAAGCCAATAACAATTTCATCCAACCATGAAAAACGAAACTTAAAATGAGTACCTTTGCATTTGTGCGTTCATATCACCATGGCAACCACTCATGTGATGCGTGTGCATATCTCACTCAGGGACGTTTTCAACGTGGATGACATTGCGGTAAATTACCGCGACCCTGAGGGTGACCTGATCCGCATCCTGGACGACGAGGACGTGCAGCTGATGATCAAGGAGAGCAGAGGTCAGCCGGTGGCGGTCCAGAGGCCTGTCAATCAATTTCCTTGGGAAGTTCACGTGACTTTGGCCTCGGACATTTCTGTGTACAATGTGGATGGATAAACTTGACAAGGGCGCTTCATTTTAGCCAAAGTCAGGGTTGTTGAAACCAACATAGACTTGGGGGGCGCCCCAAACAAACAAAGTTAACGCATAGCATTTGTTGCTGCTGGTCGGACTTCGTACTTCGTGCTAAAAAACATGCTTAGGAAAACTGGGCTGAAGCTGCTGTCACTGCTGGCTTTTGCATTTCATTGTAACCGGGTTTAGCGCTAAGCCTTGGTGCTACGCTGCATTTTTGGTAGTTTAAAAAAAATACAATTAAATAGCATACTAAGTTATTTTCTAAATTAAGATTTAAGAAAAATAGTTTGGGGCTGTACGGTGGTGGAGTGGTTAGCACGCACTCCTCACAGCTAAGAGACCAGGGTTCGATTCCACCCTCGGCCATCTCTGTGTGGCGGTTTTCTCCGGGTACTCCAGTTTCCTCCCACATTCCAAAATCATGCTAGGTTAATTGGCGACTCCAAATTGTCCATAGGTATGAATGTGAGTGTGAATGGTTGTTTGTCTAT